>NW_026562390.1:3677500-4025000 GCF_027474105.1 Poeciliopsis prolifica | reverse complement strand
ATAGCTCTCTTGTTACTGGGCTGTAAATTCAGCGGATGGCTCCTGTCTCGAAATATTGATCCACTCCGTCACCTTGAACCTCGGTATTGACACATGGGGCGACGCTGAGCGGGGAAAAGTGGCAATTTACCGACCCTCAATTATGACATTCATAGATGATGTCACAACAGGGGCATGGGGCTTTGAGACTCACTTGCAGTTTGCCGGGGGATTGAATCCATTTGTCTGAGCCTTGTGCACCAAGACACACCCTGACACACACACTCTGAGCAAAGACTCTCCACCCTAAACAGCATTTAATGGCACCCAGTGTGCTTGTGTTAGATTTTTAAGCGTCTCAGCTCACACAAAGTATCACATGCATGTGTGTGTATCATCTCTGACAGATTGTCTAACATTTGATGTCTCTTCATTCCCCAGACAGATGGTTCCAAGGACCCTGTCTTCATCAAAGTACAGTTGATCATAAGTGCAATCAAATCAAACAATCTCTCACCTCTTAAACCAATACTTGAATCAGTCTTGAGGGATGAAAATTAACATGTTAGGAAGTAATTGACTTTTACTAAATCACCATAACCAAACTTATTACTAACCTTTCGTAATAAAATAAATGCAGTTCATTCATATTATAGTTTGATAAGTTTGCTTGATTTTCTACAGCATTTTAACATGAAATCAGTCTTCCTGCTTCTCTATAATATAGCTATGTTACAGCCACTCATCAAAGTAGGAAAAACAAGAGAAATGCTAATCAAGTAGGAGAAAGGTGGGTTGATTTTATCACAGTAAAATGGCTGCAAGAGAAGGGGAAGTGTGGGATTTCCTCCTGAAACTTTTGGCTCTGTGGCCTGATCTTGGATGGCCAGAAGACTGTGGACAATGGACGGATAAGTAATCATCATCACACATAACATTTGGATGGCTTGTTCTCTTACCTAAGCAAAGACGAAAAAAAAATATTATTTTTAGAATTTCCAAACATGATAGCCATTTGACCATTTCTGTGTGTTCTTTCTTTAATGTGTTTTTACACTTGCAAAATGTTGGAGGTTTTTCAGCATTTTAGGCAATGAAACAAGTTTCCAAAGAAAGAAAATGTGATAGCCAATACTTGTTTTTTTATTTTTGCACATATTAAATTCCAAGCTAATGAGCAGCACACATTTAAAATGTCAAGTAAATTTTCAGATGAACTAATTTTCTAGGTTTAATTTAAAAGAGAACCTTTTCATCTGTGTATGTTAGTCAGAACTGAAGCATGTAATGTTTAAAGGCTGCCACTTGTCTCTAGCTTTTCATACTTTTACAGACAGTAAATGGTTCTTTGAGGACATAATTATGATGTCTCATGACCCAACTTTGGGTCTTGACCTCGACATGATACACGCTGCTATATTGCATTACAAATGGATTTCAAATTGAACCCATATCAGATGTCACATATCTGATTCAGTAAGTAGTGGCCAGGGGCCACCCAGCCATCGTTAATACTGTATTCACAATCCATTGATGAGATCATGAAAATTTGTGTGTATGTTTTTTTGTGTGTTTACCCTATTAATGTCTACCCCTGCTTGCACTGACACTCATAAATGTGTATAGTGACACGGACAGAAGAAAGATACTATCCCCCCGGGTCAGACTGCTCTTGAGTGTTGACCGCTGAGGATACGGGTCAGAATAAGAGGGTAAAGAGAGAAAGGGGCTCTTAACAGGCCACACAGATGAGCTACAGTCGTACTGACAAAACACACACGTGCACATGCTGCGTGAGGTCAGGGTTCACCTGGAGAAGCTCTGGTCACTTTCCATTCATCAGTTTTATGACTAATGGTGAAGAAGAAACACTAGACAAAATACAAGCTGCTTCTCAAAATGAAAATGAAAACAAAATTTTGAAGATTTCGTTTGTGAATCTAATCATATGTAATAAGGTTTTACCACTGTTGGGATTAATTTCCTGAAACTGAAATTTCTACTTTTAAAAAATCTTATTTATACAAAATGGACGATAGAATATTTCCCATTTATAGCCAGTTTTGTTTATTGAAACCGACAATAGGCAAAGAGAGAGTCACTCTGAACTTGATTGGATGAAGTTGTGCCATCCCAAGGTTTACTGCAATGGCTCGTTTAGCATAATGGGTGGTGAAAGTTATCCACCACACACAATGTTTTATATTTTTGACAAAAAAAAATCAGCTTTGACCCTTAATGGCTTGTACAAAACTGCAAACTGGCTTTGTTCTTGCTTATCCACCTTAACAGGACTGATTTGTGGACTTAACAACTGACTTCCATTAACAGATAAACCCACCTGAAGGGCTTCATCTCTATTGCTAATTAATGGGTGATTATTGGAGGTATAAAATAAATAGAACTGGTATGGAAACATTCAAAATGTGCAGGAGAACGACATAATGAGTGAAGTCACTCATTATGTGACCTCACTTTATAGTGCATTATGTGCACTATAAAGCCAGGTAGAAGAAATATTAAGGAAATGGGTCCATAAACGATTGAAGGTTCTATAAAAAGTTAAATCTGTTATGAATTATTATTTGTTTTCTTTTAGGATTGCCTAATTTCATATATTTTAATGCATGTACTCCAGAAGACAGTCTCAAGAGTGTGTGTTTCAATACGTGTATGCAACTGTCTCCCTTTACTTTTCCCTTGGGAGAACAGCAGCCATTTTGTCCTGTCACTCCTCTGTTCTTTCTCTCCCTCTTTGCCTGTCCAATAATGACAGTTTAATTTGCCATCCAATTACATCTGAGCGGTATTTAAATGAGCCAATCAGGACTTCTGACAAGATGACTACTTGCTCCAGTTAGCATTGTGATACAGAGGTCGATTGACTCCCTGATTCAGTGAAAGATACTGTTGGGACGCTTCATCAACACAAATCTCGTCTGTGGCATTCTGTTATGCTAGTTTTTCATTTTCTGTCTTTTCACTTGTATTTTTTTTTGTATGGCGCAAATCTCACAGAGGTGAGGGATAGCCTGGCAAAGCAGAACAGTTTCCATGCATTTAGCAGCGTATTGAACTCTATTTCAATTGTTAATCTTTAACATTATTAGACAAGGCAAATGGAGGCCTGTTTATTTGTATAGCATTATTGTTACATTAGGCATACCTAATTCCTATACAGGAAAACAGAAAAAATTATATTAAATCCAGCAGCACAGAATCAGAACTGAATGTTACATCACCTTGTTCAGTTCTGTTTCTTGGAACACCGAGATGATGCTACACAAATAAACTTTGTTTGATATTTCTGTGTAATAGACTTTATGCAGCTCAAATTTAACTACCAGTTCTTGTGTGTGTAAAAGGTTTTTTGTTTTTGTTTTGTTTTTTAATTGTAGTGACTTTTTTTGCTTTCCTATTTAGTTAACAACTCATTAAGTAGAACTGATTGAGACTACAATTAATAGGATGGCAAGTCTGATGGAGGGGCATGGACTAGGCAAATGACTGTAATGAAGAACTGTTGGTTAGGGTTGGGAGAGAAATACAAATGAAATGATTCAAAGCAAACATGATGTGGTAAAACCAAAGAACAAGAGGGTCTCAGGGGAAAATTCTAATCCCCTCTTGACCTGGGTGTAAATAATGTCTAAGCATCTTATCCTGCTCATTTATGTAATGGCTTTGTGAAGCACTAGCATTTCTCTTTCAAGGTAAAATGTTACAAGTATCTTAAAGCTAGTGTAAAAGTGTCTTAATGTGCAATTGTCTGGTCTCCAAATGCATTTTACTATTGAGGGCCTTTTGGGTTTGTATTTTTTTACTGGCAGTTTTTGGCTCCTTGATTAAAGAGCCTCTTTAATCTCCTTGGTGCCTTCCCAAGGCCCCTCCATAAGCATAACTACCTCTAAGCTTTGCAATAACTGTAACCATGCTTTTTAATACCGGGTGATGGTAAGTAAAAATAACCTGAGCCTAATATCTTCAGATTAAATACATCTTTTAAAGTCTGGCTTTGGCCTGCTGTGTTGTACTAAGCTGTACTCACATACACATAGACACACTCTTCATGCATTGAGGCTCCAGCATCCTTATGATTATAATCACACAGACAAAACCATACTTAAAAATATTAAATCTGGCACTAGATGGTTTTGCAAATTGCACTTAAATTTGTGACTTGACCTGAGTGCCTTTTTGGCGCCTAGAAAAAATTACTCTGTATGATGAGTATGCAACAACAATGCATCATGCAACTCTTCAGTGTGTTGTCAAACAGAGCAGAAGAACCTAGTACAGTAATGATTATTTCCGCTGGGAGATGTTGATTTAATTACCAGCAGGACCAGGAGCCGGATGCATAAAACTATGTACTATCATAAACACAGCAATGTACAGCGTAGGGCAGTTTTATTGGCACTTCTTGTGCAAATACACTATAGCCGCCTCCCTTTTGTTACCGTTTGGAGCATCTCCTTTACAGTCTGTTTCTTCCTATTACTGGCATGAATCTGGGCAGGAACATGAGTGCACATGAGCTGCCATTGTTGCTCTGAGGATGTTTTCTAGTAACACTCAGAGTCAGCAATGGAAAAACCCCAAGTTAAAGCAATATATTTAATTTTGTATAGAAAATTAGTTCTGCCCTTAACATAAGGACAGCAAATCAGAATATTTCATCATGTTGTTATACATACAAATAGATATATTTTCAGGATATAAATCAGGACAGTGGTTAGAGGGCCAAGTGGTGCATGTCAGTGTGCCACCATCAGCGTGTGAATGACTGTATTGTGAAGAGCTATGGGATCATCTGGACTTTTTAAACGCTGTAAAAGTACAGACCATTAATCATTACTTTATCTGAAACCTTTCATATTTAGGTAATGCAAACAAACGATGTATACAAATTTTCACGTATGAATTTTATTTAAAAGAAAATGACAAAAAATTAAGTTCATATCTCAAACTATGGATTTTCGCTGTTTCACACTGGCTGGTGAAAAACTTAGTTCTTCCCACAGAATGTCGGCCAGAGCTGAACCGTTTCTCCCTTCTTCCGGCTCTGGCCTGTTCTGCATCCGCAGAACCAGAATCAAACATGGAGAAGCAGCATTCAGCTTCTATGCACCACAAATCTGGAACAAAGTTCCAGAAAACTGCAAAACAGCCAAAACACTGAGCTCCTTTAAATCTAGACTAAAAACGCAGCAGTTTAGTTTCTTTTTAAACATAATCTTAAAGCATGAATCAATAATTTGATGTGTGACTACAACAAAATGTAATGTTGTTGACTATGTGTTCTATGACTTTGTATTTCTGTGTTTTTATGATGTAAAGCACTTTGAAATGCCTTGTTGCTGAAAGATGCTTTTCTACTAAAATAAGATTTTATTTGTTTTATTATATTCCCTTCTGAGAGGCAAACTAGATGCAGGGCTGTGAAGTCGCTGTGATTCTGCTAACAAAGTTGATGCATTTGTTCTTGTCGCTGCTTGATTAAAGTCATAATTGTGCTCCTCCATGCTGTGCAGTTCTCTGCTCGCAGACGGCATATCTGTTGGTATACTGTAATGGTAGAAATTATTTTGGGAGTTTATGGTGACGTAAATCAAGTGCCAGTCTAAGAGTGCAGACAGATATCAATCAAAACAATTTAAGTGTGATTCATGTGAGTACAAAATGAGGAAGAGTTGTGCAGGATTTGCAAAATTACTACCAGTTGATTTTATAAACTTGAATGAAATGTACTCTTTTTTTTTTTTTTCGCTCTGTCGGTCATTCCTGCTCCTGTTATTTATATATTCCGAAACCAAAGAAATTTAAAAACATTTTACATTTCTAATCTTATGCTTCGTTCTCATTTCAACGTTGATCAGCACACTAAATGCTTCATGAAAAGATATTTGCATAACCTGAGAAACGCATTACGTGCATCTACTCTCAGGAAACATTCAGTCTTTCTAATTACTCATTTTATGGAGAAAATGATACATAACACACATAAGGGTTTGCATTTGCGTTGTTTATGCATCTGGCCCCAGGAGTGCGCATTATTTGGTAATGTGGCACCATCAGGCAACAATCAATGATGTGACAGATGAGAGAGAATTACTTGTATTGTTGTTCACCCATAATGTGTGCAAAAAAATGATGAAAATATGATAAGAAAGGATTATAGACATGGGTAAAAAAATGAAAGAGACAGTGGGGAAATCAGCTGGTTTATGTTTTATCTGTTTGTTAATTATTTCTCAAGCTAATATCCTTCTGTATTTAGATTACTGGTTGATAGTGTTCATCTGAGATTTATGACAATAAAATACAGAAAGGGAAATCAAAAGAAATATAATAACTTGAGAGAAAAAACAGAATTACTGCAAGAAGGAGAGGAAGAAGGTTAATTAAAACAGGATGGAAGGAAAAAAGTGGAGTTTTGACAGCTATCTAGTCATCACTCAGTGAAAATGATTTGACTCGGTGATCAAACTGAAGGTTAAGCACTTAAGTGCATGACCACTGAGGAGAATGCAGCACAGATGCTCCACAATGGTGCCTGAGGAGCCCTCACAGATAAAAACACACAGCCAGTCTAACACAAAGGTGAAGCGAAGCTTTCTGGGCTTTTCTAAGAGTGAGAGCTGCCCTGCTGTGCAGCTGACACCACCCTCCATTAACTCCATCACACCCAATACACCCAGATAGAATCATGTCTATATCTTATTGTCATAGATGATAGAAAGTCCAGACAAAGGGCCCAAAGAACTAAAACTGAAACCATTAATGAAAAGAGTGGGAAATTCAGGAAGTATTGATAAGTAATATGAGATTGTAAAGGATTGGATTATGTTTAACAATGTGCCAAAGCAGAGAAATCATGGTGTTACCTGGAGGACACAAACTGTGCATTGCATTTTTAAGCATTTGCCTACATTGTTTTGTTTTGCTCATTTTCCTTTAGTTTAGAAATAGCTTTGTTCTACTAGCAATTATATTATCACTGCTTATACATCCCTGTCCTGCTTTAGTTACCATCGCCATTGAAAAGTTAAAAACCTTTGAAAACATAATTTACTAAAAGAAAAAAGAAAAAATGTTTTTAAATTTTTGATTGAGCATCTAATGCAACATCACAAAAGTGTTGCTGCAGACACAACCAGACGGTAGAAGAAAGTGCTTCAAAGAGAACCAAGAGTGTGTTGGTATTTAGGATTTTTAAATACACAGCAAAAGCATTTACTTATTCTTAGGGGAATGAGATTCTCAGAAGAGTCAAAGCAGCATTGCTGCCATTGTCTTAGGAAAATAATTCAGCATAGCTGCCATCTTGCGAGTGGCAAATTCTCCATGGAAACCAATACAACTGTAGTTGCAAAGTGGGATTCATAAAGAAAAAAATTGCTAAAATATACGTTGGACTAACTTTTATTTTTTTTAGGATACAATAAAATTTATTTGCTTAGTGTTTTTTTCTACTTTATAATTATATTTTATTCATTATTTTATTGTGTACTTGTACTTGTGCTTTTGATGTTTTTATTGTGTTTTATAGTTCATTTATGTGTCACTATTAATCTGATTATGGGTTTGGGAGGTGTGTGGTAAGGAGTGTGATGGGAAGTGGAGATCTGGTGGTTGCATGTATTTATACTGTATTTACAATTTATTTATCAATAAATTTCTGTAAAAGAAAAAAAAATCTTGATGCTGAAGGAGCGCTCTTTTGCTAACACATTTTTCCTTCGAAAGTGCAGGAAAAGTTAAAAAAATATATAATAAAAATGTGAAATACAAATCGAAATGGGACAAAGAAAAGGGAAAAAAAGGAGAAGATAACCAGATGAAGAGGAAGACTCAACAAAGTCATACAAAATGGGAAACAAAATAATAAATAACAAAAAATGATCAAACAGAAACATGTTGAATCTAAGTTTCAGTGCATCGTTTGCTCTTTTTATTCACCTTCTGGCAGCGGTGTGAACAAAAAGAGCATCAGCAGCTCAGTAAGTTAGTTAGCAGGGGAATCAGTAAATACTTAGGCCCCAATTATCCACTAAATCTGCCTCTCTCTCTAAATGAGATTATTGCCACACAGAAGCTGTGTCTCCCATTGGGTTCCATTAACTTTGATTACTCCTCATTATTTACTTACAGCTCTGCTGCTGTTATTGCATTCACTCATACACACATACAGAAAAGAAAGAAGATGGGGAATGTAAACAAGCAGCTGCACATACCAAATTTTATAGAAATGAACATAAAAAAAGAGGAAAATGCAATTTATGTAAGCATAAAGTCTGAACAATAAAGAGTTTGAATATTGAGAAAAAGTCATCTGCAAATGGGAATGTGTGTAAAGGCTGCCAACTGTAAAGAGCAAAGGCGTAGTTAGCTTAAAATTCCAATAAAGAAAATGTTTCTATTAAAATATAAAATACTAAATTGTGCTTTGTTGTGTGAATAAAAAAAAAACACCACAGTCAATTATTGGTTGCACTATTTTAACTGGAACCAACACTTTCATAAGAGAAGTTCATTTTACAGTGATAATCTTGACTTCTGAAAGCGTTATGGAAGATATAACATCCTGGCATTAAGAATTGTGATGGAAGGCATTGAGAAGGTATTGTTATATCATTACAAGTGAAGGAGATGCTGGTAATAAAATGAGAATAACTGTATGATGTGCATCTTCATTTCAAATCAATCTGATCAGATTACAAGTTAAATGCACTGTTTTTGATCCCTGTGGGATAACTGAATGGAGTGCTAAATGGAGTGGAAGAGAACAGAAGATATCCACTTTTCTTATTTGTGTTATAATCGTAATAACAGCACATTGCTCTCTAATTTGATGCTCTCCTGAATAAGATTTCAGCCTGAAAAAGTATGTCTTTATTGTTACTTTTTTTCCTGCATTAGTGGGATCAGAGGCTTGAAAAGGAAAATAAAAGAAAATAGGATGGAGGAAACATGCAGAAACTCGCTTGCCTTCAAGAAAAGGTAGTAATATTTTCCACAGAAGAGCCCTCTTTTGTAATCTTTTATTGTAGAAAGACAAGTTAGTTTTGTGACTGGAGAGCTTTTCAGCTTGTGTTTTGGGGCCTTGCCCAGTGCTCTCGGCTTCCACCGCTCTAATGTCACTCTCAAATCACCAGGGCACAAGAGTGTGTGGAAATGTGTTTCAGCACATCAGGGGGAAAAGTGGGTGAATGTTTGCGTGTTCAGATGAACACACTTCATCAAGAGATGGCACCTGGTTTGCCTCTAAACTTTCTGATGCCAAAAACACAGACAACGAACTCTAGAAAAGCCTAGAAAAGCCTAGAAGAAGGTAAGAAAAAAAAAAGAAAAAGCAACGGTAGAATAAAGTCAGCTTCAAGGCCTAATTTCACCAACGTTGTCCCTTGCCTAATTGCACAATCCCTCTGTCTCTCCTGACGTCTCTGCCGTGTAGCCCTGTGGCCATGCGAGGTAAAAAAGAAGTCGGGTTCTAATTTCATTTCGGTTTGTCTTAGGACAACTTTTAGATGTTTAATTCTATCCCAATTTCATGTAATCAGGCGAAAGACTTCCCCAGAGGGAGGGCAGCGCAGGCCAGGGCCAGGCATATGCTATTTGCAAATGTAATTGGTTCACCTTTATTCTGCTCCCTATGATGTTCAGGCTGTCTTTTCTCTCACTCATTTTATCTCTCATTATCTTCACATTCTTCTCTCTTGCCATCTTTTCCAGTACAAGACCAACCTTTCCCACCCGTCTCCATATTCTTTCTCCTCACCGCCTTACCCCCCTTCGCCTCCCCTCTAGGCGAAACCGCTGTGGTTGTTATTGTGATTTCATAATTTTTTTTTTTTCTCTCTCATTCCTGCCTTTGCAGCCTCTGGACATTGACTACAAAATCCATTATCATTTGTATATTTTAATTATGCAAATGAGGATAGCTCAGCTGGCCTGTTGGAGGCTGCAGGGGAGAAAGCAGGAACTCCATTGCGGGTGATTACAATTCATCCGCTCGTCTCGCTTTAATTGTAACAAGCTAATTACCTTGTTTCCATTTAGTTTGAACAATGCTAAAAAGAAAAGGGAACAGTGATAGCTCTGGCTAACCCACACAGTGAATCTAGCTGACAGGTATGAAAACGCAGGGAGGAGAAGGAGAGGAGGAGATGGGAAACGGTTTAGAAACTCAGTATTCATTGGAAGCATTTGCAGCTTTTGCAGGAAGAATTGTGATGGAACTTTTGTTGTTTTGAGTCTTTAGGACATCGACAGTATTTGATAAACATGACAATGCAGAAAAAAGCCAGATAAAGGTTCTTGAAAGAATTCAGCAAACCCAAACAATATTTTTTATGGTGAGTTGATAATCCCAAGATGCCACTTTTTGTTATGTAAGTGCAGTGTTTCACCTCTAAAACGTAAATTAATACTCAGAACATGAAGTAAATTGATACTCACTTTTTTCAGTGTATATTTATTGAAATAAAATAAACAAATATTTGCATCTGTTTATTTCTTGCTCTAATTGCTCACTTGACAACAAGGAACTTTATTAAATATTTACTGATTTAGGAAGTACAAAATTTCTCAGTGGCAACTGAAAATCAACAGCTTTCTCAAATGAGGCCAACTTATACTTGACAAAACCTATTTGTTAAATACTTTAACTCTTTATTTGAATTATTTTTATCCCACAGTTTTCCTTTCGCTTAATTTTCTATTTGTAAAATAAAAAGTTGGAAGAATCACTTTGTAAGCAGCCATCTTTTTTACCAGTGACCTTTTTCTGTTAACTCTTTAATTTTAAGGATCAACACACATTGACTCGTTTTACTTGACGTGTTCTCTTGTCTTTTCCATTTTGATGAGTGGCAAAGAGAAACTTTAAATAGCTTATTTGGAAAAATACAAATAACAAATCTTTTATTTAAACTCATAAGTCAAAGTATATATACATATATATGAACTATGTATATATATAAAGTTAACAATGCACTCTCCACAACCCTTAGAATAGATGCGGTCAAATTAATGGTTGAAATGTTCAAAATCAAATTTTCTTTGTGAGATTATACTGCAGTCAAATTATTTATTTTGAGAAATCTTCTCCAAAATTGTATCTGTTAAATAAATGTTTTATTAATGTTTTTATTTATTTATTTTGGTGTAATCTTCAGGATGTTTGAAAGCTGCACTCTAATAATAAAGGACAAAAGCGATCATCCTGTACTTCCTCCAGTTTATGATCCCTCTACGAGACTAAGTTTATGTTTCTGCCGGCACTTCTTTGTCTTGTATTCACTCTGTTCAGAGGTTTCTCACTGAAATGAGTCCAGGGCTTCTGGGGATCAAGACCGGGCCTCAGCTGAACAAGATCTCATTATCTCTCCCTCGCAGACCTACGCAGACACACACACACACACACACACACACACATAAAACCACATGCCGTACAGAGACATTCACACACGGATGTGTATTCACTTATGAACATCCCTCGTCATGCCACAGTGAGCAAAGTGTCACAATGAGGAACCCTGAATGTGTGTCATGAACAAGACACTGCAGTACATTATAGATTTAACAGAGATTTGGAAACAAAAAAAAAACAACATTTCATTCACTTTTACAACTGCATTTAGAAAATAAGGAAAACAAACAGGTGAATAAATGTTTCTTCTAAAACTAAATATGTATAGTACTTCACTGCTTAGACATAGTTAAAAATAAAATTACTTGCATCATTCTCAAATCTTTACTTTCTATTTTTTGAAAGGCCAGACTGGTACACTCTTGCTAACCACTGCTTTCTCCGTGCCCACCTACTTTACATCGCCATCAGGGAGATACTTGAAAGGTATTTGAAACTGTCGTCCTTAATCATTTCCCGGATCCCTTAGGATTCCCTGTGACGTGACAGAGGAAGGACGGAGAGGGAAGGATGAGCAGACAGAAAGTTATGTCAACCATCAGTCAAATGTTGAAGATATAAAATAAAGATTTTTATATAAAACAAAAAGCAAACAGAAAAATCACTCAATTCAAGTTTATGATAATGATCAATTTCTTGCTGTGTTGGCCGTCGGAGTTCTAGCAAAAGTACTTACACCCTCCTGACGAGCTTTTTCTGTCTTTGCTAAAGAAAAGCATTCCAGCATGTTGGTACAGTCACCATGTTACACAATGGGGATTGTCTTTTCTACATATGGAACAGTTCATGGTGACTACCAGCATCTAATTTATACTTTTGGAAAGTAATATTTTAACTTTAGACAACAAATCTCTACTGCAAATGATGGATTTTGCTTTGCTATTAGCTTCCATATTTAATACATCAGCCATTTTACTGACACAGCCTTTATTTTTCTGTTTAATCACTAATGACATCTCATTATACAACATGGTGGGTCATGCAGAACACCAGCCTTTGTTACCTTCCCATACTCTGGCTGTCATTGGAGTACCTTGTTTAGTGAATGCTTGAAAACTGTAATCAGTTTCTAATTACCCATTGCCTACATTGATTTTGCATATAACATTCCAATGATAACTGCTAATAAAGAAGTGTTAAATCAGGAGTGGGTTGCTCTGTGTGCAACCACAAGCAAATATTCTTCCTGTTTATAAATTGAGGGCAAGGTTTTGTAAGAGACCAACTAATTTGTCAATTAGACCCTTATTCAGTCCTGAAGTACACTGTTTAGCTAATAAATAATCAGGAAGTAAATTGCTGTCATTTAATTAATGTCACTTTGATGTGCTGTAGTGTGGAACTACCTGAAATATTAAAGATTGTTAAAGAAAGAAAAATCTGTCCACACTTCCATGATGTGCACAATGTGCATGTAATGTAAACCAACATGCAAATCAGAATCAGTCGTTTCTAGATCTTGTGTGGAGTCTGGCTTAGGATGAACTTTGATGCACGCATACTTAAAGGCTTAGAGAAATTTGACCTGGATCAACTCAGTGAACGAAGCTATGTTTAACTAATCCTACATTTATGTGGTGATGAACTCAAAGTCAAGAAATCTTTTATATCACTTCTCGAACATCACATGTTATAAAATCGTCTTTCAGTCCATTTTGTCATCTTTTTTTTCTTTCTTTTCTTCCTAAACCAATGAGGTTACATCCTGTACTTTAGGATGAAATAATTGGTATCTCAGTGCTTCTTAAATTATTACACAGAAAATGTGAGTTTATGGGAGTCATCTTTAAGTGCCAATAATGTTACATTTTTCTTTTTGGGATATTTTGAATATTCCTTCAGCATCCCCAGTGATTTTGGTTCCTTTCTTTCTTTCCGTTTAGGACTTCTATGTCTAATGTATATTCAAAGGCATGTTGTTGGATTTTTGTAGTCTCAGAATATCAGATTTTAATGTATAAACATGCCATGCTTGACATTTTCCAATATTTTTTTAACATATCAAGTAGGTTTAATAATTTTTTTTTCTTCTATTTTTTTTACTCGACCCTTAAAAGGGGACATCTACATATGTTATTAAAAATGTCTGAACTGCTTCCATATTTTCAGGATTATACCAACATCTTCTCTACAAGCTGCTTATGTATTAAAGTGCTTACAGCCACACACACCAATTTGTGTAACACTAAAACGCAAGATAAAAAAGTATTTAAAGTCACTCTTGTTGTTGGTTCCATTTGCAGCTTGAAATCTGCCATCAAAGGTCAGCTAAATGGATACGAAGGCCAGCAGACATGGCATTAAAGATCTACTTTCTCTAGATCTTGTGGTTTCTGTTCTTCAAATACAGCTTAGAGGTTTACCAGCAGGTCATGTTTGGATGAAAGTGTAGAGACAGAAAGACAGATTTAAATATGTAGCCTTCATTTAGAGATCAGTCACTCGACAGAGATCAGCTCATAATGGTGTTTCAGTCTCATATTTCCTGCTGCACTTCTGTTAACGTGTGGCATGTTTATGTGGCCAAAACCACTCAAACATCCACAGTGTAGCATATTTTCCAGTGTGTCTCAGCTTAGTTGAACTAAGAACAGCACAATTTTAGATAATTGATATTGACAATATTAAGTCAATATTGTGTTTTGTTTTTCTTTCACACATCAGCTGCCAACAATATTTCTCACAGCTGTATCACGAAACAAAAATCTCCAGATATACAATGAAAAACTTTTATCTGTGAACCAGTTAAAATTGTACCACAAACTTCTTGTATAGTATTTTCTAAATCTTCTGTCTTGGTTTTATACTAAACAAGAAATCTTTTGTTTTGTTGCATCATAGTTTTTCTACCCAATCTCAAACTGGCTGATTCAGTGCCTAAACCTGACCAGGTAGTTTTGGTGCTATATTCTAACCTAGTTTCCTTGCCTAATGTTTAGTTGAACATCTTTTCCCACTAAGAAACAATACAAACAATAAGAGAAAGTTATAATGTTGAACATTTATTGACTTTCTACAATGTTTGATACATAAGAAATGTGTTTCATTTATTGCCAGTAACAGTTTTACACAATGTTGGAAACAAACATAACTTATAAACATATTTGTATATACTTATATTTGGGCTCCATTATCCCATAGCTGTTAGCAGGATAGCTACAAGTTTCTTTGAATGGGTTTGGTGAGCTGCTCCTGCACACTGCCCCTCCCCTCCCTGTTGTCTGTGAATTTGCTTGTTGCTCTCATCTGTGGCTCTTCTCCTGCTGGCTGCTGATTGCTCTCGCCTGTGCTTCTGGCTTCATAGACACCTTTTCTGCAGTTACACTGTAAAATGGTCTGTTGCCACTCCTGTTGCAGTCAAGGCAATGTTCCTGATCTGTTTCTGTTCCCTTTTTGTCCGTCAGACTGTCTTTTGTCAGTCTGCTGGCTTCCAAGACTCTGCAATGTTGGCTCCTGGAATCCACATCAACTGGGTAATGTGTTATTCCCTGATTAAACATTAAAGCTACTCCAGCACTATCCATATTACTCATCATTATGTGGAGTTTGGTTGCTGGTGATTTTCAGAAAAGAAGTTGCTGATTGTCTTTCAAATAATATTTGTCAATAAGTACTCTTAACTTATGTTGGGTTGCAGTCTCAGTCTTGGTCCCAACGCATACAAAAATTGTTGCAAATAACACTACTGTTATGTATAAAAATGTAATAATAAATTATATTTCTGAAATTCCTCAGGTTTGCAAAGCTAGCTGACCCTCATCTTTCCAACAGATGTGATCAAACATTTGTTTTGGTTATATTGAACATTGACTTGGACACAAAGACTGGGAAAAAAATGGCCTACATATATTATATGAATATATAAATGTTTTAAAACAATTTACCACTTAAATATTTGACGTTTCAGGAGCAATTTATTTAAATCTCGTAGTTCTGTTTATTTTCTACACTCAACTATGTTAAAAACAAATTGTTTACACTGACAAAATACTCTGTTTTCTCCTATAATTTCATCAATGTTTCTATATGATCAGTCTTAGCTGTAACCACAATATAGGGGAATTGTTTTGCATATAAAGTCTTCTGTATAAATGACCACCAGATCATTTCCAGAATGGATGTTTTCCTGATTTCATTCGGTTTCAACATCTGCTAAAAATCCTAAAGATTATATCAATGTCAAAAAATAAATAATCCGTCAAAAGACATGAAAAACATTTTCCTGCATACGGTGTTTGTGTTTGTATTTGTACTTGCGACAGCGATCATTGGTTGTGGACGTGTCCACTTGTGCATATGCTTGTTTAGCACAAACAACAGAGCCTGGCACGTCTGTCGTCATTAGTGCCGTCAGATCCCTTTCACTCATCCTGCATCTTTGTTAATCCCTCCATTCACACTCCGGTGCTGAAGTCTAGAAGGGTATTTATAAAGCAGTGGATCAGTGAGAGATCAGGCAAAAATATGAAAAACAAGAATGGCCACAAAAGCTGTTTTGATGTTGACTTTCAATGTTTGGGGGGATCAGCAGAACATAAACAATACAGATGGGAAATCCTTCCGCATGTTTGGTATCTAAGCCTGTTTGGATGACAGATTGTTGAGTCAAATTTAAAAAATATATATATATTTAGATGTCAGAAAAATCTAAATAAACTTTGAGAATCGCTCAACAAAACATAATAAAAATTCAAACATATAAAATAAAACAAATAAAACAAATAAAACAAATTACAAAATTCCTCACATTTTTGACCAGGCTGCACAAATAGGCCATAAGAATAAATAAAACATTTCAAGTTTTAAATTTCAATTTCTGAATTATTTCCATGTTTGAGGAAATAAAATCCAGTATGTTTTATGTTTTTTTTCTCTCTCAATATTCTGCCCATCTTTATGACACACTCTGTTTTAATCCCCACTGCCTGTGTGTGTGTGTGGGGGGGTGTGCGTGTGTGTGTGTGTGCGTGCATGTGTGTCTCAGCATGCTCAGCTTTTCTTGTCTATGTACTACATATGGGATTCAGCTTTAGCCACTATGTGCACACGCACATGCACTCACACACACATTGTCATCACTCTGAAAAAAGTACTGCTAATATCTGTTGTTATTTAAACACCAGAGCTGATAGGCGGCTGAACAATAATTATTTTCTGGAACAATAATTATTACCGTTTAATTCCGTTGTTTACCATTTTGCCCAGTGGCCCCTCTTTAAAAGCCAGCCTCTATCCATAATGGTAGGCCCTTAAGCAAAACCACATTTATATCAAATAATTAAAAGTGAAATAATTGAAAAATAAATGTGAGCTTTTCGCGTGTGGTTGTGTGTGTGTTCGAAAATTAATTGCTAGAGAAAGATGCACAACAGCTGTTTCTGACAGCATGTTCTGAATTGGGCTAGATAATTATTTGTTAAAATATTTGAGCCAAAATAACACTTCTTTTTGCTTTTGTTAAAAAACCTGTTGAATCAGATGGAGATTGTGTAAAATGAGATGCTTTACATGGTATAATTAAAAATCCAGGCCACTAGAAACTTATGAAAAAAACAGTTTAAATCAAAAGATATTAGTAAACACCACGAAAAGAAATTGTCAGAAGTAATATATGCATTTGTGTTTTTGTTGTGTTTTTGTTTTCACTTTGTTTCACTTTTTTGCAATATGCCTCGTGACTTATTGTGATACGGTGCTATACAAGTAAACTGAGTATAACTGAATTGTAGAGAAACACTGCAAAAAGACATTTGAAATTTAAAAAGAAATAATTTAACAAATAAATATAAATAAATACTGAAGTGTAAAAATAAAGAGAATGACATAACAAACTTGTCTAAAGAGCTAAAATCACAGATAAAACTATTCCAGAAAAAAGTTGCATTGAAAAACTCTGATGTCTGTTTATATGACTCAATGCAGGACTTTTCCTCCCTGTACTCTTTATTTAAGGAGATTACATGCTTGATCATGCCTGGATTACTCAAAATTAATGCCTTTCTGAGGTGAGAGGGACATCCTTATTTTGATGTTGTGTGTCTTTTTGGACTTTTACCCATTTATTTATGTTATTACCAAACCTCTGTATATTTTATGTTGGCTTTGTCTAATAAACCAACACAAAGTGCTGTTTTACTATGAAGAGAAGCAAAAACAATTTCTGGTTGTACAATCTCAAAACTAAAATGGAACACATCTTCAAACGCACACTTGTTAATTAAGCTTGTGGGAAATAACAGTCAATTTCTGCTTGTACTCTTGTCATTATTCTTTCCTTTCTTTGGTTAATTTCTATGTCAAAAAAAAAAACAAAAAACATCTCTTTCCACCCACTCATTTTATTGACCAGCTCCCATCCTTGTATCTGCATCACTTTCTATACTGCCTGGTGATTAAGCGGTAGTTTAACCTCCAGTCCTCATTAATAATGGACAAATAGAAAAAGCCTGGGTTGTTCCGCTTCCTGTCAGTAGCACTAATAGAGCCCTTAACGTCCGCATTAACGTAGCTCTTTTTTACTCAGGCGGATGGACAGACAAGTCAGAGACATCATAAAACACACAAATGCATCAGTACAATGCATGTAATATACTACACAGCCATGAGTTAGACACCTTGATAATATGCCTATTTACTGTATGTCGGATGCTGCATGAGTGTGAAGCAGAGGAAGCAGGCAGAACAAGCTCAAGATTGCAAAGCACACAGATGAATATACAGGATGCATTTTAGATGTGGTTACATTACCACCACAAACTTCTGTGTTTTCATTTTGAGATTGTATGTGATTGCCCAACACGGAGTAGCACATAATTATAAAGTGGAAGGGAAAGGATACATGGTTTTCAAAATTGTTTACAGAAGGAAGTATGCAAAATGTGGGCTGCATTTTATTTACATTTCTTTTACTCTGATACCCATAAATAAAATTCAATTCAGACACCAACTGCCTTCACAACTTGGCTTAACCTAGTAAATACTCAAACTGAATAAAATTTAATCTCAAAATAAATACAGCACTAAACCAGCAGTACCATGAAGACCAAGGAACACAGCGGTAAAGTTGTGGAGAACATGGTTTGTGTCGCACACTTGTCACTCCGGTTGAACGGACCTGGAGGTGGGACCCAAACGAGTATTACAAACATACTCAGAATAACATCAGTAGAAACTTCTTTAATTGCACAGCAATAGTGTACACCAAACCACAAACCAACAATTTGAACAATAGATAACAGACTCTTTAAATACAAGTGGATAGAAATTGGCAGAGGCCATTCCAGGGCATGAAACTACTACTACATGCTGCGAGATGGAAAATACAGCAAGAATATTTACATTAAATAAGGAGCAGGAAAATAAAAGGGCGTTTTACAAAAAATACAAACTTTCTTTCATTTCCAATGATTACTCGAAAGAAAGCACTATGTTGCCACGATACTCCACTTAAATCAATTTCCTGTTAAGGTGCAGTGCCAGAAATAATAAGTTGTGGACAAACTCAGTTTTTTATGTTGGTGCTCAGGAACATCAATTTAGATTGTTCTTTTAAAGTTAAAATCCTCTCATCGAGTGCTCCACTAGACGTGAGGCTTCGTTTCAACATGCACTTGTTTTCTGGTTACTTGCAATCAGCAGGTTGGTGGTTCAATTCCAGCAAAAGCCCAAATATGTCTTGTTGCTTTCCCCTTAAGCAACACCCTTTACTGCTCCAACTGTAATTTCAAATAAATTAAGTTGTAAGCAAGTTGTAAAATAAAGGGGAAGTCATTTCCATCAATGGCCCTTTGGATTTATTTGTATCATTACAGAAATGAAGGTTACACAAAACAAGAAGACACGTTGTTGAGCACAACACGCATGCACACACACGCACACCACCACACAAAGGGAACTGAAAAGATTTGGTGCAGGCCTTTTGGAGTGACACTGTGGTAATTTATTCAGCATCCATTCTAACACATTGTGCATGCCTAAGTGCCAATCTTCCTTTTTGGTGAGTTTCTATGATTTTATGTCCCATAAAAACACATGCAGTTTGCCCCACAATAGCCTATTTAAGTTACATTAGTACTGAAAATTCTCCCAGTAAAGAAAATTAAGCTATGATACTACAAGATCATCTCTGTTAGTTATCTTCTCCCTGCCGAGATGCGCCTCTCTGATAGCCTGCAGAGAGCTGAATGACTCTTTTGGACGAGAGATCTAAAACTGAGGCTTACCTCCATTTCTGTCTGTATTTTCTCCCCTGTCTAAACCATAACAGTCATTGCTGTGTAGCAGTAGCAATGTAAAATGGTTTATGCCATAAGATAAGTATTATTTGACTCTGTTTTATGTTTGTAATTTACTGTGTATGTTATGATTAATTTGTATCATTTAAATGTTCATACTGTAAAACAGATTAACTCAACTCAACTTCCTGCATTTGACATTTGTTCCAATTTGAAGCTATGTTACCTAGCTGCTTCAGATAAGAACCCAACCTTTAATTAATACGAAGACACTGCAGTGCATGGAAATTGGAGCATCCCCTCTTCAGCCCTATGATTATCATGATAGGTAGATTCTACCATAATAAATAATATTATGATAAATTCATTTTATTTTCCGGACCACAAACTTTCTTAAAACCTCAGTGAATTGCAAATATTTTCATTGATCTTTCTGATTTTGTTACACTACAACCTTCAATAGATATCATTAGAATAGAGATAAACTAATGAATACTTATAAAGCAGAAAACATAGTTAAAAAGACTTTCAACTGTGTTTGCAGTGAAAAGTGACTCTGCCAAGCATTGGCTCTGGGAAACTGAAGACAAATGCCAGGCACACTTCTGAATTTTAATTCTAAAAAATAAATGAGAGCCGTGTATCAGTTTTACTCTACATTTATGTGGCATTTTCTAAATAATTATTTAAAAAGTCATAGTCAGCTGTCATGGACGCTTCTAAAAAGTTTTGCATGTTTGATATATAAAAGATTTAAGACCTTAAACAGCTGTTATACATGTGTAGTGCATTAGTATTCCATTAAATGTGAATGTCAGACTGAATTGTCTGGATTTTCTTTGGTTTTCTAAAGAAGAAAATATTACCCAGATATTACATTATCATGATTCAGTGATAATGTAATTTTGACCACAGAAACAAACAACTTTACACTCACTGGAATGGATTTCATTCAATTCATCTTAAAGGTTTAACAATTTGTCTTCACAATGTTTGTTTGATGTGTTTTGATGGCTCTAATAGGGCCAATACAACAGCTTGCTTCTTCACAAAACACACACACACGCATCCACTGTCACATGTGACCTTGCAGCCTCTCAGCTTTATTTGCTTTAACAGCACAGTGTAGCGCCCAGCAGTCTGTCTGCACTGCACAGCTAATTGGTTACAACTCAACTCAGTGTTAATGTCTCATTACGCATTCCACTTAAAATATCTTCCACAAGTTTGCTTGTGCAACGGGCTCATTAAAAGTCAAACAAGCCTTTAATTATAAGACCTGGTTGTTTGGTAAATAAAATTAGACTTCAATCTTATTGAGTCTTTTTCAAAAAAATAAAAAATAAAAAAATAACATTGTCTTGAAATACAATCACATAAATAAAATCTTTAAGTATCCAATCAAAAGTTTTATGATTGCAAGTTTTTTGCTGTGTGGAAAGTTTCTGAAATTACATAGCGCAACAAACTTCTCTCGACTTTTCTGATCTCAGACATGAAGAGATGTATTCTCTGCTTATAAGACAGATAGACATTCTTAATTTTAGACAATAATTTAGCACACTGTGCGGTAATTTACAAGACTGCTCCATTTTCATTTGCAGAGACTAAGGGCTTCTGTCTCAGAGGAAGATGTGTCTGAATAAAAGTGAGGTCAATGCTTTGTCAATTAATTAAAATAAAGAATGGGGTTTTTTTTCACAGTCCAAAATGGATAATTTCTTACAGACAAGAATAAGCCCTCTGAGTGAAGGTTTGTGATTGATTTAGAGTATTTATAAACCTTGAATGTCTTCCAAGGTTTTTAAATAATTCACAAATTTAAGAGAATCTTAATTGTTGCCACTTTAAGAGGTTTTTTTTTTTATTTTTTTTTTTAAAGGCTATAAATTATTATACACAGTGAACTAGACTGAGAACATTGTGTGGTACTACAAGTTTCTGTGTATTTAATGATTGAATTCAAGCACAGAAACACTGGCACATATAGATACTTCTGTGACAATAGCAGCATCAAAAGAAGTATTTGGACTTTTCTACACAGCTGATCCTTATTATATTAAAAAAATAATAACTCAAATACACCACCAGATCCATTTCACTGAGGCACAAGGCAGTGGTTATATCTTATTTCTGGACATACAGTGGACCCCTTCCTATTCATTCTTCAGTATTTGCAGATTGGCCTACTTGTAGATTTTTCTTTGCAACACAACTTCAAATGATTCACAGAAAAGTCTCCTTTTTGCAAATTTATTGTATACCACATCTAAAATATCAGAAGGAAAATGCAGCTTTGGAATCTGAAACACCTAGATATAATCCAGCTTGACATGCTATTAGCTTCTGTTTGCAACCAGGAGCGTTATTCCTTGGCACAGATTAGTTGTATTCATAAAAGCTGAGATCTGAAATGCATTGGCTGTTCGCTGCTGCAGTCGTGCTAAACAGTTAACAATTAAGGTATATTGTTGAACCATTAAAATAGGCAGTTCTAAACATTTTAGAGATGTTCTGAACTCCTCACAGATTTCAACTATTTTCTGGCACATGTGCATTTAGTAATTCCATGAATACCAGAGTATTTCAGTATTTCTACCAATTGGCTGTTGCTTCACAATATCCTCAAGGCTGCTGCTATAGCGATTGTTGGTTAAAAAAACAATTCTACCACATTTTTTCCTTCCACTCAACTTTCTGGTACAGGATACAGCACCAAGGCGTTAACAATGACCTTTTGTGTCTTACCCGACAATGACTACTGCACAACTTATAAATGGTTACAACTACTACTAATCTTGTCCTTTGGTTTTGTAAATCAATAATATTAAAAGGCTGAATTGATATGGACAAAATGTTAGCTACCTTCCAAAGACTATATTTAGTTTCATAAGACCTGATGGACATGCTTGCTCACTCAAAACAAGACAAGTTTTATTTATAAGATTTATATTTGTAAGTTATATTAAATCTGATTTAACTCTTATTAAATCAGATTTTGTCTTTTTCTGCTGCACCTTTTACCTTCCACTCAACTTTCTCTTGTTGATACAGCATTTTTCAAGCCAGCTTTTACAATGGCTCATTGTGGTTTTCCCTGCATCACTGGACAACTAGCAATAAGTGTTTTTTATAATTGTGTAGGTGGTAAATAACATAACATTTTATTGGTCCTTTTTTTCAAATTCTTTCTGACTGAGAAGTTGGTCTTGGATTTTTGAGTTGATATAATCAATGACTGTTAAATTCACAGCAATACATGCTAGAAATAAATCTTTTTTGGGTAGCAAATGTTTGCATGTATGAGTGATTATATAATATGCAAGATCATTTTTTTTCCCCAATATTGCGCATAATTCCCTTTCCAATGCATTGCTTTCTAATTTGTGAAGAACCACTTCAGTCACATCAGCTGTATTTTGCAAATTTCTAAATACTAAAGTGGATGATGTACCAAATCCTCCGTGAATTATGAGAACCTCTGCTGGACGGCCTGCTGAGCTAATTGGTACAAGCGCCTCGGGGCACAAACGCCTTTAACAAACTGAGGCCATGCATGTATCGCTCAGGGCGCTGAGATAAAATTAAGAAAAAAAAAAAAAAGTATATTTATCAGAAAACTTGACTTCGTAAACATTTATTTTAATATACGGACTCCCCATTGCCCTCAAAAGAATCTGAAATGAAAGAAGCTGATTTCAACTGAAAACACAGAGTGCATCCTGCTCGGCCTGTTTCTCTAGGACGGCCCATTGCTGGTACACAGTGGCTAATAATGCAGCTTAATAGGCCGTGACATGGCAAGACTAATACTGTAAATAGACCAATAATGTGTCTGCATTCTTTTATTGTGATAATGTAGTGATGCTTCCGTGAAGCACGGGAGAGTAATGACCCGCACCTGCATGTGTTGGCACCGGGGGGATGAGAGCACAGACGCGCCCGCGCACCCACTGAAATCCAAAAACCCAGGAGAGGAAACCCCTTAAAATATTTCCTATATTAAGAAAAATGTATCAATTGGAGTACTTTTTTTTTCTAATTTGCATAAGATGCGAGTTAAATCGTTGCTGCAGATGAACAGTGAAAGGACGTGAAGCGTTAAGCAAGGATTAAAACAGCGAAATGTGGGGCGATTGTGCCATGCTGTAGCCTACATATGCCTTTAAATCCACAAATTAATATAAGAGCCATTGTGTTGTTACAGAACCAACTGGAAGCAGTTCAGCTAATAAATTCCGTGTATTCCGTTGTGAAGAACTGAACCGAACAGTCTGGACTATGACTTGCATTTCTGTTATTGTTTTAAGAGTTAAAAGCAATTGTGACATGAGACATTTCGTATTAAAAATGAAATCAGGGCTGTGCTGTAATGCAGACTCGACCCAGAGCGTTTTGACAAAAGGAGGTGAAGCGTTTTAATATGGAAATCACTGGCCCGGGGCATACGTCATTTATTGACAGATTTGATGTTAAATGTCTCAAGCTCACTTAGTCTTGTAGCTCTTAATTTATTATGTTTTTTTTTTTTTTGAGGGGGGCTCTCTTTTTTTCTCTTTCTATCCCGTTCTGACCCTCAGAGGTCACACACGCAATTCTTTTTTTAAACGCATGATTAATTCCTCAGTAGGGCAAGCGGCTAATGCATTCGTGAAAAAAAAAAAAAAAAAAAAAAACAAAGTCAAATGTATTCCAACAGGGCTAATAGAGCTATTGTGTTCCAATAAAGCTTTTTCCTGCTTTGCGTGGTTTAGTCATGCAGCACGTTTGATAACATGTCAGACATACTTATCCCGGGACGCAGAAAGTTGTTTCATTATCCTCTTTCCAAAAATCTCTCCAATTGTATTTTTGCCTGATATGCAAGTTCACATATTTTCCCATTTATCAAATAAAAAAAAATCTATGATTATATTTGTGCTTTTTCACTTTTCCGAAGATGTACATAAAAAAGATCCTTTTGCTGATTTTATGTTTATTGTGCGCGCACCCCCCTCCCATCTCGGTGTCCTCCCGTGGCGTCTGTCCGCGAGACAAAAGCGCGCGCGGTGACAACATAAATTGGTTGCAAAGGAGCAGATGGGGTCTCGCGCTTCTCTCGGTGCGTCGCTCGTGCATCAGGGACATGCGCGCACAGATTTAAAGCGGAGACTGAAAGCGACTCTGCAATCTTAATCAAGATGCTCTGATGTTAAAATGTATCAGGTGACATTCACTGATAGTTTCAAAAATATTTTAACGTCCGTGAATAATTATAACAATACACAAAAAAAGACTAATTATATATATATATTTTTCAGTTAAAGTGTTAAAAAATGTTGAACATCTAAAAAATTGTATTTTTGCTACAAGAAAGAAAAACTTATGTATAAAAAAACACTTTCATGAAAAGGTATCAGACTTAAAATGTTTGAAAGTTTTGCCAGATGAGACTTTCCTAAGAGTTTTTCTGCATATATGTTGAATGATTTTTCTTTTTTTTAAGAATCTTATTGATTTATCAAAACAACTCGTGTTGTGTGAAGTTTATTCATCGTTCAAACACTTACCTAGATGCCACATTTATACTGAAGTGAGGAATATAGTCATGTTCAGTTTAGAGTTTGGTGTCTCTCTAAAACTTGTTGGTCCCCTGAAAACCCTCATTTAAAAAAAATAAATAAATGTTTTGAGGAGCTTGTTCAGGTGCCTTTTTTAGCACGGTGCACTCCTCCTGAGCTCCTTTTACCTTCAATTACAACAGATGATAGCCCATAGCCTACAGCGTGCTTCCTGCTGCCGCGCATCCCTTGGGACCAACCTGCACATGCAGGGAGAGTCAAGTTTCCAAAAGCCTTCTCAGGGTTGAATGTGGGTATCAGCTGCTCTGACAGACTTTATTCTGATTTCCCAGACTGTGTAGCCTATACCTGTCTGTCTGCTGCCTCAGCTTTTATTTCCCCCTCTCTTCTGCTCCTGCTTCTGTGGTTGGAATATTGTTTCAGTCCACACTCTGTCTGTGTTTAAAAGCCACATCTCCTTTTGCCACTCTCTGCTTCTGGCTGTCTGGTGCCAGCAGTCTGTTTTAACATCAGTTTACTGGTAATTAATTTGTAACTCAGGCAGAGGCGGATCAAGATTGCACAGGGCCTTGAGCAGAATTTGATTGGGGTGCCTTCCAACTACCATTAAGTGCCATAACTCAGTACTTTGAGAATGAAATATGTATGTTCAAAGTAGAAAATGACTTTAGTAGTTCTTGAAAATTCTATTCTAAGCAGAGGGTGGAAATGAACATAACACACACATTCCTCTATTGTGTTATTTCTTGCAGTGCAAATCTATATTTGACTGTCCACTTTTGCTGTTGAGTTAAAAAAAATATTGAAAATTATTATATTTGACAATTTAACATATTTCTAATACATAAATGAAACGCTATGCCATGTGGAACCAGGAGAACCACTGACTTGTCAGTTATCTAAAAGATTGAGTCCCTTCACAAGGAGGGTAAGTCACAAAACAAATGCTAAAGATGAATGCTCACAGAGAGCTCTATCCAATCCTATCAATGGGAAGTTGAGTGGAAGGAAAAGAGTTGGAGAAAAAGGTGCACATTCTTTTGTGCATTTTTAAATACATACATAGACTAGTAGTCATTGTCTTTACATAAAAACATATACCAACTTACAGTCGACACCAACATACAATTTGATCAGGAATTTTATGCTTAATGCAGAGTAAAATTGGAATATATTATACAATGTTGATCACAAAGAAACTCACGTGTGTTTAAGTCTGAGTTTTGTTGACCTAAAGAGGTTTCTTTCTTGGGATGAGATCTGCGTTTTCAACATTTTATAGGTTGTTAGAAAGACTTTATTTAAGCAGTTTAGTGGGACAGAGCAGCAAAGCGTGTGAAGCGGAGGGTAAGGAAAGTGACTAAAGCTGCCCCGGACGGTGGGCTGAGCTAAGGCTGCACGCCAATCAAGCTCAAGGCAGGTAGAGAGATAAAGGGAGAGCGAGATAGAGAGAGGAAGGCGCTCGCAGGGAGAGGGAGAGGAGGAGCGCGAGATTAGGACGGCGCGTGGCGGCGATGAAAAGAGGGATAAAGCCTGCGCGAGCGTCGCAGTTTACTCACATCTCACGAGCGGGTTCACGACACAGTTAAAGAAGAAAAAAAAAAAAAAAAAAAGACTCCGGTACTTCCAGCGCGAACTTTCCGGAATTACCTGAGTGAGAAAAAATGAGCATTTCCCTGCTGCGTGGGATAAATCGATCCAGTTCGTGACGGGGTAACTTAGTCTTGACGCGACTTGGAAACCCCGAAAAAGTCCGAGGTAAGAATTGTTTATTTGTTTACTTATGCTCTGAAGCTGAACGCTAAAATATCCCCGAAGATATAGTTTATGCATTACTTTACTAAACCACTTTGCAAAATTATTATTATTATTTGTTAATAATAAAAACAACAGTTTATAGAGATTAGTCTTAGCCTTCCATGCAGGATATGGTTCAAAAAGCAAACTATTTATTCGTCATAATCATTAGTTTGTAATCCGTCGTATTGTTAGACAATAATCACAATATAATAAATAATAATGAAACAGTCTTGTACAAAATGATGATAATAATAATAAGAAAGTTCTATGTTCTCGTGTCCAAAACGTCCTTGGTAATATTTGTTTTTCTGGTCTTTTCTGGTCATTCAGTTTAACGAATTAATGTTTTAAATTTTACGCACATAAACAAGGGGCTGTGCTATCACTTTGAATTTTGAGATATTAAACATCTTTCTTGTTAGTTACCAGCGCTTTGCAGCTTAGGAGTTTGGTTTTATTTATTTATTTTAAAAAAAGATGTTCTGTCTATAAAACCAATAGTTTTCGGGCCTCAAAGTCACTGCGAGCAAACATCTTTTTAAGGTGCTGTCTGTTTTAAATTCAAACAGCTAAATGAGGATAAAATGAGGATAAAATTTGTTTTGTCAACCAGCGCTTGAAAATTGAGATATGATTTCAATTCAGACTGAACTGCTTTTGGCACATTCAGCTACCCTATAACTCTGAACAGCACGTCGCCTAAATTACAGTCAATAAAATAAGGATAAAATAACAAAGACAAGCTTATCACCGCAGGGCGATTAATGGCGAATAAAGAGAGTCTTATTTGAGTCGTCCCTCATTAAAGACGTTCACTGATGATGGACTGAAGAACTTTATGTGTCTTTTTTAACGCAGACATTTTTCTGACTGTTTCGGCATGGTGAGCTTTTACTTTTTTTACTGTCCTTATCATGCATATTTTAAAAAGGTATTAAAGAATAAATAAAAACAGGGGAAAAAAAACGGAAGCATAAACAGGATGACCGGACATCATGATGCACTGAGCCTTAGGGAGAAATAAAACTGACTTCATATGTAATCAGTTGCTGTTTAATTTCTGCAAAAAATTGATTGCAAGCGTGTTCTTGAAGCGCTTTAGGAATATTAAAGTAATAAAAATTACTGAGTGGAAAACAGAAAAAATTGAACTAAAGTTTTCATATTTACTATATTTTACATAACAGTATATTTTACATAGAGAATTTATTTTAAAAAACATTTTAAATTTATTTAATTAGGTTGTTAGATTTAAGAATTTTCTACATTTTTAGGAATATGTGTTTTTATTGTCTTTCATTTCATTTTCTTCTCAAACGACAGCTCAAAAAACACACGAGTAGAACTTCATAAAGTGTAAAAAAATATGTGGATAAAGTCATTAAATTTAAATCCTGAAGATGAAGGTTTTGTGAATTAAATTTGTGCATTTTTTTAAAACAACTTTGTATTGACATTTGTTTTTTTTTACATGTTACAAGGTTTTCTAAAACACATTTAAAAATATAGTTTATTTGACATGAGAAATCAGAAGCATTTAAATGATGTTTTATATTGTGTCTACATTTTTCATCTCCTTACCTTTTTTTATGTTAATAAACTCATCAAAAACAGTGTGTGTGTGTGTCAAGAGTTACGCAGTGTGCACATAAGTTTAACAAGATGATTTTGATATATTTAAATATATATAATAATACGAGAATCACATTTCTTTATTTCCTTTTTCCAACAGGTTCAGCTGCAAAAAAAATTATTCCAAGCATGGACAAGGCTCATCTTTCAAGCCCCAATGAAATAATAATGACAAACTCAACAGGCTCTTATCAACAGGAGCCTCTCACTCCACCCCGGCCTGCCCATCTGCACTCCTCATCCTCTTCATTATCCTCCCCTTCCCCTTCATCCTCCTCTCCCCTCAAACCCAACCAGGTGGGTCAGGTCATCTTGTACGGTGTTCCTATTGTGTCACTCGTCATTGACAACAATGAGAGACTTTGTCTGGCACAGATTTCAAACACTCTTTTGAAGAACTACAGTTATAACGAGATCCATAACCGTCGAGTCGCCCTAGGGATCACCTGTGTCCAGTGCACTCCAGTTCAGCTGGAGATCCTCCGTAGGGCCGGCGCCATGCCCATCTCGTCACGCCGGTGCGGCATGATCACCAAGCGTGAAGCCGAGCGCCTGTGCAAGTCCTTCCTGGGAGAAAACTCACCCCCTAAACTGCCCGACAATTTTGCCTTCGATGTGACACACGAGTGCGCCTGGGGTTGCCGAGGTAACTTCATACCAGCGCGCTACAACAGCTCCAGGGCCAAATGCATCAAGTGCTCCTTTTGCAACATGTATTTTTCTCCAAACAAGTTCATTTTTCATTCTCACCGCACACCAGACGCCAAGTACACCCAGCCTGATGCTGCCAACTTCAACTCCTGGCGAAGGCACCTCAGACTGACAGACAAACTTCCACAGGATGAGTTGGTTTATGCATGGGAAGACGTCAAAGCCATGTTCAATGGAGGTAGCCGAAAGAGAGCACTGCCCTCATCTGTCCAGTGCGCTTCCATGGGTCCCATGAAGAGTCTCCCAGGTACAGTGGTGCCTCATATGATAGGACCTGACCTGGGTGCACAGAAAAGAGCCCGCTTTGAGGATGAGGATGATCTGGACGGAGGCAGCCTCTCTCCTCGTAAAACACCACGCAACTACCCTGTCATCCCTGTCCCAAGCAAAGGCTTCAGCATGCTGCAGAAGTTCCCCCCTACGTCACTTTTCCCATCCCCTTACCCCTTCCCTGCGTTTGGCCTCTGCCAGCAGAAAAAGGAGGACAGTGATGTTTCAACTGTTCAGAAAGGGCCAGGGCTTTCAGGTCTTTTATGGCCTGGCCGCAAAGACGCTTTCTATCCTCCTTTCTGTATGTTTTGGCCCCCGAGAGCAGCTGGAGGGATTCCAGTCCCTACCTACCTTCAGCCTCAGCCCAGCACCCTTTCCTCCCTGACTGAAAACCCATCTCTCAGGCAGGCCTTTTTGGATCTGTCAGACCCTAGTGATGCTGGAGCTGTAAGCAGCAATGGGAATGCTGTCAGTGCTGCTATGGCCCCCAGCAATGGGACCACCACACCAAGATCTGGGTTGTTTGACACTGAGTGCACAACAGCAACCCCAGACCTTCGCCCTGTGATGTCAGAGGGATGGTTGAAACTTCTAGAAAACCCAGCCCTCCAAACGAGGAAGCCCAGCTATGGCTCTGCCTTTCGCCCAGTTGTCAAGGATGCAGAGAGCATCGCCAAGCTCCACGGCAACAGCGGAGGAGTCAACGGAGCAACAGATGAGGACTTTGGAGTCGTGGTTCCCGGATCAGACCGACACCAGCGGCTGTCGCCCACCAGCAGCTGCAGCTATGGCAGTGAAAGCGGAGGTGATGGGGAAGCAGAGGGAGCAGAGAGCGAGGAAGAGGGTGAAGTGGATGTGGAGTCTTCAAAGCAGGAGGATGAAGAGGAGGAGGGGAACTTCACAAATAGGCCGCCACAGACTCAGACCAACCTGTATCTCCCTGTTCTGAGTGACAGTGCTGGAGAGGAACGAGGGAAGGAGAGGGGGAGTGGCGCAATGTATCCCGGCACCTCCCCAGGATCCTCCTCGAATCCCATCGTACAGGAGTCCCCCAGCCTACCTGCCTCTCCACATGCCAGCTTGCCTCTCTCCAGCTCCACCCCACCCCACCGAGAGGACACAGCTTACAAAAACGTAAATATCCCCACAGGCCACTTTAGCTAATTATTATTTAAATGGTGCCGCAGTCAGGCAGTGCTGTGATCTGCATAAGCAGATTGATAGCCCGGTTTCTCCCTGTAGAAATTGAAACAGTCACCCCACTCTGATCTCAGCTAATAGGCCTAGGCGTGGATTGTTTAATGGACGCAGTGTGTTTGTTCTGCCCCTGTCACCCCAACCTGTTAGGGCAGCTCTAATCTTTAACCTTCTGACTCCCACATTAACGAAGGCCCTGACAGGATGAAGGAGAGATGGAGGGGGGGTTGTCAAGACAGGCTAATATTAATTTTGAACCAGCTAACATATTTACTGAAAATATTACATGGCACAAACATTTCTTAAGAAAAAAAAAGCAAAATCAGCATCAGTTAAATTAGTGCCAACATTTATTTGAAAGAAAACTACCTACAAAACAGAAGAAACTTTTACAACTGCAAAAATTGCATTTATAATAATAATAATAATAATAATAATCAATGTATAGTTCATGTAGATGAAATTCTTATCTTTATTTTTTCCAGGCTCAGAAAAATCGAGATGAAGGACTTCCTGCATATGCAGCCAAAGACAATTCAAGCAATTCTGGTGAGTGCAAGCATATTGAGTATTTTTTAAAGGTTGCTTATTACAATTTTAGAAGAAACTTCTTAATTGTTGATTTGTTTTATATGGATGGTTATCTGCTTTTCTTCAGGAAAAGTGGTGAAATGTCAAGTTCAGCACTGACAAAAACTCAGACAAAAAGTTTCAGAACTTACTATGACGTTTCAATTAGTTGAATCACTGACTGTACTGATATATAAGTAATAGATTAATAAAGTGATGTATGAACGTTATTTCAAAATGAAAATATATAACTAAAATATTTTTGTACAACAACATACATCACCTTCTCATTGTAGAAATAACTTCTGCTGTGCTCAAGTCATAGGTTCCCACAGCCAATGCCTTCAAATGTTTGCCACCTTCCCTTTTGTTTCATTTCTTGTCTGACTCAGTGGTTTTACAGTGTCCATGTGTCCCTGCAAGGCTGCCATCCTTGCAGGGACGGTGAGGTTTCATTTGTTCAACTCATTTCACAGGACGACCTCTTTTCCTGAGGAAAATATCCTCTGTGTGTTTTCTCAACACTGAAAACCCAACTCTGTGGCCGCACTTAGTTATCTCCACGTGTCCGGATAACCAGCTCAACCAATGGGCCTTACTGAATCTCCCATTTTCTGTCTTTCCCTCTCATTTTCTCCCAGATGAAAACAAAGAGCAGAGAAGTTTCTTCGTCCCTGAGAGTGAAACCTCAGCGCCTGACTACTGGAGAGAGTGCACAGGTATGATCAAACATGCTAAAGTGGTAAAGCGCAGCTGGTGTCAGATTGAAAACAAATGAACAGCATTTTACAAGGGAAAATTGGCTGTAAATTTAATTTCTGTATTTTTAGTTTAATTCATATTTGGTTTCCTATATTGTACCCTAAATCATCACCCAACCCACGAGGAAACAATGACAAGGTATTTAATGAGGAAATAAAGGTATGCATAAAACTGGTAATGCTGATTAAATTTCTCACATGGTAAAACTGGGACATGATGATCAAACATTACACTTCTTTTTCCTATTTTGTTACAAATGGCACTCAGGATGCTTAATGTAGTGAGGGGAAAGCTCCTCTTTATTCAGATGTGGAGTTAAGGGATTTATATAAATACACACAGAAATGAGAAAACAGCAGAGAGCTGCTCCTGTCGCCGCTCTGCCGCGGCAGCTCTCTGTCGCCTGCAATGTTACTCTTAGGGGGGCTGTTACAGTTCAACAAGAAAACATCAGCTCAGAGATAAGCAGCGCGCCGGCAATCTCCATCCAAGGCCCGTATCTTTGCCAGCATAATTGCCTTTTTTCCCCTTTCTCAGCGCAAAACAGCCCTTCCCGTTTGAAAAAGATCACAGCTTATTGCCTTTTTATATCTGTCAGGAAGACATTAAAAGTGCTTTATGACATCTGTGCCAACATTTATATCTACTCCCCCCCTGCACATGCAGACATCGTAATGATCCCCGCGCATAATGTATAATGTATTTCAAAAAATTACACGAAACAAATTAAATGAGACCACCTTTCCCCTGATTGCCAAATGTCTCCCTGGGCGGTGGGAAGCTCTACGTGATTAGAAGACCTGATTCCTCCGAGTCCCACCACCACCCTCCCTCCTTCACTGTCTTTACACTCTCCCTCTGTTTCTAGGGAGAAAAAATAATCTAATTTTCCATTTATGTAATGCAAACCGCCTTGGCTTTGACTATTCACGGTTAATTGACTGTCAAACGAGGTTGTTATCCTCGGGCACTGTCTGCAAATTTGCTTGTCAAATGAGACAGAGAGAGGCGAGGAGAGGAGAGAAGAGAAGAGGAGTGGAGGAGAGGAGAGGCGAGCTCTAAATGGGAGAAAGAGGAGGAAGCATGGAGAGGCTGAAGGAGCCAGGATTTGAAATGACTGGAAGAGAATATACATGTTAAGGGGACTGGATTGCTTCATTTAAGCCAGAAAATGCCTCATTGTCACATATGCATACATGCATGACAATGTAGACAAATTCAAACAGTACGTGATGGAGTTGTTTAGTACAGAGTCACAAAAAGTTCTCAAGTAGAGTAGGTTCATTTTTAGTAATTAGAAAACTAAATGTTGCTGTTCAAAATAATACAATTATTTAATTCTGGTGAACATGCAGTTGAAAATCTTTCAGTATTCTTTTTCTTGAGAAGGGGTCAGCAGCACTATTCTATTCAAATACAAAATTTCCCTTTCTTCCCAGAAAATAAAATTCCTAAAGATTCATAGAACCCGCATAACCCTTCAACAAAAATACTGCAGCTATATAAAAAGTGATTCTTTTATAGTGCATTTTAGGAACTATACTTTTTGGACTTTTAGATTTTTAGAGAAATAAATGTTTACTATAAAAAAGGACTGCTCACATTTCTCTAAATATTTATAAGGCACATTGACAGCAACCCAAGGAAACATATTAGCATATTAAACAGCTTAGAAAAATTATTAAAACTTATTTGTTAGTGTAGGGTACCTAACATGCTATGCTAATAATGCTGTAACATATTTCTTATTAACTTCATGTAACAACATTTCCCAGCTCTGTCAAATTTGGCTAAATTTAGAATGCATCAATGTAGAGAGCCGGAAAAGCCATGTTGCAGACTCCTGGGTTAGAATTATTTGTTGGCTATCCTGACATGATGCTACAGCAGTTGTCAGCACTTTTGCTGCTATTTTTTTGCACCATTTCCACACTCTTTGCCCATCTCTAAAATTCAGTTGACTCCACGTAAATAAAATTTGAAACAAGAAGACAAAAAGATGGACGTATTAGTTTTTTGGTACCCATCATCAAAAATAATTGGAGTAACATGATCACCAGCTGAAAATAAATGTCATCTTTAATTGAAGTACATTTATTAAGCAACGGAAAAAAAAAAATCTGAATCAAATATCAGAGACACAGGCATTGGCGTCCCCAACAAGCCCTTACAAAAATACAAGCACAACTTTTTGAATGTTTTTCTTTTACTGAATTTTGGTTTCCCCAGAGTTAAAAAAAGAGGAGGCTTTTTCTTCTTAACCAACAAGAAATCATACTTAAGTCAAATATGCACACTGAGCAGGATGGAAAGAGAGGCTTAAAAAATACCCAAAATGTGCTACAGCAAAGAATAGAAACCAGCGGGTGGCCAAGTCTTCTTTCTAACTGTTAAGTATGGTAGAAAAACTGTCATGTCATGGGCGTTTTTCTCTTCCAATGGCGCTGAGAACCCTTTTACGGTTTATGATTTTATGTTGTCTCTTTGACACAGGACTCTGAAGAGTTTTGTAAATGTAAAAGATCCCGCTCTCTTTGTATGCGCCAACCTTGTGTAATATTATGTCATATCTTGGCAGCACGAGTAACAAGAAGTTTGCCATTTGTGATTTAGTTAAAAAAAAAAAAAAGCATTTTCTCAACATGTGATTTTTTAAAAATATATTTTGCCTAAAATAAGAATTTAGTTTAAGGGTGTTTATACATCTTTTGTCACTTTTGCACGTGTCCATATGTTTTTTGGTTTTGTTTTTTTTCTTGGTCATTTTTTATATTATTATTTTAAACTTACACTGGCACCCAGAGGCCAGAAGATGAATTACAACACTTTAGAAAACGGGTGAAGAAATTGCAAGGTCAAAATTACAAAAGACTTTACGTAAGATTGAACCATTTTGGAGTCTTCACAATTATTATTATATTGTCCTATATTGTGAAAAAAATAGACCTTTCTTCATGTCCTTCAAAAGCCGTTATGTTGCTGCATCTTCCAGTAAAATTCAATATCAGACACAACTGGTTTCTCTTCTTTGAACCTCATTGTCATTCTCTCTTCAGTGATTGATCTAGTCTAAAAATGGATTGTGCATATGGACTGTGGTCCATTTTCTCAATGTCACCTATACATGTCAATAAACCAGTAAACCACAACTTTTTAATTAGTGAAAACTTGGAGTTATGTAACCTGTTTGTTGAGTCAATCTTTTTTATTTTCAGGGGATCAGAGCAGAGGCGCAACCTCTCCTGTCACACTGAAGAAAGATGTCGAAAATATGGAGAAAGGTAGATGTTCTTTGATGTATAAATCTGCTGGACAACATTTTAGCAAACTGATTATGTAGGTATTCCTATCATTTCTCCCAGTTATCTTAAGAAAAAGTCATGCCTTCCCACTTTTTTTGTCTTTATGTAGAAGAACTTCAGAAAGTTCTCCTGGAGCAGATCGACTTCAGGAGGAGACTGGAGCAGGAGTTTCATGCCCTAAAAGGAACTTCCCCATTTCCCGTTTTCCGTAAGTCTTTTTTTTTTTAATTATTATGATATTAATCTAAATGTTTATCTAGTTTTCACTCCAAGACTATTTTTTTTATCAGTTGTCTATTTTAGCTCCCTTATATATATGTCTCTTCTATGTTCTTCTTATTTATGCTATCATTTTGTTGTACCTTTTAAAATTCCATATTTATATATCATCTGATATCAGATGATATTGCAACAAATTACAAATTTACTGCTACAAATGAAATTTGTTATAGCAACAAATTTCATCTGTTGCAATAAAGTAATTTTCTGCAAAATGATAAATGTTTTACACCAACTTTTTCAGATAATTTTCAAGATCAGATGAAACGAGAGCTCGCCTACAGAGAAGAAATGGTCCAACAGTTACAGATGGTGAGAATCCGTAACTACTCAGTACTTTGCATGCTGATGCATTAGATATTGAAGACTAATAAGGAATAGACTTTGAATAACTAGTAATCATTGCGTTCAAAACACATTGAATACTTTTAAAAATATTAAGACGCATTTCCAGGAACGTGTGAATACACTCTAGCACAGAAGGAAAATCTAAAATCAAGGTGAAACCGAATCAGAAATCAAATTATAATAAATCAGGACTCAAATCAACACTAGTTTTTTTGTTTATTTGTCCAGCAAAAGACAAAACCAATCACGCAGTTCGTCTTTCATGGGTGAGAAGTTCCTCCGCAGTCGTCTGATTGTTTCCGTTGGCATCAATCACAGGAGCAGCTGGCAGATCGGCTGACAGATGCTGTTTGTCTTTGTTTTCTGACACACCACTCAACTGTGTTCGCTCCTATGCCTGTGATGGCGAACCGTGCTTGCACACTATAGCCCTCAAATGTGCACACACACGAGCAAACTACATCTGTGTGACTATAAAAGCAGAAAACACAGACAACAGATTTTATGCTCATTTGCGAGTGCTTGTGTGCACTAAAGTGCACGTCTGCACAGTAGCTGACAAATGTCTCGAGAAGCAGCATATGGATCAAGTCTGAGAGTAATGACACATTAATTTCACACAGACATTTAAATTAACTTCAGAAATGTATGATTGAAATTCTAAACCCTTTCACGTTTTGTCATTACTCGCCAATTAATTTTTTTTTCAGTGAAACTATTTTAATGTTAGAATAAGATAAAGCATAAATTTACAGACATAGTGCCAGGTTTAAAGTAAGTGCCTTTTATTAATTGATTCTTTATTTGTCGTTTAGATTCCCTACACCAACATCATCAGAAAAGAAAAGATCAGCCCTCATCTTGGCAAGTAGCTGAAAAGGTAACTTTGAATTATTTGATGAATTAGATCAAATGGTGACGATAGACTAACCTCCAATTTTTGTTAAACTCAGTCAAACATTACCAATTATTTATTTGAAAAAGTGTTTAAGCCGATTTAACATTTTCACATATCAACAACAATCCCAGTGTATTTTACTGAAAATGTTTGTAATGGACAGGCAAAGAATATTGCAGAATTGTAAAGTTAAAGAAAAATGACAAGTGGTTTTGGAAAATTATTTATAAAACCTTGTGAAAATGTGGCTTCTGTCATAGTTTAGCACTTCTGAATATTTTGTAGCCTTCTGCTACAGTTATATTTCTTTTGTGTTAATATTCCTACCAAGTTTGCACAACAATAAACTAAAGTACTCATATGGATTTTCTATGTGAATTAGGTTTAAATTCTGATAAACTATGCACAAGCAACAGAATCAAATATTTCTGAAACCATATGCTTTTTCTTCTACTTCACAATCATTAGCTACTTTGTGTTAATCTATCACACAAAATCCCAACACATCTAAGTTTGAAAAGTTAAATGGTTATAAATATCAGTGCGACATACTAGCTTTTACATTTAGCTTCAAATTGGTGATAAATTACTAACACCCAACAAATTAGCCTTTGGTTTTTCCACATAAGCATTTGAAAGTATAGAACTAATGTATAAATATATATTGAATTTGATAATTAATTAAATTATAAATTGCTTCTTTCACAGGGTGAATCTTTATGCTCAACAGGACGAAGCTGCTTGGACTTGTGAAAGTCGTATATTTTCTTTCATAAAAGGCACGTACTGTACTGACATAAAAGGAGGTATACTGTAAATGAACAAAACACCAACATTAAGGAATTCCGATGCAATTATATATATTTCCACATTTTTTTGGATTTCCAGTGACAGCAGCTGTTTGACTCGTTCCTTCAGTTCTACTGAACTCATTTGGATGACTTTGTGCTGCTTTTATACCAGCATGTTGGTAAAAGTTTACCAACTGTTTCATCTTCTCTTGGTCAACTTTTCCCCCCTCACACTCCTGAATTAACTGAACAGAAAACTTCTGGATCAACGGGATCATTCTTAGCATTTTGCTATTGCAAGATTTCAAGCTTTATTCAACCAGGACTAAAGCGAGCGCCTGGATGAAGAATGTCAAAGAGGTGGAGAGAAAATGCTGAAAGACGGGAGTCATTTGTGGCTCTCATTGCTGTTGGTTGAATGCACAGAACTGCTGTGGCATTGGCATCACCAACAAGAGAGCCTGAAGAAAAGTTCCCCTTATTATCAGGATTTGGGCCCAAAGAGATTCTTCTTGGCATGTTGCTCTAGGACCAGTCCTTTTGTACACAGATCATCATCGTTACCAATTATCAGCTCTGACTGATGTCTGAGGAAGATGGAGAACCAACAAAAGAACAACAAAAAAAATCTCATTTTGAATTCCCAAAAAGGGTTTACATGCTGAAAATGTACAGTCACCATCATTTCTATAATGTACAAAAAAATATTAATCACTGCAGCTGGAACTCCCTGGTCAATATTCAATGTATTACATCTGTTGGTACATATTTTATTTATACATGCAAAATTACCCTAAAAATGTATTTCATTCACTGTCATATTTATTCTCTATGAGTTTATAGCAGCTGAAAGGCACCAATTAGAACCACCACAAGAACTTTAAGTGAAAGTATTATGTTACCATCAGCTAATAGATGCTGATCAGGCAATTGTAAGGCCCTTTCCAAGCACCTGCTTAATGTGTGGCCAGCAAGGAGAAGACTGCAGTTCATTCTTGTTGTGTATCTATTTGTAAATTACTTCACCTAACTGTATAAATTATCACACATGAGAGTATCGAATCTTACAGTCTTTTTATGTTTTATTTATAATTTGAAAATAAAATCCTGAGACCCCTGTTGTGAAAATATTATTATAGATTTTAAAGAAGTTGTAAGAGACTCAATAACAATGGTTATTAAGATGGTGTGTTTAAGTGTATGTAAAAAAAAGTACAAATGACATCTCCCCCACCTGGTTTATAGAATGAATGGATGCAATTGTCATCTACTGATATGTTCTTATTATAACCTGTTAATGCAGATGTATTTCAAAATGTTCCTGTAGTTTCTCTACTATGTGTAAATAAAAAAAAATGTCTATACAAAAAAAGAAACTGTTGAATTGTGAAATTTGCAATTAAAAAAAGTTAAGAACTTATTTTTGCAATTTATGAAGACATCTAATCTCCATGACCAACAAAATCAATTACGAACAACAGTGTCCATCTTATTAGCTGGAAGCTCAGTGAACAGTTTTCTGGGAAGACCCATCAGAACAGTTTTGTTGTCAAAAACCACCTCTTGACACGATTCTTAATCTTACTGGAGAACTTCAATATTATTTTTACTTTTTTAATTTGGTTCATAAATTTTCAGTAAAGCTGAAGTTGGATTAATAATTTCAATGTTGACCCACATTTTAGTTTTATAAGCAGTTTGCAAAGTGTTTGGGATTATTTTGTTGGAAAACCTGATCATGTTGAAGTCTCAACTATCTAAAGGTTTTTGGTTAAATTCAGGCTCAAATCAGTAATGTCTTGGCAGAAGGAATGAGATAAACCGGTTATTGATTGAACACAATCACTTTCTAACGGCACTATAGCAAGACATTGAACTACAACTCGCGCCATTTCCACGACGTTCGCTGCTGCTTTACGGCTGTCATTCTTCTGGTTGTGGAGGACGACGACAGCAAAGAGGGAGGAGATAAAAACATCTTTTGCCAGCATGGCGTTTACTCTGTACACACTCATCCAGACTGCTATTCTGTGCACCAATGCTATCGCCGTGTTACACGAAGAGAGGTTTCTCAGCAAAAGTAAGTAGCGGCTTGTCGTAAAGCTAATACACTTGTTAGTGTATGCTAGCAGTCTGGTGGTCATGTAAATAAATGAATGAGCTGGAATTCTAACATTTGGAATCTGGCTTTGCCTATTGATTTGCTTCCCGGTAATTCTGTTTCCTGACTTGTACTCTTTCTGCCTGTGTGTGTTTGCAGTCGGTTGGGGTGTCGATCAGGGAGTTGGAGGCTTTGGGGATGAGCCAGGAGTCAAAGCTCAGATACTGAACCTCATTCGTTCAGTTCGGACCGTTATGAGAGGTGAGACGTCAGCAGCGTGAAGCAAACATCTGAGGTCAATACAAAATAAGGGCATCTCAGCAGTTAGGAAAGCTTCGGAAATATGTAATCTATTCAAAAGAAATGGGTAATAATATGTTTTATTACTATCAGACTTTGGAAAAAAAAGTTAATTAATTGCAGTTACCAACACTTAAAGACGAAAAGAAAATAAGGTTTTACTTATAAAAAATATATAGTGCAGCAAATATATATGTTTTATTTTTAAAGCAAAAAGTTAGGACTACTATAATATCCAGCTCCACCTTTGGTTGAAGTATATGGAGTTCCAGATGTGCCAAAGTATTTTCCTGTTTTTGCATTCACTATGCTTTACATGTCCATTGAACATTGTGTCTATGTAATTGGCAGTTGGGCTTGTTTTGGTTGCAAAATTAGTTGTAGCTACTACAATGTTCATGTAAATGACTAATCTGAGAAAACAATTAATTTTGACATTTTTATTTCATTTTGTATTGGTGAAGTTTTGCTTTATTGTCCTTATATGTCCTACTGTCAAAATTATATCACAGAGAACACTGATTGAAATGCCTGTGTGTGAAGTAAAAAAAGTAAAAACTCTTATGAGCTGAAGTTTGTTACTCAGCTTCAATTAGATATAAGCTAATGACTTGCAGTGATGTAAGATTAATCACGTTCTCATTTTTTTCTCTCTCTCTTTTTTTTTTTACAGTGCCACTGATAATTGTGAACTCGGCGTGCATCGTCCTGTTGTTACTATTTGGTTGAGAACCAAGCACTTATGTGTAACAAGTTTGCACAGGTTACCAGGAATGGCTGCAAAAATACAACCTCACACACTGAACAATTTGCACATTCTTCAAGGATTTCTGCTGTCTTTCAACAGAAGAGTGGAAAAGAAATGGGCTGCAAAAAATCTCCATCAAAGAAAAGAGGATTCAAACCATCACCTAGTCCAAAACAATTGGAGAACGCTTCCTCACTTGCCGTATGTTTTGTCAAAGCTATAACTGGTGCTTAAAAAAATCTTCCCACACCAAGGGAATAAAAATTACTGTTGCTATCTATTCAAAGTAATGTTCTTTAGTTTTGATTAACAGTTCAAGTCTTTCATTCAGTTATTTCACTGTTGTGTAAAATGTCAGGAGTTTTAATCATCTAAGATTTTTTTTTAACTAAACAAAAACGAATGTGCTGTTTACACACCGATCTTAACAACATTTAAGTATTTTATCTGATTTCAATAGAAAGCTTTGAAGAAGACAGGTGGCTTGGACTTTCCTCAATTATACTCATGTCAGCACACTCATAAACCAGAAATATGAAATGTGAAGATGCTATTTGGAAGTGATGTTTGTTTCAGCTTCCTCAGAAAGTGCTCAGTAAGTTTAAGAGATTCTAATGTTTACCTTTTCAACTCCAATAATATATGTGGGACACTACATGTTTGTACATTTTCTATGGCCCACTGTCTTATTATTTCTCCCGACTTGTTATGAAATGTAATACTTCAATCTATGTTACAAAAAATATCTGTTTTTCATGTTAGTTTTGTACCTAAATTTAAAGGATTTATTGGGAGATGGCCTGCTGGAATTAGAAACATATGTTTAAGGGGGATTGCTACATTAAAGCCACTTTGATATGTGATTAGTACAGGTTTAGCAGGGGGAAAGCTGTAAGCGATCACAGAATGAGTGGCAGCTTTCAGAGATTTAGATGTTTGTTTTTTTTGCAGTCTCTGTTCTGTTTAATAAAATGGTTTAAACTTAAAACAAGTGGAAATTTTTGTCAAATAAATTAAAGGGAAACACTACTAATTGCTAACTGATCAGAGAAATGATTAATGCAGTGGAAAAAAGAACAGGTGGGGGTCAATAAATCAGAAGCAAAACAGTACACTAAATATAAACACATTTCTTTTTGTATATTTTTCCATAACAAATTAATGTTCGATAAGGTTCCTGGAATCCTGTTTACAGAAATTAATATAAAACACAAAAAACTATGAAGTAAATGTTGAAAACAACTGTTATTCACTCTGGATGTAAGACAAAAAGAGGATCAGTACTGTCTGGCATGCAGGGAATATTTTTATCACTCTGATAATACCCATCTATGTTAAATCTAAAAGACCTACTAATGCGATACATCTGTTGGTTGTTAGTTTGATGGAGCACATATGTTCTTTATTATTCCTCTGGGTGATTATGTGGTTAAGACTAACCCTCTTAACTGATTAAAAGCTCTGTATTTGAAAGAAAAAATAATAATAATAATACAATATCAAAATTGAAGCAGTTGTAATAAAATGTGAGTGACGTGCAAAATAGTTTTCAGTTTAGCAAGCTGCATAATGTAAAAAATCTGAAATAATTCTACCGGAGGAAGCGACATCTCATTTGTAGGGGGCAGCAGAGAGCACTAAATAGCAAAATAGCCGAAAAAGAAGAGACGTCAACAGGAAGAAGTACCGCTGCTGCAGTAAGGTTAAGATTGCTTTTGTGTGCCTTTTTGCCATCTAAGCTTGTGCTGTCAGTTTTTGGACTTCTTGATTTATTAAAAGTGAAGCATTGTGTGGTGAAATTTATATCAAGGATTTCAGTCACTACCATACAAATCTCCTACCTCTGCAAGTAAACCAGCACCATGTTTTTCGTGTAGGTAGAAGACACAAACAGGAGTTGAAGACAGAATAAGAGACTCTTTTATTATTAATTTCTTCACATCTTACTGTGGAGATCTGGCAAGAGTTGGGTACTTAAGTTCTGCGTTCGTCATATGCACTATATTATTTCAATAGTTGCTGTGACAAATTTAAACTAAACAGAAACATGAAACCAGTCATTCCTCAACATTCTAGAAACTCTGCAGAGCTATATCTCCTAAACTATGCAGTCTTTTTCTTTTTAATTTGTTTAAAATAACTCAAGCTTGGACTTGTTCCTTTTATTAGACCATTTTCAGTAAATTTCCCTCTTGGAATGGGATTTGAACACATGCAGTGTGTTCAGATTTGTATGGGCCAAACTTTTACCATATTTTGTCCCATTACTACAGTTAGGATTGTACGTGATGCAACAACTTATAAAGTAGTGGTGTAGTGGTACAATGCCTTTTTTATTTTTTTACAAATAGAAATAAGAAAAGTGTGATATTCACATATATTCAGACTTGTTTGCTCTTCTAGTAAAAAATAAAACCAGTATTGCCAATTCTCCTCAGATGTCACTTTATCAAAGTTTGCAAATTATGCATGTATTCTGTGATGGACTCAGATGTTTGTTGGACAATATTAGCGAAAGAAAGGAGCATCATAAAAGTGAAAGAACACAACAGACAGGTGTAGAAACTCAAGATTCAAGACTTTTTTTTAAATAGTACATTTCAACTAAAAGGCAGTTCAAAGAAAAATCCTTGACATTTTAAATTAATAATAATTAGTTATTAATTAAAGACATATCTAAACAGATACATTTACATTTGTAATTTAAATTAACCCAGTGTTTAAACGTCTTTGCATGAGCATAAACTTAGTATAGATCAAAACATTGCTGTGTATTGGTCTGCTATGTACAATTCCAGCAGAGCACATGGATGTTTGTGGTTGGATGATGAAAGCTTTTAAAAAGGTCAAGACACGTAAATACTTTTACAATAAACTAAATGTCTGCAAATATTCTGGAATCAGGAGAAAAAAAAACCTCAAGGGGTTATAAGATTTACCTTTACAACTGTGATTCTGTTTATTATTAAGCTTCTGATTTAATTAAATATCCAAAAATTAAACCTACTTCATGTTTTTTTTTTACAAACATAAAAAAGTACAAAAATACATAAGATTTATTGTACATAAGAGTACAATATTGCAAACAGAATAAGAAAGAAACATTATTTTTTTCAGTGAAACTGCACAAACACACCCACACATACACACAAACAATAAACCTATCGTCAGCTTGGCATTTCCATGACAGTTCAGTTGATCAGTTGAGATAAATACAGATTTTAGTGGCCGGGCCTTATCAAGCATCTCTGCGTGTGGTCTTTGGTTAGGTATTAAGAGCATTAATTGCAGCATCAAATTGATAACTACATGACAGAAATCCAAACATGTCTAAATAATAACGGATCACAGTTTAAATTCAAACACCAAAAAAACCCAAATCTGGAATCCAGGCACGAGCCCCACACATGAACCGGTTCAGTAATCCTCTCAGTTTGTGCCAATGTGGGTTTTGATCAACTCTATAATCTGATAAATTCTGCCATTACCGATGAGAATTATGATTATGACAAAAAAAATGTAATCTGCTCTTATGTGTTATCTAAAATGTTCAAACCTCTGTTTTGTGGCTATATTGGATTGTCTTTTACTGTTTTAAAAACAGTAAAAGACAGGGAATGATTTCCACATTCCCTGTAAATGTTTTGGATTTGCACAAAAGAAGACAATATAACAAAAATATGTAATTATTCTGCTGAAGCACTCATCTCAGACATTATATTTTTCCTTTTCAGACCTGCAGCATGGCAGGGCGACGGGCTCTGAAGGCTGTCCTCATAGACCTCAGTGGGACTCTGCACGTAGAGGACACTGCAGTGCCCGGGGCGCAGGACGCCCTCAACCGGTAGGAGACACGCCACAAACCAAAAGAAAAGTCTCTACTTACACTTTACAAAGGCAAACTTTTAAATGTGCTTTTGATTGTGGCTTTTTTTCTTGTTCTGGGGCTGCCAGGTTACGGCAGGCATCAGTAGCTGTGAAGTTTGTGACCAACACAACAAAGGAAAGTAAGAGGAACTTACTGGAGCGACTGCAACGACTTAACTTTGATCTCCAGGTGATATATCAGACGTTGTTTGTGGGTAATAAAGTGCAGTTTTAGAAAGTTAAGAAATATCAGTTCATCTCAATAAACTTGAATGTTATTGAAACACCTCCTAAAGGTAGCAAATCTATTTCATTAATAAATGTCACCGTTTTTATTTAGTAGAATACCTTGTAAAGGTCCAGTCTGCTTAAAGACAAGTGTTCAAAATCATTACATAAAGTGAATCTGGAGCACTTTTGTTCTCTGAACGTGCAGGAGAAAGAAATCTTCACGTCTCTGAGTGCTGCAAGGAGTTTGTTGGAACAAAAACAACACAAGCCGCTGCTGCTGGTGGAGGACAGCGCACTAGAAGACTTCACTGGTACCGTAGAAAAAATTCTGTTACAAATTCATCTCCACTTTATAAAGTTGTGGTCCTCATCCGTCCATATCAGTTTGAACAAACTGATAGGTGAGCTGATAGAGATTACTCCAGACTGCTGTCCTTCTGTCTGCAGGTATCGACACTTCGGAACCAAATGCCGTCGTCATTGGACTCGCTCCTGATCATTTCAACTACCAGACTCTCAATCAGGCTTTCAGGTGAGGAAATTGTAGATCTACTTCTTGATGATTTCAAAAACAGATTCTAATGTACCTCAGTGCAGGCTTTTTTTTTTTTGAAGATATGACATTTTAAAACCGAAGTCAATTAACACTCCGTGCAGATCAAGAAATTGTCAATATGTTGACACATCTTGACGTCTATTTTCAAAACTGTTTTATACATATTTGTCATGTATGTTTCTTTCCAGAATGATTTTGGATGGAGCTCCTCTTATTGCCATTCATAAGGCTCGTTACTACAAACGTAAGGACGGCTTGGCCCTTGGCCCCGGACCCTTTGTGACAGGCTTGGAGTATGCCGCAGATTGTAAAGCTACAGTGGTGGGAAAGCCCGAAAAGACGTTTTTCATACAGGTAAACATTTTTATAAGTACATATAGGGGGTTAATACAGCTAATAATGTTATATTTTCAGATTTGGTTAATTTTGGAAATTCTCTACATGATATATATCTGAAAGAGTATTTGTTTGAAGTCTGCCCTTCAATCTTTGCATGCTATTATCCATCAGCTAATTTAGCTTTTGACTCATGAATCTATCTATCTACAATTCTTAGTGAACTTAGAAATCTGAAATTCTGCTTATATTTCCCCTAAATAGGCCTTGTCTGATTTAGGATGTAGCCCCAGTGAAGCCGTCATGATAGGAGATGTAAGTATATTTCTATCTGTGTTACTGATAATCATGTACATCAAAAATAAGTTCAATGTAATTTTTGATGGTCATAAAGCTCTTAATGGGATTCATATGGAATTTTTTTTTCACCTACATTTCAGTAATACCATTCAAAATATTTTAAACATCTATTAAGTTTAGGTAAAAACTGATATCATTGAAACATATTGGAAGCCACTTGCACAACACAGTTGTGACCCTCGTGTCTCCTTTTCTGCAGGATGCGAGAGATGATGTAGGTGGGGCTCAGAATGTAGGAATGCTGGGTATTCTTGTTAGAACAGGTGAGTTCAGTCCTCCTGATTATTCATACCCCTTGGAATGATTCTTGTTACAACCACTAACTTTAAATTAACTTTAACATATTTACTCATATATTCAGTTTTTAAGAGGCGAACAAGCAACATGAAGTTGAAACAAAGCTCAAAGCAGCTTGAAACACGGCTTGCTGTGAACAGAGCAAACATAGAAGGGGGAGCTCTGGATACAATAGACAATTTTTAAACTTTTTTTTCTGTTTTTCTGATAATATTCCATCTTCTCACACTGCAGGTAAATACAGAGATGGAGATGAAAGTAAAATTGACCCACCTCCTTACCTGACATGCGACAGTTTCCCTGATGCCGTCGAACACATCCTACAGAATCTGCTATAAGCTCTAATGGACTGCTAAGAGAATGAAACATTTTGCACTATCAAGCTGTTTAAAATAAATATCGTAAATGTAAGCATATGCACTGTGAAAAACATCTCGAAAAACAATAATGTTGGCTGTGAAAAGCAATATGCATCTGTGACTCTCAGTGTCTGTGCAAAAGTAATTACAGAGTGTCAATGAAAAAATATCCAACTGATGGAAAAAAAGTACAAAAAAACAGTTTGGATTAATATTTTCAGCCTGGACATCAAACTGACTTGTGCTTTTTCTCCCAGATTGTGTATCTGTTCATCAGGTTTTGGGTCGACGGTTTAGTGTACACTAGAACCTCCATGAAGTCCTCTGTTGTTACAGTTCCCAGCTCAATGACGGGCATGTTCATGTCTCCTGTGGAGGAGAATCACAGAAGAGCCTGAAGTGTTGTAGGTGATCTCCAGTCACAAATGTGTTTTTTTTTCTTTTTAAATTTACCATTATGATGCGACTCCAGAGCATCAAAGATCTTGCGAACTGGTCTCATGGCAGCTTCCTTGCATGTTAATTTGATGTCACAGCCAGAGTATCCTTCTGTCTCCTGTGTCAGCACACAAACATTCACTTTACAGAAGTAACAGAAATGAATGCAAGACAAAATATAATTCCAAAATCTATTTTAAAATATGAAAAATCATATTTATGTTGCTGATATTGACTATGACAAACCTCTGCCAGCATTTTGTAGTCTAAGCTAGTCTGTAGCTTCACCACGCCAAGGAAGCTGAGAGGAGGCAGCCAATGAGAAATCATGGCTTGGCGAGCAGGTGACGAGGGAAGACCTACTAGAATCCTCTTCTCTAACCTCCTGAGCATCCCGTGGTCCAGCTCCCTGAAACAACAGCTTTTGTCACAAATGCGTAGGAATAAAAATCTCAAACATCTCAAATGTTGCAAACGTTCATATTTTATAATGTTACAATCTAAGACTTTATTTTGTATGGATTTTATGAGATAGTCCAACATAAAATAGTGCAGAGTTGCGAAAATGAAAGAAAAATATAACCAAACAGTGCTTTAAACTTCTCCCCAACGTTATGTCTGAGCTGGCTGAATGTATATTGTGGTTTTACCAAGGCAGGTTGGAAGCAGCGAGGACAAACACGAGGTCTTCTGATGTTGCAAGCCCGTCCATCTGAATCAACAGCTCCGTCTTCAGCCGCCGACTCCCCTCATGCTCGTTCCTGGACACAGACATCTGGTTTCCGTTGAACTGATCTCTATTGCTCGGTCATGGGAGTGTTTTCAGTCCTAAACCAATAGCAGCAGAGTTGATGACTTATAGTGGCAAAGCTCACGTTGAAGTGGTTCCTCTTTGGCCCATCACTGACTCCAGCTCATCCAGGAAGATGGTGGATGGGGCATGGTACCTTGCAAGCTCAAAAAGAACCTGCAGCACAGAAAATGTGTTTACCCTTGGTGTAAATAATATGGTTCAGCTTATGTTTGGTGTGTCATGTACATCTCAATACATAAAAAAGTGAATTCATTTGAATAATGTAAAAAGGAGTCATCTTTTTACATTATCAAATACATCTTTTATTTATTTATTTGTTCATTTTGATGATTTGTGAATCCAGAGAAAACAGTTAACCAGTAAACTCTCAAGAAAATCAAGAAGGTTAAACCTCAAAAGGCTGACTATTAACAAGGCTTTATCTCAGCATCTTGTTAGAAAGTTGGCATGTTTTTTTTTTTTTTTTATTACAGACATAAGCATTTCTTTTTAAATAGAACTACATCAAATTAATGTCTGGATGAAATTCAAATTCATTGAGATGCATACTGAGTGACAACCTACCCGGACGAGTTTCTCAGAGTCGCCTCTCCATTTGCTGACGATGGTAGAGGCTGAGATGTTGAAGAAGGTCGTCTTACACTCTGTAGCCACAGCCTTGGCCAGCATAGTTTTACCTGTGCCTTTGTGTACAAGGGACATGGCAATGAGGTTTTGAATCAAGTCCATAATGGTGGATGAAAAAATAATAAAATAAGGTTCCTAACAGCTCTGGAAAAGTATGGAAGATGAGAAAACCTTATTTTCCAGGTTTGAATAAGTAAGGACATAAAAAGAAAGAAAAAAAATGTACTTCCATATTTCAGACCCTATCTCATTCATATATACATCCATCAACACAACAATTCATCCATCTATTCTCTAATCCTTTTGTCCATCTTCTGATCTATTGACCAAACAATCCACCTGTTCATCCATCTATTGTCTAGAAGTTTGTCCATTGTCCTTTTCTTTACAGACTGGTCTTTGCAAGCTAGAGGTAGGCTTGGCACTTAAGAGATGTTGTATGTACCTTGCGTTTATAGTGAAATTTTGTATGCATATTGTAATATTAACTAACAAGCCACTGAGACCTTTGGAAAAGTGAGTTTGGAACAGAGTGGGATTTTGACATAAAAACTGTGTAGGAGTGTGTTACCTGGGGGACCATAAAGCAGCAAGCCCTTCCATGGAGATAAGATGCCAGTAAACAGCTGAGGGTACTGTGAAGAGGAGGAATTAAAGAAAGCAAGAATCGAAAGTGGGTAAGGTGATTAATGTAAGTATGAGCAAGCTATGAATAATACTGCACAAGTCTTCTATCAATCAATTGTTCAATATTTATTCTGTCTAACTACACCGTTTTGGCAAACCCATTAGAAGCTGAGCTATGTGCAAGTGAAGCTGTTGAGCCAGATGAAAAGCTGAGTCAGGGCTCCAAATGCCACGGGGTGCAAATTAGTCTGAATTTTAGGTGGTGAAGAGGCTCAAATCAAATCCCCCTGACCTTATAAGACTGAGAATGAATAATAATGGAGACAGAAGTTAGGGGCAACAGAGAGGTGGTTTTATTCAATAAAAGAGTCCAGCACTGTATATGTAAGAAGATGGACACATCAGTCCTCATCTTCATCTGGAAATGTCAAGAGGATGCAGACAGCCTGATTTGTTGTCACGAGAAAGGTCTGTATGATGATGATAAAAATGTGTGTGCGGCGGTTATCTATACGCAGCGGCAAAATTGTGTGAACGTGCGTGGCTATGGCAAATTTTTACATGACCTTCGGTGTTTGTGCATTCCCGCCTCCCTCTCTGTCTATCCATCTGTGTATATGTGTTGCCATAAGATTCCAGATATAGATTTAATGTCAGTCTAATAGAGCGACCTGACCCCGATGGCCTCCTTCTCTTTAAGCCCCTAAAGGAGATGTATTCAAAATCGAAATACCAGGCGCGGGTGTGTGCCGGCCTCACCTTAATAGGATAAACGACGGCCTCTTTGACTAATCGCTTGGCATCCTCCAGACCAATGATGTCCTCCCACCTCACATTTGGGCTGTGCAAATAGATGTCCTTTAGGGGTGAACACATACACAGAGAGATGCATTAGGAAGAAGACACCGAGGGTCAATTAGGTTTGGGTAAGTAGGTGTCCTTTAAGATGAAGCATCATTTAAGTAATATAGATAGAACAGTAGGCCTTCATTAATACAGCAGATCCGTCAATTTACAGCAAAGCTCTTTACTGCTCTCTGGTGGACAGAATCAGAACCATTCATTTACATAAGCTACTGCATTTAACAGTTTACAGGTCCATAAAATATATGGATCATTTAAATGAATGACAAAAAATGTGTAACTTTTTCACAGTATTCCAATTTGTAAGATGTATTTTTATATGTTATTGCAAAATGTGATTATTATGACAAAGAATTAGGTACACATGCTTAACTTTATTTTAGATTTTACTAAGCCACTTGGTGAATATACATGTTCAAATACTTACTGTACATATACTCCCACTAATATCTTGATAAATATTCACTAGCAAGTTGAAGATAAACCACAAACTCTTCACTTCTATGGACGCGGTTCTGGGATAATACCGTCTGGGTATTTGACCTTTTACAGGTGAAATGGTAGAGCTTGGTGATATTCATTGTTTTTTTTTTTTTACATGTATTTATATTTAAAATACATTAATATTTAGAGCAAAGTGGAACCAAAGTCAAATTTCTTGTTTGTTTGCAAAAACTTGGCCAGTGATGACAGCAGCTTGTTAATGGCTAAAGAATGTGTGTAAACCAGATGGAAAGTGGAGCACTTCTGTAGATATTAGTGGAATCTGTGTATGTATCTGAGACTGTATGTATAATTTTGACTCTGTATCTGTGTTTTTGCACCTCACTGATGATTGCAGCAAGTTCCCTCATCTCACCACTAATCCCAGAAAAGCCACTGAGGGGCTTCAGCAACCGCTCCTGCAACATAAAAAAAAAAAAACATATAGCTGCATTTCCTTATAAACACATTATACAGTATATAACCAAAATTAAACTGCAGTTTTATGGTGATGTGACTGACTTTTACTTTGGTTTTTCTGTGGTGTGTAATTACCATATGGTCTGAGTTGATAACTGACCCGTTGAAAACATCATGGATTGATCCTTTCCCATCACCCATCTGATGACAAAGGCAATATAAATTTTAATGAATACTGGTAGAACATTTATGAATTCTTTCATAAAATCCTATGTAAAACAGCATTTTATTGGCAGAATTTCACCTGGGAATTTTCAAACATTCATCAGAAAGGCTGAATGTGTTGTTAAAGTTGACTGGCCTCAAAACTAATTCTCTGATTCAGATAAGATATAAGATATTTATTTCATGTTTACTATGACACAACAAATTCTGCCTGAATCAGCCCTCTTAAATTTTAAAATGAAAAGTATGTCAACAACAAAGCTGATGTATTGTCAATCCCTGAAGAATCCTTTGAGTTATGACTTCCTCTTTACCTTTTTGCTTGAAGCAGCTTCGCCAGCAGGCCCACTTTTGATGGAGAATGTGTTGAACCCTAAATCCAATGACTCTGGTGTTACAGGGGTGCTATTTTCCTATGAAAGATTTTACATAAGTTATTTGTTATCTATTTATTTAATTATCTGAGTTGTTTGAGTAAAGTGTGCTATGCTTTTACATTAGCAGTTGTTTTCTTGGCTGAATTTCCAGTTTGGGGGGAGGAAGATGAGGTGATTTTGGGAAGAGGTTTCTGTCTCCTGTGACCAAAATAGACATTTTAACTTGTTAGGACATGAAGACAATTTAAACATTTGTGTCTTGAATTTATAATGATGAGTTTTCAAGAGATGTGGTGGCTCACTTTTTAACAGCACATTTTGTCTGACTGTTTTCACCTTTACACAAAAACAAACACATTAGGAAAAAAAGCGTTAATGCTGAAGCAATCTAACAGTTTATTAATCGCAATGTGTGTCAACGGTAACTTCAGCACACAGAGGCCTTCTTTCACCTGGTTCTATTTTCCTGATGAGTTTGGGATACTTCTGGAATTTGACATAGTGATAATTCTCGTACTCCATGAGCACTATCTCCAGATCGACGTTGTCACAAACCTCAAATTTTTTTACACCTCCATTTGTCTCCTGATCCAAAGTTAGTGCTGCAGATGCATATCTGGTGGGCAAATACCAATGCACATCTTAGATTTCAAATTGAAAATCACTAAAAAATTTTTTAATTTCATCAGAGTTTCTGTAAACTTCAAATCTGTAATTATGACAACAAAAAACATACTGACCCTTGCCCAAGTAAATGTTGATAAATGAGAACAAGAATGCTCTTCTTCCTCATCTCGGTCCTCAGCTTATCCTGCAAGAGAGCAACAATGAGCAGGATCAGGGATACAGGACTCCAGTCGCCATAATTGCAATATGTGTCATTAAAATTGTTTTTCATGGAGAAAAACAAAGATCATTCATAGATAACATTGCTTTAGTCCATTATGACTTAGCTACTCATTCAATATGCTTAATATTTTCAATGTAAAAGAAAGACAAGAACCAGAACCTAGGCATAGGATGGGAAAAAGGTGCAACCATGCAATACCTCAGAAGGTAAATATTTAGATATGTGATAAAAATAAATAATAAAAAAAAGAGTATGTTTGATAAATAAATGTATGAATCATTATCTACATTTTTAAATCTTTAAACTAATAATTACAAATTAATTGATGAAAATCAAATACTTTGAATTTTATTTAAATAAATATTCCTATATGTATTCAGCCATACATACATATAGGAATAATGTATGTATGTACATACATTATTATATATTGTACATTGTTTGTGCACGTTAAAAGTATGTGTGATATTTCATGATGTATTTTATGTGATTTGCTTCATTTCAGCATCAGCCTACCTCTTATAGTACGGCTATAATTTTATTTAAATTCACATCTTGGCAATTATTTAGGTTATTTTGTTTAGATTATGACATTTCCAGCCTTCTACACACACATATATAACATATGTTTAATGCTATATTTCAATATATAACATACTCAAAATAAATTCACCCAACACAGCTAAACTATTGACTTTATTCAAATTTGCAAATAAATAGGGAGCGCTACATTGCCAGCAGGGGGAGACAAATAACCAAAACTATGCTTCACGGTATCTTGGCAACCAGACAACGCCGTTTTATGTGGCTTTTATAATTAGCTTAACGGCTACCTGCCAAACTTTAAAATGTTTAGTTTTTCATGCATCTGTAAATGCATACCTATATCCAAATACTTAGCCAATAAAATAAACTGTAATTTCAGACTTTTGTGCGTGTTACCCCACCCTAAGTTTATAAGTGTTACTGCTATGTAGCTAGCTAAAAGATGTTTTAGCTAAAGGATGTTCTCCGTGTTGTCTTCCTGACGCTACAACAAACAAAAGCAGAATATCAACTCACAGCCTCCCGAGCTTCGTGGGCAATTTTCATGGATTGATAAGAAAGCTCCATCGTAAACACAGTGATAGTGATACTAGTTATCAGACTCTGTAGTGGTCACACGTTGAGTTGACGTCATAGAAACCAAAACCATTATTAAGCAATTTGCGACGTCATCTGTCGTCGCCAAAGTCCGCAAAGGTTTCCAAAAAAGACGCCGGGAAGTAATTTGCAATTCAAGCTCATCAGTAAAATGTATTATTTTGCTCTATAAAAACACAAGAACATTTTATTACTAACACAAATAATTTCAAATTACTTTATCCAAGTTGTAACTATTAAAGATAGAGAAAAAGAAATGAATCTTGTCAGTCTGTTACTAAGATGGTGTACACTTACTTTTTAAGAAAAATTATTTGCCATGTATATTTTTTTGAATGAAACAAGGACTAAGCAGAAAGGTGATTTGGAATGAGGTGCTTCTATACATTAGCCTCTATCTACATATGGTGAGCCAGGGCCTTTCTTACTGCAAATATTTTATAATTTCAAAGAAAATTCTTCAAACCAATGAGAGGTCACAGTTGAACTCAGTTTGCTAAACTGGAAATGAAAGAAGAAAAGATATATGTAACAGTCATACACTACGATTACTTTTTATATAGAGGTGATTTCATAAAAAAATATAGCACTGACTGTCCTCAGAATTTATAGATTTATTCCTCTGCCATGAGGGTTAATGTTTAATCAGCAAACTGCACATAATATAGTGGTACAGCAATATGTTAACATGTTAATGTATGTAAAATGATTCAGCACAGTACCGTCAATGGTTCTTTATTAAGTGTTTGGATGGGTTATAAATTCAGCCTGGTTTCTCAGAGTTGACAAATCCAGCTGCAGATACAGTCATAGTTCAACTTTAAAACAACACAAGTTTATTTTTTTAAAGATGTGATGCAAAATAACACCAGAGCTTTGCAATTTTATCTTATCGTCTTCAGAATGTTACAGTCCTAAAGGTTTTACATGTTTTTTTTTAAAAAACATTCAGTAGAAAAATGAAACAGTAATAGCACAGGATTACAGTGCAAAGTTTGCTGGGACAGATACGACCTGCACATACTTACAAATAGTTTAACTAAAAATTGCCAGATGAACTATTTGACAGACTTCAAGAACATGAGGGGACATAGAAAACTGAACATTGCTGTTGAAGACAAAAAAACAAAAAACAAAACATTTTTACCATTGTAATTAAAAAAATGTAGTGTGAAAATTGCATTTTTATTTTGCAAACAGTTTGAACAAAAATAGTTACAATAGTTTGCTAGATTTTAAATATTTTCAAGAAGGCCAGATACAAATGAAAGAATCAAGTCTGATAAAAAATTGCTTTCAGAAAGAGAAAAATTATTTTTTCGTCCCTGGTGCTGGTTTCTGTGGATGATTGTTGCCATGATCCTCCATAGAACATCAACGTGCATAGAAACAAGACATTTATACATGTTTATGTGGGCTGGTCACTGGTGACATGGTATATTTATGTTTCTAAAGACAGATGTTTTGAAATCAGCTAAAATTGATGTTACCATTCCTGCAGTTTAATGGTCCTTTGATGTAAAACTTCCAGAATGATCAGGATTCTGATCATGGGGAACAAGGTTTTCCCCATGTTCTTTTGGCACATGGGGAAAACCAGTCCTGCCCATCTCCCACCTGTTACTGCACACAGATGATCAGTCGCCTGAAAAAATGTCCGCTTTTCCCTGCTCTTTCAAAAAATGACAAGTTGAAGAATTTGAAAATATTTATGATCACGAAAAGCAGACAGTCATAGTGTTGAAACTAAAGCTCGATATCCTAGCAAATATCAGCTGGATAAGCTTGACAATTCCAGGAAGATCAGTGCGACAACATTTTGCCCAACTGGTTTTTGAATTATGAAAGTATTGTGTCCTTTTGCTCAAGTTTATGTGGGAAAATATTGTACTGTAGATGACAAGATTGCTACTGGTATCTTAGCAGCAATATGATTATTTTTTGTTTTCCTGTTTAATTGTGTCAGTATATTTTGAATTTGTGGATTTCAGGATGTTTTGGACAATGAATTACAAATAATCTAAAATTTGGCATCAAAAACTGTAAGGCCTCAAAATCAATAAACCAGACATCCAGATACCTGCCACACCTGAGCAGTCTGACCTGTCAGGGAATTATTTAGCATGGGGTGACAACCATTTTACAGATTTCCAAGATCTGATGTAGTGTAACTGTGTTTGTGAAGTTAATTTATAAGTTCAACAGGATTTTAAAGAGTATGTAAACTGGATTGTCATTAATTACATCTCACAGTTTTGCTCCCGAGAACGTTCTGCATAAAAACTCCTCCTCATCAGATTTAAACTGCAGAAAGCGTTTTGATGTCCCAAGTCAATCTGGAAGTATGTGATCATCTTCCGTTGCTTAGAAGATTCCAGCCTCTGTAAGTAGTGTGCCGGCCTCCAGCATCAGAGCCTTTAGGTAAACAAGGATGGTGTAGTACATGGTAACAAAGTCCTGGGTGCTGAAAAGGGTGTCTGCCAGAGCAAAGCCAAGCGTGGAAGGGATGAAACCTCGGCCGTACTCCACCATCCACGTCCCAGCGCTCCACTGGACCGACGTGGCTTCGCCCACTTCATGAACAATAGTGTCACCTGAAGGGATACAGCATGGATGTAGAAAAAGATTAAATAACTGATCATTTAGCCACATAAAATGGGAATCAGAAGAGCAAGTACCAACAAATAAATGTTTTGGAATTAGCTGAAGAACATAGTTGCTCAGTAGACACTGCTGTTTTGGATTCCTTGTACTTGGTATAAAACTTTTATGTCATTGACTTAGTTATGAGTCTGTTTCAACATGCGGGCACACCCGCACATGCATACACACAAACATATAATCGCTAATTTATCGCTAATTTACTTTTTGTTACAGATTAAACTGATGCGGTTCACTGTGGGTGCACACACGGTGTTGTTGCTTCAGTTAACATATTCATCCTAACCTGTTATTTTCAGCTTCAAACATTTTCCCGGTTCTATTTTCAAGCAGGGCTGTTTTTGCTTGGTTGGTCTTTCTGTGGACGGAACCTGTGGCTTTAAAATCAGGGCTTCTCCACAAGGACTCAGTCTGTGATTAGACTCCTGACAAGTCACACTGAAGGTGATGGACTCTTGCACTGAAGGTACTGCTGTTTATCTGATTTTAACCTGTCTTGGACGTCCTTTGTATATATTCTGCACTTCTCCTCTTTGATCACCTGAAGATAAGCGCAATAAATTTCAATAAAGTGATCTCCAGCTTTGGCCAGTTATTTTTGTTTGCCTAAGTCAAAACAGAACCCTGTTACAGCCATCTTGACATGACAAAGTTGTCATCATGTTGATATTGCCAACTTTGACTCCACACAGAACCCCAAATTAAAAGTTTTAATTTGACCTTTTCATGAGGTTTTGACTCTCATATGATGTAGATGGTATAAAATAAACCTCACAGTGATTTCCACCAAACAATGCTTGGCATGTCTTTTTCCACAATATTGACCCAAAAGCTTAAGCATTTGTTTTGCCAGTCCATTACACACTTCTACACTGATTTTTTAAATTTCAGAACATATGCGTCATTGCAGTTCGAAAAAAAAGCTTTAAAACTATTTATAATGAGCTCATTTTATTAGATTGCAAAAACATTTCATCATGGGTGTGTACATATTTGAGATCTCCTGTACAGTTATTATCGCTACAAATCCATTACAGATATGTGGATTTAAATCTCCCACTTCGTTACCTGGATAATACACTTCACTCTTGGTGGTCCCCTCCTTCCACTGCCTGAAAGTACCTGAGATGATGGTGTCGGAGATCTCCGCCCAGTATCGACCTGACTCAAACGGGAAACGTCAAAAAAATGAAGCTGCAACGTTTGAAAACTAGAAAAGTCTCAACAATTCAGAAAAAAAAAGAAGAAAAATAGGGAGATTAATGTAACCTCATGGTTTCTTACCCGAGTGTCCTCCAGTGTCCACTGCAGTACCAAACAGCAACAAGTACTCTGTGAAGGAGGCATGGAGGAGACACATGGAGCCCATCCAGCCTCCAGCATTCACAAACACCCACTGCAAGTCCTCATCTGGTAGGATGTGACCCGGATACCTGGTTTACACACACATGGCCTTACAAAAATGCTATAGTAAAATAAACTACAGAATCTCACAAAACTATTCATATCCCTTGACTTTTTTTCAGATCTGGTTTAACAAATGTAAGTGAAGTGTGTATATTTGTTTCACCCTCAGATGTGGAAAAAAAACACATTCACCTCAACTCACAATCTTAATTAATTATGCTGGTAGCAGCATCACGTTACATGGATGAAGAAATTTATCAATTTTATGGTAAAAGTATTTTGTTCAAGTGTTTACATCCCTGCTGTTATTTGGACAGTATCCAATCACTGTAAACGGTCTTCTGTAGTTTTTATATGCACAAATATACATGTAAATATTTTTTTTAATTACTTAGTTGCATAACTCTTTGAATATGAATAAGGTATTTCTAACACAGTGTTTGCCCCTTACTGTGCAGTCTCCAATTCTTACTTTTTGGTCTTTTTTTTAATTCTGCCTATTATTTTCAAATGATTTATGTTAGTCCTCAACTTGGAGCCTGCAGCATTAAAATATGTTTGCATGCTCAGGTTTCGAAAGCAATCACCAAGTAAAATATTTTCCTGTTCTTCCAAGTTTGATTATTATTTCTTGGCTATTTTCTCTCAGAGTAAAAGCCTTTTACCAAACCTCAAAACATAGAGATAGGATGGTGATCACCCTACTGAAAACAGTTGTAGCAGTGAAATAATGTGGAATCAAGAATATAATGTGCACAATTTGTGATTTATTATACGGTATGTTGGAAACATAAATAGGTGATAAAAAGAGGAGCCATTTTAAAAACTCATTTTGGTTTTAAATAGACAATAAAAAACATGCTTAACCTTTACAGTACAAATAAATAACTCATCTGTACAATACTGAAAGAGTCATATAATTTGTAGACGAAAACTGATATTAATTTGTTTCTGTTAAGGATTTGGAACACTTTCATTTAGTGCAATCTGGAAGTATAATTTGCCTGATATTAGACTTAAAGCGGAGGGATATTTGAAGGTAAATGTCCCAATTTAACAATCTAGATTCACTCTGTGACATAAGGAAGTATTATCAAACATTGCAATGTTACCTCTTTCTAAGTTCCACCACCACTTTGGAGAAAGCTTGCTCATGGTCCTGCCCTGAAGAGTCCCAGCAAAAATAGATGCAATTTAGAGCCTTTGGACGTCCAGTTCCACTCACCGAAATAAAACGCAACAGAACTCAACTTTCATTTGCACTCAAAAGGCAACTTACCTGCATATTGTTTGACCAACATAGCGACCTCTTCATTACTAAAAACGTACTTCTTTGAGGCCATCCAGTACCGCAGTAGCAGCACAACCACAACAATGACCGTACAGAACACTAACAGTTTACAAAACCTTCTAGTAAAAGACATGGTCACAAACAAAACTCCCAGGCAAACAGAGTGCAGCAGGTTAGACTACATGCGTGCAGACAGGTTGCTAACTGGTTGCTTTTTCCTTGTCACGTGAGCGCGAGAGATTGCGACTCGGCCAATCACAAATCTTATTATGTCGCATGCGCAATATGATGGGACTTCTTATTGTTCTCGAGGATTCGGTTCATCTGGCTGAGAACTTTCAATTCTCGATCAGCTCCTTGCTTGAAACGATTTCTGATATTGAGAAACTTTACCCATAAGAGTATATCATATCATATCATATATCATATCATTGTTCCAACACATCTGGACATCTGGACTTTCCATTGCCTTTTATTGTGATTATATTGATTTTGGCTTTTTTTATTTTATTTTATGATATAATAAGACAAGATCTAAAGGCTATTTAGCGCAGTACCAGTGAGGAGTTGGGAACTGAATGAGATAGAAATTGGCCTGCACTTGCATATTTATTGAAATATACAGATTATATTTCACTAAAATAGGTCAAATCCCTGCATTTCATCTAACCTCATACTTACTAGAATGCCCTCCAGAGCACCACTTGAAGAAGACACATATTTATTTTTGCTGTAATTTACAAGGTTGCTGTTATAATGCTGTAATGATAGAAGGGGTTGCCAAAGATGAAGAAGATTCAGGGACACAAGTATTGATTGGCTTGATCAACTACATATTGGCTAAACTTTGATTGATAGTAAATATCATAATGACCATCTCAAATTTAAGTTATTAGGTACACATTTGTCACATTTTCAATCATAATTGATGTTTAACACAGACGCATCCAGTCTGTTGCGGACCAATCATTCACTTAAACGAGTCGGTACACTGAGTCGGCTCAACCACGACCGACCCATAGATAGTGGGCGGGTCTGCTGCAAGGTTGCCAGAAAACAATCAAAACCGTAAAAAAGGTTTTAAATCGATGTTTATATTTTAAGAATAGGGACATAACAACTGCATGTTATATTTTCTACATTGTTTGCTCTGTTCGGTCCTTGTAGTCTCTTTTAGTCGCTTATTTCTACTGAAACCCTCAGGTGTTTCAGGTGTTTCATGATCCGTCGCGAACGGAACGCCTTTTCTCCGTTTCTGTTCCTCCATAGGCTAAAAGGATAGTGGTTGACATTGTGGGACCATGCTAAAGTTCACAACTAGTTTATGATTCATTTGTTCAACACCGAGCAGAGAGTTATCAAAGAGAAGGAAGATCATGAGCGGGAATCAAGATCTCATTTTCGATCCCAAAGGTACGTTCGGACATTGGCACCGATTCATTGTGAAGTCGATTCATTCAGGATATCATGCTGAGGACTTTGTTTACAACAGACTATATGACTGCTGTTCCAGTTTATCCCAACGTGAATGTTTGTTTTTCCTGTTCAGCGGGTAAAACACTGAAGCAAACGTATCACAGTGCTTCAGCCTGCAGCATGGTTTCACAATATACACACAGTCAGCTTGGCTTTCATGTGACTCGAGTTCCTGTTTTTATATCTGCAAGTTGCGATATCAGCAGCTTTGCTCCTGAATGGCTGTTTTGATGGGTTTCATCAAAACGTCGCTTACATTTAGTCTGTTTTCAGGAAGGTAAGAGTCTTCTCTATTGGTTAGAAATCTTTCTAGTTAATCTGAAACATTAAAGCACCTTAAAAGTTCACTACAAGCTGTGTTGTTGAAACAGGAAACTCATGCAAGAACGTACTCTGTCAGGTCAGAGGGGAACCAAAGTAGACACAGTGAAGCATGGTGGTGGAGGCATTGTGATGATGGCATGTATTTTCCAGCATGAAAATTAAAGCTCGTCTGAGCTAAAAGGAACACAATTGAAAGCCGTGTTCCTATTAACACTCAGGTTATGGAGTTAAAAACAGAATATGTATGGTATGTTTGAGGCCGAAAATAGCTTCCAACAAGATGACAAGCGAGAACTTAAGCGGGATGAAGTTGATCAAGATGAAGTTGTGATACTGAGAATGGTATTACACAGATGACAAATTCTGCCCTTGACATTCCTTTATGTTTTTTTTTTTTATCTGTTCTATTTTTACCAGAGCATCAGCATCTGCGTTACAACCCGCTGAGGGACAGCTGGGTCCTGGTTTCGGCCCACCGCATGAAGAGACCCTGGGCTGGGCAGGTAGAAAAACCACCTGAGGAGCACATACCTAGATATGATCCCCGCAACCCACTCTGCCCCGGCAACACGAGAGCCAATGGAGAGGTGGGAAGACTACCTTAAATAAGAACTGGTTTCAAAACAAATTGAAATGTTGACTGCCAGGGTCCTAAGAGGAATATTTAGGTCTCTAAAATGATATTCAATTATAATTTCAGAAATAACAAAGCTTATCATGCTCCCTTCTTCAGATACAAGGACCTACATGACTTTATGTACCACAAGGCTGTTGTTAGCCCTGATCTGACTCATTTCTTACATTTGAGTGTTCATCGTGTTCCAGGTAAATCCCAGCTATGACAGCACTTTTGTGTTTGAAAATGACTTCCCTGCTCTTCAGCCTGATGCTCCAGATCCTGGTGAGTGTTTGTGTTAAAGCAATATGTTACCAAATATTACAAATTGCAAGCAAGAATTCTGCTCTTATTTATTGTTGAAATATCTTCATGTCCTAAAAAGATGTTTTTCTGGTCTTTAGGATCAGATCAGCATCCGCTATTCCAGTCGAAAGCCGCCAGAGGTGTTTGGTAAGAGAAAAGTACACAAGTAGTTGTATTACTATACCTTCTTAATACTAAGCCAAGTTATTTAAATTTTAAAGCAACATTTCAGTTTTGTTCGAAAGAAATTGGTTTATTACCAGACTATTAAAATAGTAAAAAATAGTATAATCTTGTAAAATGTGAAAAACTTGTTTGCAAATCTCTGTTATACTCTGGAATAGTTTCCTTCATTCTCTGTACACACTCTATATAGATGCAGATGTGAATCTTAAAACCACCAGCAGATGGAAATCTTTCTCCATTTCAATAGGTATTGGCTAAATTAACTTTTGTCATATTTTCTTTTTCTATGAATAATAATAAACTCACCATCATATAAAGTTCACAGGGACAGTATCACTTTAGAGAACTAAAAACTTTTTTTGTAGAAATAATGTTTTCTTTTTCCTGAACTTTTGTATTCTTCTACAGATCATTTTTGAAGAAGTGACAAACCCAGCTCTCATTTTCTTTCTTTTTTATCTTGTCACGATACGATTGTCTGTTTGTTGATAAAGCTCAAGAGCAATTCCCTGTTTTTGTGGGTCTACGTGGATGATAGCGGCTGACAACAGAGTTGCATAACATCTGAATAATAGATTAAATCAAACGTCTTCAGTGAGTGTGCTGGTTAAAAACTGAACTATGGGTCTAATTCCCTAGTGTTGGCAGATGTAGAGGCTGTCAGGTACTCGTACTGTGAAAAGCACTGAAGCAGCGGTGATTGACGTGTTGTGCTTTCTCTGTGTTGACTTTTTAAATATCAGAAGTTTTTATTCTGTGTTTTGGAGTCTGAGTGAGTCGAGGTTTGGTCTGTGTCGGATGTTTTTCCTCATACAGAATCTGCGTGGATCTTCCTGTTGTGTTTGTCATGCAGATTGTGTCTTTATTGGGGGTGAAAAAAAAAACAAAGGATACTTTGAAAATAAGCTATAGCTTGTTGCCCTGGAGCAACTTTCACAGAGCCAATTAGTGAGGAAAACAGTATGGAAAACAGAATTTAAAGGATCTGGGTCATGGGAGACAAAGAAAAATGGGTTAAGGGGAGCGATAAGACAGACACTAATGATTTATTGTATCTTTTTTTTTTCGGTTATATGCTCCCAATTAACACTGCTGTGACAAAAAATGTGACCCACTTTGTTTTGCCTTCTCATTTTAATTATCAGGTTCTTTAAATTTTTCGTTGAAAGGTCAACTTAAGCTACAGGAATTAATTAGAGCTTATGCTTACACAGAGCTCGACCAATTTAATCAGTATGTAAAACAAAACTTAGTATAAAAGCAATGTTTCCTGTATTTATTTAGACTTCTCAATTACCAGTTTACTTCTCAGTTTGTTCTCATAAGTGTCAGTTTAATTAAAACTCATCTGCTTCTGAAACCGGAGTACCTGGAGAGATGCACAGAGAGAACATTCGATCTCCATGCAGAAAGGCTGAGTCTTGAACCCAGAACCTTCTCACTGCTACAGAACTGTGCTACCAACCACACTGCTACTTTTCTATTTAAAAAAATCATATTTTTGATGTTCATAAAGCTCATTGTCTTACATGTCTTCACACAAAGAATGTGCTAAATTTAGTTTTATTTTTTGGACATAAAGCTGTGCACAAAGAGGACGTAGAAGATGTTTTTTGTCCTCAATACATCAGAATGAACAACACAAGCATTTTTTGTCTTCCAGCATCCCAGCAATAAACTACAGTAACATTTTGCAGACTTTACAGTGGTCAGATATGCCTCTTTAACATGCTGCAAACTTGACAGATTTCTTGGACTGCCATTGTAGTAGCGTAGTACTCTAAATAAGAAGCTGTTGCATAGCAGTAAATATTTCTTGGTGGTTAGCTGTTTTCCAGTGAAATCTGTTCATAATTCACACATTTTTAAATACATTTTTGAAATAATTTTCTGAAGATTTCATGCCCCTATTTTCATTAAGTGCTTCTGATGCCATTTAGATACAAAAGTTGCAGATCAAGTCAAATAGTTTAATTACCTCCAGCTGATAGTAAGGATCTTTGAAGTTAAAAAACCAGGCATGAAATCAATCTGTCTGCTGTGGGGAGCTTCATTTGAATAATTTGTCAATTCGTAACTGCCAGGTTGACATTTTGTGATTTTCTGATTTAAAGTGACTTTCTACCTATTCTCAACTTTAAGGGAAAGAGATTACTGGACAGTAATGTATATCAACCTGTAAGAAATTGCTTCTTGTTTGGTGTGATCAGACATCATAAGAGATCAAAAAAATAAATGGAAACTCCATACAGCGTTTTCAGAAAATATAGAACTGAATTATATATAGATACATTTTGAACATTGGAGCTTCTGCAACGATTTATAATTTCATTAAAATTAAATGGCAGCAGAGTAGTATGTAATAGGGCATATGAATGGCCAAAGGAGATGAGACAACAAAATAAAAAAAACAAAAAAACATTTGTGATAAAGAAATTTTATAGTTTTTATCCCATTTAATGTAGCAATGGTACATTTTAACTGGGCTGTGTTGTTTAAGTTTTAAATAAAACACATTTTTGATTAAGACAAAATGGTTTGAGGGAGTTTACTTTAGGTCTTCTATACATTAATCATGTCAATAAATGCTTACTCTACAGATTTTGACATAAAAAAAAGTCTGATAAAAATCTGTTTTGAACTGTCCTCTGGTCAAAATACTATTATCTTTCTTTTTTTTAATTGCAACTAAACATTTTTACATTGTGGTATTAGGATTAAATTATGAAATTATTTTTGCCATATTGTCCACCTAGACATCTGCAATACAGTCACAATAACTAGCAACACTTTAGTTTGTTTTGCTTTTAGTGTTCAACTGGATTTAAAAATACAAATGCTCTGAGAGCTCTGAGCTCTTGTAAGTCGTCTCATGAACAATTCATAAATACAGACCATTCATTTTTGCTCTGAGCATAAACACCAAAGTCGTATTCAATTATTGATCGCACCCTAGCTGCTTTTCGTCCCAGAAGACTGCGACTGTCAATAGAAATGTAATATCTTTTTTTACGCTGACATTCACGTTTGTTTGCCTGGGTTCTGTTCGTAAGTCTGATAACAAACTGTTGCAATAACAGTGAACTTTTCTTTTTTTTTTCCCCCCAAGCCCACAGAGACAATTTGGTGGTATGTTCAATTCATACTCAAATAATCTTTTTCTATACTACAACTACTACAAATACATTTTATTTAGAAGTGCCTTTCAGAGTACTCAAGAACACCACAGATCACACATCACAAGAAGAAACATTAACACAATTACATATGGTTTCAGATGGCTGAACTCACAGCATGGTTTGATTTAAACCCAACATTGTAGGTTTTACTTCATATCAAGTTTTTTTCTCTCTTAAAATGTCTGCCAAAATCTCATCTCATTTCTTCAGTTTTAGAATCATAATTAAAAAAAAAAAAGTGTTGTGTTTTTGCATGAGAGTTTTGATAGAAAAATTGAGCACAGCCAGGTGGTTGCAGGTAAGTATTGAAAGACCATTATATGATTATTAATTTATTAAAAATTTATTTTTGGTTATATATCCTCAGCCAAGAAAGATAGAGAGAGAGAGAGAGAGAGAGAGAGAGAGAGAGAGAGAGAGAGAGAGAGAAGTCATGGGAAATCATAAAAATAATAAATAAATAAAACTTATAAAACATTTTCTCTCTGTAATCAGTTTGACTATAAGGCCAAGCAGACGCTATGATCTACAAAACCCTTCACACTCTTTGGAAATTTTTAAAATATTTAGTGTACAGGCAAATTTGACTAAAGTATACTTAGTATTTGCCACATAGGGTTTGTCCTGCTGATTCCTTATCCAATCTGCTTCTTTTAATAGGTTTCACTTTTGCACAAAAATGTTTTCTCACTGTCTCCCGATTTCTGCCATAAATAGTGAAGGTTTATTTTCTCAAACCATCAGTTTTAGGCAATGTTAAAACTGACAAATAAAATGTAGATCTGAAAATATATAGATGTGCAAGAAACTTTTTTCCTCTTCTTGAATATACATGTCTCTTTGTGAGGATTGAAGAATGAGCTGTCATATGCTTCTTAAAGGATTAATTTAAGTTTGTGATCCAACCATAGTCATGTTTTCAGTTTACCATTATAGCCAACGACCTGAGCTTCAGCAGTGCAATCCAAAAAACATGTCAAAGTAGGCATGCAGTAGTATTTGACAGTCGGTCTCTGGAAAGTCCACTTCACTACAGAGATGCAAAAAGCACTCCTTCAGATTACCAATTTAACCAGGCCAAGTAGATCAGTGATAGCACTGGCATGTTTATTACTTATTAATACCTGCCGGAACCGCAGCGGAAAACTCAGAATAAATAATAGACACACCAAGAGGAACAGAGAGCGCGAGAGGGAACAGATTCTGATGAGGTGTGTGAGATGGAACAGAATTGTTAGACATGCACCTTCAATAGTGATGGATTAAACAAAGGAAAGACTGACACACCTGCCAAAGACAAAAAAAAGGCCTTAAAAGACACACATTTTATTTCAGCTGTTAATATTTCATCGAAAAGTGAAGCAGTTTACGAGTTTAACTTTGCACAAGGCTGGAGATTATTCTGAGGTCTAGAATAATCTTCAGTGTTTTATACTCTGGAGATTATTCCAGAGTATCTTGTGTTTTATACTCTTCAATGTTGCAGCAACAAGTTTTCTACGGGACTCTGAAAGCCATGGCTGAAGCTTGAGTTGGTGTCTGATTTACCATTGTGGGGTAGATTTAAAGAGCTCATGATGCTTTGTGTAACAATCAGAGTATCAGAGGCACCTGGAAAAGAAACAATCATACAAGCGACCTATAGCCATCATCTGATGGAAATTAGGTTTTTTGATGTAGGTTCATTTCTAAAAAGCTCAATCTTGATCTTAGTGACCAAAGCACAAAATAATATTTTCTGGCATGCTCACCAAAAACGAGCAGTTGGCTTTTAGATGGCAGGATAGATTTGGTCTCTCACCCAACCTTATTTATCACAAAAGGTTTGCTCTCCTGACACAAGCTTCTTAGTTGTCTCTGTAAAAAAAAATGTCAAGTTTTATATTCAGATGCAATGGGCATTTAGAGTCCTGCTTACTCATTTTTATCCTTATATGTTGTTACATCATGACTATTTCTTCCCTAATCTCTGTGTCATGTTTAGTAAGGTCATGTGCTTCCACCCCTGGTCTGATGTCACCCTCCCTTTGATGAAAAAAGAAGAGATTATCAAGGTGATTGACAAGTGGGCTGAAATTTTAGAGGAACTCGGTGCTACGTATCCATGGGTTCAGGTACATATACCACACACTCCTTTCACTGCTATTTATTGTCACTCACCTCATCTAACTTTCTCTGACATTGCAGAGCTGTAAAAAGTTCACATCACAAATTTCACAACATTTTCCATTCAGCTATTTTGTATTTTAAAGGCGTTTCCATTGAACTCGGTGAAACTTTAATGGTGCTTCTGGGCAAACTCACGTATTCAGAAAGAGAGATGTACAAAAACATGGATTATAAGGTGTATAACTACCTGAAAATCACTTCCTCTGGGAACAGAAACAATCTTTTGTGTGAAAACAGTTTTTTTTTGTTTTTCTTAAACTTCAGGTGCTGCTGTGTTCCAAGAGAATAAATTACTTTCATAAATAATTCGCTTTACCATATGTGTTGAATTTAAACCAGCTCCCAAACTGTTTTCACTCACATTTGCATGTCAGCCAACAACGTAAAGAAAAAAATCTTCTCAGAAATACCCACTATGCTCTTGGTTGTGGTAATTTAACTTGACAAAAAAGCACATCGTGTCATCTACACCTGAAATATACATGGACTCCCACCTTCTGTCTGCAGATTTTTGAAAATAAAGGAGCAATGATGGGTTGTTCGAATCCACATCCTCACTGTCAGGTAGGATGAGCACCTAAACACCACATTCTCACATTGAGTGAATTTTACACACATATTTATCATTCTGCCTATTGTGTGTGATGGTATTGTAAACTGTCGCCTACTTAGCCTGTCACATTTCAGCAATTTTAGGTTTGTTAAAAACACTTGAATCCATGTTCAAATTTACACTAGTAGCAGTGTTCGTTGGCAGCCATGTCGAAACGTTATAAAGTTAAAAACCCATCTGTCTCACTTAAATGGCTGAGAGAAATGTACTAAGTATACCTATACACTGAAAGACATGACAATATAATTTGTGAATTATAGTTTTTAGGTCACATTTCAATTATTACTATGGATGCAAGACATTTTTTTTGGTTTTGCTTATTTTTCTTTATGTGGCATAATTGTTCGAAACAATACTTGTACATACATCAGGTTGGATTTTGCCAAAAAGTATGAAATTTAGCTGCTACAATAAAAGCTAAACGTATTTTAAACTTTTTATACATCTTTCACAGACTTTCCACTAAACCTAGAGCAATTTACACTTTAATAACTATTGGAAGAAAATAAGGCTACTGATTTTATAAGTTTAGACATTCATGAAGGGCAGCTGCTTTCAAAATGCAGAATGAGTTTAAAATGACAAAACCACGTTTATCACATACACACACATGAAGTAGATGAAGATCTACAAGGGCCCTAATTTGCAGCTCCTTCACACACCACTGAAGAATTACAAATGTGTAAGAAAAACACGTCCAGGTTTTGAAGTCAGAAATGTCACAGCATTGGAGCTGCTAATTGAGTCCTCATCCAGAAATCAGATGCAGCTGTGCAGCTTTGCCACATTATGCGTAAGGGAGTATGCATAGTCACACCTATATTACAGCTCGGACGCTTTGTTCGTCTTCATGTTTTTCTCTCTGGTACGGTGATTTAGGAAACTCAATTTGGGGAAAGAGATATTTCTTGTCAAACTATTTCATAAAAGTGTGACGCAGAAAAGATATGCATACAAAAAGGATTTTGTTTAAAATGTTACGTTGTTCATAAAAAAGTCTGATGAATTAAAGCTGCCTACAAGTCTACTATAGATCATTTGTGAGGATAGTGACACCTGTTGAACTTTTTTTTAAATCATATCACATCCTGAAACTTCAGTGTATTTTTTTGGAGATTTCATGTAGTAGATAAACACAAAGTTAAGAGTGATTATGAAGTAGAAAGAAAATGATAAACGGTTTTCTGATGACGAACTTGGCATGGACTGCATTAATCAGAGAAATAACCCAAAAACCCCTGGGAGTACTGAATCAGCTGCAAAGATTCGCAGCCGAGGTAGAACAATCTGTCAACAGTTATTCACGCTACACGTCTGGTCTTTGGGGAAGACCTGCCTGAAGAAAGCCATTAGAGGTCCTGTTTCCAGTTTGTCACAAGCCACAACCTTGAAGAAGGTGCCCTGCTCATTTGTGACCAAATTTCACAACAACCCTAATTAGTGGACCTTTAGACAGGATGGCTGTCAAGCCATCTGTCACAGCCATGTCTATTTGACCTGTTTGTTGTTATCCTTTGCTCTTTATAAAAATGTCCACGCTTTATTTCTTTATGCTCTTGAAACACCTCTAAATGTTACAACAAATGAAGAACTCCTGTAAAGATATTATCTGTGTGGTAAGACACAATTATCCCTTCCTTCTTGGTATCCCAGCTGAGATATGTTATGTCCCATGTATCTTCCCTTTAAAAGCACCCAAGAAAAAGAGTGTGTGCATGTGCGCGGGTGTTTGTGTGTGTGTTTTGCAGTAGTCTAGTCACTTCTTCACCACTTGAAATTCATAGAACTAGGAAACACTAACATAAGAGCTACAGTGGGTTTCTGTTCAAAACCGGACTGCTCCACCATATTTAAATGTGTTTTAAATTACTAAACATCTAGAAGAACACAAAGTTCAAACAAGCAGCAGCGTCTTAGGTTCAAACTAAAAATTAAAGCTGCTTATATATTTTCTGTTTCTGTTGTACCACACCTACAAAATAATTTACCAGTCTGCATGAGAGCTGCTTATTGTCTAGAAGCTTTTAAGGTGCATTAAAATATAAATTTTTTAATGTACCTTAAAAATAAAAAAAAGACAAAAACAAAAAGAACCTTTGAGATTTTTATTTTTAGTAATGCAATCTTTATATTTTAAAACCTTTATTTAAAATGTTAAGTTTCTTATTGAACCTGGCATGCAGCATTTTGGTGCAAGATGGAATAGTTTAGATTAGTGGCATCCAAAATCAGTCCTCCAGAGCTGGTATCCTGCATGCATGGACACCCATTTAGATTAAAAGGTATTCGTGTGGTACAATGGTCCAGTCAAAGTACAGGCTTAAACCCATTTAAGAATCTGTGAGAAGACTTGAAATTTTCAGTTGACATATGCTGTGCTCAACCTCAGTTTTTCGCAAAGAAGAAATCAGATGTGGAAAGCTTATAGAGATGCACCACAAATGACTTGCAGCTGTAATTTCAGAGAACCATGTTTCCTTAAAGTATTGATTCAGGGGGTGGAATACAAATGCATTCTACATTTTTTAGGTTTTAGTGAACATTTCTGATAACCTTCTATCTTCTTGTTTCCTTTAACTTTGCATGAATGCACTGCTTTATGTTAACCTTTTACTTTAAATGTTTGAAAAATGTAAATTTACAGAATACAAAGTATTAAACAAGTAGAAAACTGCATACTTATACTCGTAAATGTACGTTAGGGTTTCTATAGAAATTAAGTAAATCTACACGATGACGAAAACAAGGTCATCAGTGATCAATAATAAAAAAGTTGTCTTCTCATTCCTCATCCTAAAATATCTATTTTCTTCCCAACTTCTGAGTCTGAATGATTCCTATAAATGTAGTTAGATGTGAATGGCAAAAACAAACCTAGAGCCTAAATGAGTCTGTTCTGTTTTTTTTGGCAAGATTGTAGAAATTACCACCAGATGGCAGTATGTCACTGGAGCAAAATATGGTTATAAAGATTATAAAGTATAGCTGCAAGGTGAAAATCTTATCTAATTTTAAATTATAAAATGATAAAGTATACATATCTTTTCATATCAATATTTCATTTTGCCTGGTTTAGTTGTAAGGGATCAATAGCTTCAATTTTTGTGCACCTAGAATACAATTTGGGTCCAGTCTATGAGAGAATACGTTTATGTAGTTTGGTTTCCTCTTTTAAAATAATTTTACTTCTGAGTTATATCTGCCAGCGCATTAAAATCCATGTGTTTGGAGCATTGACATAAAACTTTGACTGATGAAAAACAAACAAAAAAATCTTAATCCTGTTCTGTAGGCAGCATGGGTTCTGATAACTTTGGTCTCACAGGATCAGAGAGGAAGAAGGAAAACATATGCTTCTTGAATAGTAATATCCCTTGTTAACTCCAGTAGCCATCAGTGTGTATGCGGTTCTCTGTGTAGTGTTGCATTTGCTTACATGAGCAGCAATATTGAAGTTAACAGACTTATGGAGTTGAAATATCTATCAAAAGAAACATCTTTCTCAGAAGTTGAGATTATATTCTGGTTTCTCTTTGGTGTGTTATGTGGACTGCATAATGAAACGACTGTTGTTGGGTAGATAGATTATTGCATGCAAAGACAGGGGTGAACCAAATAGTCTAAGGACCAGTTTTAAGAGCCCAATAGTTACACATGGCTGGAGTCTTACAGCTGGTCAGTGTTTGTGCATTCTATTTACACATCATCTATAGCCGTTTTGTTTTAAATAATGTATTAAGATTAGCAAAAATGGTCAAGCATAAGGATGAGCAGCTTTTACCAAAGTGACTTGGGATGGGCAGCAACTGTCAAAAGTGTCCTGAATTTCTAGGCCTTGGTGTGGTTGAAGTCAACTCTGGTGAGTTTGAAATGCATATGTGAATGGCAGCAAGACGGACACAGCTCCTAACACAGGAAGCCAAGCACAGGGCCTTCTGGGTAGCTGCAGTCAAAACAAATGGGCAAGTCTAGCACTAGTGGGAGAAATGGCTCATAGTCTTTTTCCAAAAACAAAAGGAAAATCCTTTAACCATCAAAACCTCACGCCACTCCATATTTTTTTTACATTTTGTGAGGAAGGAAGTTGCGCTCAGTTGTTTCCTTCAGTTGCCTTTGGCACAGCACCACCATTGGCAAAATCCTTTGCGGTTTTGCAAAGGGTTTAATTCATTTGACACAGTGTAATGTGAACGTGAACTGCACCGGCTGAAAATGTAAATAATGTTGCAATTTTAGTACCCATTCAAACCATTTCTACTGAACTATCATTTCTGATAATGCTCCAAATGTATCCCCCATGTAATACCCCCACAATGTAGACTACTACTTCATCTTTGCTCAGAGAGAGTCAATATAGCTCTCTGCACTGTTTGCCATTTTGTATAAGTATGAGTAGATAAGTGTGGATTTTAATTTTAAGAACCCCGTATACCTCTTGTTCAAAATATAATTTTTTTTTCATGTTCTAAATTATCTTGCAGCCCAGAGTCTGTAGTTGAATCGTGGGGTTGTTTTATTCTGCTTGTCTGCTTTAATGCCCATTAAAATGCCATAAAGCTCAAACCTGAATTGTGCAAATGTCTTCTGTTATGTTCATTGTTGCCCATAAAAAGCTTTCTGAAATGTGATAGAAATATGTTATTAGGGCCAAAGAATGTAGGGATATAATACAGCCACACCAAAATGCAAAGCAGTGTTTCTGTCTGTAACGCGAATAGAGCTGAATATTTCTTTTCAGATATGTGGCATCTCATGCTTTGAAGCATCGTGCATAATTTTCTCCAGGGATGCTAAATTGGAGAAATTGCCAGCATCTCATTTAAGGTGAATGCAGTCTGATAAGGAGCATCAGTTGGTGGCTGATGAGAGCAATGCTGGAACAATGTGTTTGTTTCAGTTAGCAATCAGTGCGGCTGATTTAAATGTGTCTTTTGTTTTAGTGTTATCATAACAGATAGGGGCATAACTTTGTGTGCATACGTGTGTGTGTGTGTGTTTCCTTGTATTCAAATGAATATTTAATAATAATCTGATGCTTATGGGATCAGCTCATTTAGTGATGTGGTTGGTTTTCTCTTTATATGTGCAAGTGAACAAAAAACATGTGTAACAAATTGCATGCATATCATCTTTCCACATTTAAGTTGTCTCAGATCATTGAAAGAGATCATCCGGACCGAATGCGCAAAGGAGAATACAGAGCTTAATAACAAAGCCTACAGTGTGACAAGAGGTGGGCAGGCAGTCGATACTAATCTGGGAGGAGAGATTCAGAAGCATCTTCAAGAAGACATTCTGGTTGAGGAAATGGGAAGGGAATGGAACAGGGAGGAGCATAATCATGAGATGTGAAATAGGTGGCAGACAGGGGGCATTAGAAGGTCGATGAAATGAAGGTGCCATTGGAAGGTATATGTGTTGGAATTCTAATGAGACCCCCCAAAAAATTTTCCCCTGTGTGACTTCTAATGCAGGGTTTGTAGTAATCTTCAGAACTCTCAGCATTCAGTTAGCTTGTTGCTCAGTGACACACAGTTGCTGTTTTTGCTCATTTTGAACATAAAAAAACTTTTGAAATGCTCTCTGGCATCTTTAAGGTTTTTGCGTTCAGTACAGTCTTCATGTTTTTTATGGCAAAGATCCAGCAAGATGTCTTTTTTGGTAGTTTTTGGTCAGTTTTGAAACAATTATACCTCCAAGTTGCTTTCATGTCATCTGAAAAGTGCTTGATTGGATTTAGATATTTAACAGTGGGCACCATTGAAACGGATACTCACCACAAACTTTTAAAAGTAACAGATTTTTTATTAAAAAAAAAAAAAAAAATCAGGGATCTCTGCCGGAAAATTTTAAATGGGATCCAACACAAATCAACTCAAAACCATCCATATCCCTATATCTTATAAAAAATTGTGAGGTAAGCTGAAGAAAAGAGGTTATAAGAAATGATTTTAAAAAAAATTGGCCATTCTGGAACAATAGTGGAAAATTTAACAAACTATTCTTTTTAATCAAAAATTTGTGGGTGTTGATTTGTTAAAGTTTGTTTTATTCTCGAAGGAGACAACACAACATATAATGTCCAAATTCAAATGCAGATATTATACACATATTAGTGTTTAAAGGAAACTGGTCATCTAGAAGCTCATATTTCCTTCATGTTTTATGTTGTACTCATAAATTTGTTTGAGTCCATGTAGAGTTTCTTTGTTTTCTTTCCCTTTCTGCTAAAGGTGTGGGCTAGCAACTTCCTGCCCAATGAACCTGCTGTGTCTGACCGCTGCCAAAGAGCATACTATCAGAAAAATGGAGAGCCGCTGCTGGTGCAGTACGCCAAACAAGAAGCAGAGAAAAAGGTACATGTAAGATAATAAATGGACTTCTTGTGTTCTTTTATGTTTAGATTTAGTTGTAGTGTCACAAATTACTAAGCCTTTTGGCCTAAATCGTTTTTTTTTTTTTTTTTTTTTTTTTACATATAATAGTTATTAAAGTACCTAAAATCCACACAGTCCAAATGGTAATACAAGAAGAGCATGCAGGTCACACATTCATTCCGCCTTAAGTCAAACATTATTCTGAAAAAGTATCATTTTTTTTCCTTCATAGCAATTTCTGAACGACCTTTAAAGGTTTACAAAGATGGAAGCGTTGCTGTGGCAATGGTATGTTTCATTTCATTGAAATCAAAATCTTTGCCTCAAAAACATGGGTTTTTTCTGTATCTTTGAGCATTCAATGTAAAGGGGATTAAGATAAAGAAAAAAAAGGCTGGATTTGTTCTTAATATTTTTTGGAATCTAACCCTGTAAATGATCGTGATGTGCAAAGTAAAATCATCTAATGTTTATCTTACCTGTTTTGTTAAATTAGGGGGTAAATGACGCTGATAATTTTCCCATGCAAATTATTCTAAAAGTGCTTTACTGTACAAAATTATGATTAAAAGATCCCATTTAAATAACGGTACCACATTTTGCTTTTCTCACAAATCTCCCTTCATCCATCTACTTCCACCCTTTCCTTGCCCCTTTTTTTTCCTATGCCATCATTCTCTTGATTTTCCTTCCTCTGCCTGTCTCCCAGTCAGTGAAGCGTGTGATTGGACGGCATTGATGCTCATTAGCATAATACTGCAGCGTCCGTCTTCATCCCACCTGAACATTAGGGAAACCGTGTGAGTACATTTAGGGTGCTCACACAGATTTTAGCGTGTTGCCAAATGTCATTAGTGAACACTAGCAAAAAACCTGCTGCATTGGAATTAGACTTGACAATTTGAGGAATATTTTCTCTAACTGTTGGGGAAAGGCTTTTCATTTCGGTTTAGCATAACTAATGTTGATTTTTTTGCAATGTTGTTCTTGTTGTAGTGTTTTAAAATGTGTTGGGTTTGTAGTAGGATTTGCTTTAGCCCTCACAGTTTATCATTGAGCTAAAATTGGACATGTCAAATCAAACAAACTAAGCAAAAATGTACTTTTTTTGTAAACATAAGTAAGTTTCTGGTATAAAAGCTATACTAAGGTTTTATAAAGGTCTGATTTCAAAACCACTAAAATGTTGACCAAAACTTCTTTGACTTTTTAAGTGCTTTTATAGAGATGTGAAAAAAAGGACTGGACTACAAAGTATCACAACATTGCACTGACCCAAGCTGTTAGTGCACATTACCAACCAGCTCTCTGAATAAAAGGCTCCTATGCTTTCCCCAGACATACAAAAAAGACAAGTTTAACTTTAGACACAATACACACTAATATTGATGGCGTTAGAATTAAAGGTGAGCTTTTAGTTCTTATTAAGTAATGCCATTTTGATGTAAAGTTGGCAAGCTTCACCTGGAATCTTGCTTCAAAGGCAGATTGCCTTTTTTTTTTTTTTTTTTAAATCCAGACTTCAAACATCAACTAATTAACCTGCAAATATCAGCTCCCTACTCTGTACTCAATTGTAGACTCACTTCTTGCTTTACAACCACTTGCTCTTCTGATCTTTGTGGCATAAATTCAGCCCTGTGTTTGAAACCTTCCATAGAGATATCAATCCATCCTGACATCATGGAATCACACAGTTGCTGCAAACTGTTTCACATTTATGATGTGGATTTCCTGTTCACTGCTTTCCAAAGTGCTCTATTAGGTTGGGATCTGGTGAGGATGGGGTACAGTTAAGTCATTATCATTGTTTGAGATCATTTAAATACTCAGTTCTATCTGTCTGGCTTCAACACCTGTGGAGGTCTGAAGTTTAGAGCTCGAGAGTTGTATGTTTATGAAATTCTATTAAAATGATCTGAAGTTTGTAGCTGCAACATTAAAAGAAATTAAAAGCCACCAAGGGATATGAATGCCTTTGAAAAATGCCATCACCTCCTCAATATTCCAAAAGGTAAAATATAATCATTGTTAGTAGAGTCTAAAATGAACTTAAAGATTTGAGACTCAAAGAAAAGTAAAAGCATGAAAGTTAGGGCAAAATAAAGAAGAGCATGGAGCTGTAAACACATAAGTCAGAAAGAGAGTTACAAGATGTGGGTGTCAGAAGAAAAAAGCCAACAATTTGTTCAGGGGATAAGCTGACCTGTTCTATTGGGACTGTGGGGACACTCTTGTTTACTTATGTGTGTGTGCTTGTGTGATATGGAAGGTAATATTAAGACTTTGAGAAAAACAGAGTAGACACTTGAATCTCCTTGGGAGCTAGTCATGGGCACCAACCTTTATAAAATCAGAGCGAAAACCGTAAGCACAGTGTTTGTGTGTGAGCGAGTAGCCAAGAATGATTTGTCAGTCGCTGGCTAGAGCGTTTGTGTTTGTGTGTATTTGTCTCTCTTTCTTTGCTCTTGTCTCCCTGACCCAAGGTTAGAGACCCTAAATTGGCACATTGGAGTGTTTGGAAGACACTGAATTGGACTTTAGTTCCCGGGTGACACTCAACTTTGAAACAAAAACTTTTTTTTAATCTAATTGAATAAAACTCCTAGAGCTTTTTTGTGTGAGGGATCTCTTTTAGGACATCCTCTGCTTCCTCTCCTTGTCCTCTGTTCTTCTGTCTTGAGCAAGATTTTATAATCTTGCTAAAAGTATAGAAGGGAAACAGTGAACACAGGCAAGTGCAACTAAGGTCAAGAAGATGAGCAGGAGAAAAAAAGAAAGAAATATTGGCCAGAAAAGAAGATCAAATGAGCTGATGAAAGTAAAAAGTAAATCTAATATTACGACCACAAACCTCAATGAATTCCATAAGAATTTTATGTGATAGACCAACACAGTGTAGCATTGGTGAGGCAGTTTGCTTCAAGCCAAATAAGGTACAAAGCAAACATGTGCATGATGGAGCTCTGGTCAATTGAAACCTTTTAGTGTCTGTAAAGAAAAACTAAGTCCCATCTTTGTTGCTAAGACTAAAGAAAAGAGAAGAAATCAACCCAAAGAAATATCTTAAACTGTTAAACTCTTATAATAATGTCTAGTCAAGATTATTTGCATAACACATTACAGAAAACAGGCATTTAAGATGCTTTACATGTTAAAAATGTAGCACGATAACCAATTATGAAACAAGTAAATATGATTTTGTCAAGTGTTATCATTAATTACAATTGTGCAAGATTTTTTTATGTTTTGATATGATCCATTTTTTACATAAAGCTGAATATTTTGTGTATTTCATTAAGTGTTCCATCTTTGGAATATTTTAATGAAACAGTTTTGGGCAGATAAATAAAAGATAAAAGCAGTTTAGAGCATAGATAATTTATTTTGTGCCCGTTCTCCCCCAGTCTTATCCTACCCTAACTTACTCTTTATAAAATACAATGAAGTTTAAAATCTTGACAGCAAAGTAGTAATAGTTTAATGTTATTAATTTTTATTATTATTATTGTTAATAATAATAATAATAATAATAGTAATATTATTGTTATTATTCACTAAGTAGAGTACATTAATGGTTCACGTCCATTAAAAGCCAAGCAATTTGTGGTTCTGTTAAATTACTGGTTCCTCTACAGTTATTATAACACTCCTGTTTTCTCTCTGAATCCATTAATTATTTACTAATGCCTCGCTGTGAAAAGGTGATTTCAAATTATTTTGACATTTGGTTTAAACGTTCCACCATCATCTTGGTCCATACGAAATGCACCGTGACGAGGTTAAGTGACTGCAGGCTCTTACGTCTGGGATCATGAAATACAATGACTGCTGTTGAAGCACCTGAAGGTCATCATAGGCTGTCTGCTGACCCCCTGCAGTGGCAAGCAGGTTTGCAGATGATGCCGACAGTTTGTGACTGTACGTCATCCTGCACTGTTTGGAAGAAGGCCCACCAGAGACCATACTACAGTCAGCAACTCAAGGAGTAAAGCCTTTTAAAGGAGCTTTTGATCATCATCTTCACAGCCATTTTTTTCAGTCTGTCCGAAGTAGTTAGCTGCTCCACTATGAAAGGAAATAAGCTTATTTGCACAACCGCAATCTGCCTGCTGGCTGCACAAGCAGATACCCCTGTGTGTACATGTTGTTTTTATAGTCAATGTTATGAATTAATACTTAATGTTTGCATTCTATGAGTGAGTGTGTAAAAAGGCTGTCAAATTCCTTGTTTTTATGCACAGTCTTGGTCAATAAATCTGATTCTAATTTATAATTTAAAAAATAAACTAAGAAAATCATCAATTTACAATGTTGGAACAGTTTTTAACAAGAAATAAAGTACAAACAAAATCAATCACCAGATAATAACATGAGTAATAAATTCATTATTAATATCACAACTACCTTGGAGATTTTTTGTCCTGCTCTCATTCTTTATAGATCATAATGCGACATGTCTTGCTTGTTGTCTGTAAAATGAGCTAAAGTATATATACTTGTCAAATCTTTTTTGTTCCATTTCAGTTTCTCACTACACTGATGGTAAATAGCGAATGAAATCAAACATCCTACAACCCCCTGTGTTGTATTTGAATAAGGCAGCTCCTAACAGTGACTGACACATGGAAATATTTGGACTGCTGCAGTGCTTTTCAGCCAGTGGTAGCTCATTATTTTTTTGTTTTCTCTTGCACTTGCTTGACAGCTTAGTCTTAATAGACTTGGAGTTGGCGTTTTCTTCAACAGCAGGATGCTCTTTTGCACAAATAACCATAATCAGTTGTGTGCTATCTCCTCACAACCAAAGACCAGAGCAATTTTGGATGGAACAGCTCGAAAAAGCCTCAAATTTGTCTTAGTTGAAATCCAACGCCACATGTATATTTTGGACTGTGAAGAGAAGCAGAAGAAAGAAAATCCATGGTTAGCCAAAGTGAATTGAGGGATGACTGGTGAATAACTGATGGAAGGACAGATGGATAATCAGACGACTAATGACTGGAGAGTTGGAAGAACGTAAGGGTTGGACTAAAACTGTGTGAAAATAATAAATTCAAAACTAATTGACTCCTGTGAAACATGCATGTATTTGAAATAAAAAAAAAAAAACTAAACAAAAACAATAACCATTAATGCTGTACATCCTGCTTTCTGTTAACACACAAGAGTGGATTAACAAGGATTTCAGTTTTGGTGTCCTACCTATGAAGGAACAATTATTTTACCAACTTAGACTTACAACTATTAATTTTCAAATACTTGTTTATATTCATTAAAAATCGTATGGTAATACAACTTGAAGGTTTTAATTTTGTATAGATTTCAATGTTTCTAAAAAAAGTGCATTAATTAAAGTAATGCACCCACTCCCCCCAAAAAATAAGATAAAAACATTGGGACTGCAAACCATTTCTAACACCATCATTTGACAAGTCTAGAGAAAAAAAAAAAAAAAAAACTGTCAGGGTTGTTAAGATCTGATAAGCGACATTACAATAATAGTTGTACCACGGAGCAGTATTTCTTTCTCTCTCTCTCTGTCTCTCTTGCATCATCACCACACACACGCACACACACACACACACACACACACACACAGACAGAAGGCTAATCTATGTCTGATGGATTGTGAGAGCAAGGTCAGGTTGTGTTTGTGCTTACTCATCATCTGGTTACATTTTGCCTTGGACATATTCTGCATTCAACATTTTATGGTAATTACACTGTTTTCCCTACTGACCAGTTTAATTATCATTTCAAATTCACTTTGAGCTGACTTATGTTTTTTTTAATTACACCAAGTGGTAGTTTGTACTTACTGTTCCCCTTTTATTTAATAGATGTAATAAAATACGATAAAGACTTAAGTATCTGAGCTCCTCCATTTGATTAATACGGATGCTGTCAGTAAATGGAAAAACAGCAGTATGGAAGAAAACAATACAAATATGATTATAATTAACAAGACTGAACTACAGTTGAATGAGATAAATAAAGAAAAAAGTGATGTTGGGTGGTAAAACTTTAGACTTGTGCATTCATGTTTTATTTATTATGGGTTGTAACACTTTAAGCATTAAAACAGACCTAATACATGCCCTATAATATCACAATCGGTTGAGAACTGTTTCTGAATATGCTGCCGTGCATCCCAAGTAGGCCAAACCTATCCAGACCTCACAGTCCAACTAACGCGAGTGAGTGGGCAATGAGAACATAATCAGAGAAGCAAATGTTTTAATCAATTAATGTGTAAGAATGGGCCAGTAAACAGTCAGATCTAAATCAAAGAATATTTGGCAAGACTTTAAAAGTTAATGTTCACAGACAAACTTAATCCACAGTGATGCAATTTAGTTTATTGTGTCACCAATAAACCAAATGGTTCATTGGCGTTTTAAAGACTATAAGTATGGAAGGATGGAGTTCTGTGTATGTTTATAAAGTACAACAAATTTTCACCTTATAAATTTGATAGGAAAATGCTCTTCTAAAAGCCAGAAAGCAATGTTGAAATGTCATTACTATACTGTTTATAAGAATGAATTACGGTGTTTTTTTTTTCATTTGGCATTTAAGTATCTGTATTAGAGAAACTTTGCTCTATGCTCTTAAAAGATAGATAACTTGCGTAAAAACTTGTTGTTCTCTTAGGAGCGTGTGGTGGTGGAGAATTCTGATTGGCTAGTGGTGGTCCCATATTGGGCGACGTGGCCCTACCAGACGTTGCTGTTACCACGAAGACACGTCCTCAGGATCAATGAACTGACAGCAGAGGAGAGAGACAGTAAGTGTGTGAGTGTGTGTGTGGATGTGTGAAAGTACTGACACAGTGAGTGACTGAGAGAGCAGGGAGGTGATTAAGATCCGTCAAAGGTGACTGAGTGACTCAGTGAAGAACCGCCAGGTTCTACTGATGGTCATTCATGTCACATTCAAGCTTCTCAGAAACCAAAATGTAATTTGTAATTTTTTTTTTACATGACGATTTAACCTCATAAAGAGTTGTTTTTATGGAAAAGCTTTACTTCTAACAAATCAAACTGAAAGGATCATTTTGACGTTGTTGTAATTTGAAGCAGACTGTAGTGATTTTGACTATTTGATCCTCATATCTGGGTGATAATATCACAAAGTGTCCATGTGTTGATTTTAAGCCTGGGTAACCTTTATGTACTTGGGTAAAGTTTCACTTTCTCACTAAACTGCAACATGCATTGAAAATAGCATAATAGAAAATATGGTTTTCTTTTCAAATAGCTTCTCACATCTTTGTCCATCTTATGACTTTTCTTTTAATGACCTACTGATACTGAAAATCACTGCTTTTAGTTTTCTTTAGTTGGTAACAGCATCCACATAAAAGAGCACTAATGTCAGCATGGCTTGGTAGTGCTTAGGTATGGTGTGTTTACTGATTAGGAAAATATCAGATGTTTCAGTTCCTACATACTACTCAGCAGATTCAAGTCAAGGGATGAAATCTGTGCATCTCTAATCTAATTTCTAACATTGTTCAATATATTTGTCATCAGTCTCTTGTAAATTGTCCAAACAAAATAGAGGTGCTGAAATATTCAGCACCTCTATATTCTACATACAAATATATAGAATTGATTAGCTTTATTGACATAATTAAAACAGTCTCACAATATAAGAGAAATCTGTCTTAAAAATTATCTCCCTTTGAACAAATTCACAGATCTAAAGAAAAAATAATTTGTATATTTTTTTTAGATTAGTATTTATTTAGTATTAACTAATCAAAGATAATTACACGTCAGTAAATAGACAGGGTTCTACGCAATCGATGTTTTAATTTAACTTCAATTAAAACTATTTTTTGGTGATTCAGTTAAGTAAAAATATACAGGAAAACAGAAACAAGCAACTGACACTGATTTTCCACACATTAATTAAAGATAAAAGGGGAACTATTATGAATTTGGAATAAAACGTTTTAAATGTTGCCTCTAATTATTAAAAATGTAATCTAATCAAATGATTGCCACTCTTAAAGGAGTTTCACGGCCTGCAATTAGATTTTCACTATCTGGTATTAATTTAAGGACAAAAATTTAGGAGAAACGGAAAGGATGTCAAATTCACTCATTTCATGTATATTTTTGTCGTACTGCCCCCTTCCCTGATTCCTTTCTTTCTTCCTTATGTCCATGCTACTTGACTTTCTTAATGTTTTTTCCTTTCTTCTGGCCTTTTTGTTGCAGTTTTTTTCTACTTTGTGTCTGTCTTGCTTTCCTCCCTGCCTTTCATTCATCCCCCATAAATAAAAGTGTGGGACTTTTACAAAAACAATGTGTAAAAATATATCTACTATCTGGAACCATTTTTCTGCTCAAGTGTTTCAGCATGTGATTCATCAATCAATATCTTACTAATAATTGAGGACCATTTCCAAGCTTGCTGAATTTATTAACATGAGTTGGTAATATTTTGTCAAAATTACAGAACTTAGTTATATTTTTGTCCTTTTTTAGAATTTATTTCCAGTTGGCCATATATGATAAAAAAGTTCATTCCATGTTACTTTGTGCATTTGAATGTTCTCATTTAAATCTAATTCCTTATTGCTTTTTTACTCTTTCTGTACCATATTGGTGTTTTTCAGATCTGGCAGCCATCATGAAGCAGCTATTGACCAAGTATGATAACCTCTTTGAAGTTTCGTTCCCGTACTCGATGGGCTGGCATGGTAAGACAATTAGACAAATGCTTTTTGCTGGTTTTAAACATAATCTTTTGTGTTACAAATTAATTGGGTTTTGTTGTTTTTTGAATGGATTAGTGGATCTGAATACAGATGTGTAGCAACAAAACAGCTGGCTTTAAGTACTTTCTCTTACTCTTAATTGAAACTTAAAAGGTGAATTCACCCAAGGATCCTTAGAGAGGATGTTCATCTGTGACTGTAATCAATACTGTGATGAGGAGGAGGTTTTGCAGTTACAACTCTAACGTACTTCCAATGCCACATCAAATTAACCAGCAGTAAGAGGATCAAAGCAAAAGCTGCTTTAGAATTGTGGCAATCACACCCTGCAGGTTTTCATCTTTTAAAATCCTCTTTAGCTCCACTTCTTCATGCTCTTCATACAAAAGCTCCAGAACTGACTTCTTTACAACCTCCTTAGTCCTGTTTTACCAGCACTTTACTTTTTATTATTTTCCACCACTTCTGTTTTTGTTATTTTATGTTCATTAGCTCTACTATTCTCTCTTTCTTCTCTCTTTATTTATCTATAGATTTGCACAAACAAAGTCAGATCAATATAATTTTACTTGGTATTTCTCTCTACATCTCCATGTTTCATCAGTCTTCACTCAAATCTGATTTTGCGAAAGCAGCCATCATGCAACACAAGCATCACATATGAATATGCATTTACCCATCAGATGTCATGGAAAGATATGAGTTGGGGTGCAGCGTACATCTTTCAGAGGTTAGATAACCATTGTTGCATTTCAATCACTACCGCCCTAATAAATTATATGAGAATCCTCTCATCTTTGATGTCACCCTCATACTCGCCGTATTACCACTTCAATGCACACCCAGACACACTGGAATATTTAATGCATTAAGAAAGCTCTCTCTTATGTAAAGCAGGAGGTCTCACACGTAAAGGGCACTCACTTGTGGTGTAATTCCAGACTTTTAAAGCAGATCAAGCAACAGTGCAGAGACAGAAACTGCTACATATTCTTTTGCATATTTGAATAATAAAGTGTCCAAATATTGGAGAGCTGCTTTGACCTTTTTCTGTTTTATGTTAGGAACCACATTACCATCGAAATTACCTATCTACTTGAATAAGTGCTGAAGTTTCATTAGCCAAGATTCATTGTTTGTTTGTTGTTTGATTTCATAGAGTAAAATTAGAGATGCACCAATCAGCCTTTCACTGATCAGTTTTATTTGCAGTTTTCTTTAAAGTCTGACCATCTGATAAAGATTTTCTTTACGAGATCCTTAATGAATAGAACACAACAGAGCAGACTAGAACGACACACAGGTTCAACTGAATTCTATTGTGCAACTGTTGAATGTAATATTGTAATTTTCAGAAAAACCTAAATTTGTTTGTACTTACTAGGAATGTTAGGAACCATATTACCATCGAAATTACCTATCTACTTGAATAAGTGCTGAAGTTTCATTAGCCAAGATTCATTGTTTGTTTGTTGTTTGATTTCATAGAGTAAAATTAGATGCACCAATCAGCCTTTCACTGATCAGTTTTATTTGCAGTTTTCTTTAAAGTCTGACCATCTGATAAAGATTTTCTTTACGAGATCCTTAATGAATAGAACACAACAGAGCAGACTAGAACGACACACAGGTTCAACTGAATTCTATTGTGCAACTGTTGAATGTAATATTGTAATTTTCAGAAAAACCTAAATTTGTTTGTACTTACTAGGAATGTTAGGAACCATATTACCATCGACATACATAAAGATTACCTAAAATTAGCTCTCAACATGTATGACTTGCTGATGCGCAGATTTTTTCTGATATGTTATTTTACCCCTCTATTTCTGAATTATATCTTAAGAAATCCTGCGTGGCCATTATGTGACTAAAAACTAATCCATAAGATTGGAAAGAATCCTGTTTTCAATTTAGTGAACAGTTGATTTAGTGAACAACCTCAAAGACTAGCACTTACACACATTTAAATCCCCTTATAGATTATTAAAGCTGTGATCATTCTATATCAGTTTGAAAAAATAAAGCTGTACCTTCTTTTAAATCTTGCCACCTGGGTGGATATTATACAGCTTCTAAAACCTTCTTTCTTATTTTTCTCTTCTTTTTTTTTTTTTTTTAAGAAAGTTGCTTTCTGCAAACTCGCCAAAATGAAAGGTAGTTGGTAAAGAGAAAGATGATACAGTACTATGTTGTATGTGGTTTGGCTGAGAGGGCAGAGGGCATGAGAGGACACAAGCCTAGCTCTACTTTATTCCCTTTTTTCAGTCGCATATCAAACATTTACAGAAAATCTTGGTTTAAACTTGCCTCAGGTGGTCTTTGGATATGTTTTGGCTTTAATCTCATATTCTGTTTCGCTGTTCAAGACTCAAAGGTACAATTTATGTCAGAGGGATTACAGTGATTTGTTGAAAGTTATGTGTTAGAGAACTGGAGAAGCATGCTTATCCTACCTCCACGCATAACAGCTGCAGTCATTATGGTCTTACTAGGTTGCTAGCTTGGTTTTCTTTTCCATGTGAAACTCATACCAAAACTATTTTTGAATCAGCTGCTCCACACAGTCTTTTTTATGATTAGCAGTTTTTTTGTTGTTGTTTTTTTTTGTTCTTTTTCTGATTAGCAGTAGCCTTGCCAGCTATATGGTTCAGAAGGTACATCTGACCCACTGCTTTGTTTCACTGTTTTTCTTCTTTTGGAAGGGCCATCAACAAGGCTATTGATTCTCAATATGGTCTGATTTTTAATCTCTCCATTCTTATTGTAGATCTTGTTGCCTTCTATTGTATTCTCTTTATTTGTATTTTATTTTATTTTTTTACCTCTCCAATAGAAAATACTCCTTTTCCATTGTTTTAGTGTGTAGCTATAGCTTTTGTTTAGGACAAAGTTACTAGCTGAGATATTAATCCCATTAACTTTGTGTATTCTTTGTTTTATTTCTCAATGCAAATACCCCAGACTCTAATTCAGTTTTTCACTTATCTCTGTGCCAAACGCACCTCAGAGAAAAATAGCTTGTAAGTTTCAGATTGGTTTTATCAAACAATAGCAAATTCTTCTACATACATTTGAGAGATTTTTGCTTGTTTGGAATATTTTCTTTAGAACAAATTACTTCTTTCTTTCAACCTTACCTCTTAGTCCAAGGAAATAGGAAATACTAGACATTGTTGTCAAATATAGAACACAAGTATTACTCTGAAATTCCTGAATCTTTTTCAGGACTGGCACCATGTCTTTGCCAGCTTCCTATACAAGTTTCAATCTTGTTATTCATTAGATTTAGATTAGTAATCACTGTGAAAAGCATAGGATAAAATTTATTAATTTTAATAAGAATACTTCTCTATGAGCTGAGTTAATCTCAAGTCTACCAGCTTCTCTACAATTGATATCAGGTGTTAATTCAAGAAGGCTAAATGCCACGACTGAATGAAAAGATGCTTCAACAAAGTATTAGTGCACTTATGCAGCAAAGTTATTGTACCTTCTTATTTACATGATTTCGCCTACTAATTTGTTTTCCACTTTATAAGCATATGATATATTTCACTTTATGTGTGGAAAAGGTTTTGTGAGAATTTATCCGAGTCTAATTGCAAAAATCTGGCCTTTTAACAGAGGTCTGTACACTTTATAAAGTAATAGGGAATTATATATCACACATTTATGTGTCAACACTTTTTCTTTGGAGGTGAGACAACACCTACACATATGTGGTATGTCAGTTTGGTTCATTAGCACCCTCTTTTTTCTTGCAGTCAGAGGAATTTATGTGTGTGAAAAAGGACGAACACAAGGCAGAAATTGGGACAAATTATCAACTAAGAAAGTAAATGAAAAAACTTTTGACTGATTATAACTTTATGAAATTATAGTAAAGTGGGCAGTGTATTCTTATCTTAATGTTGCACTGTAACCAAGGACACATATGGGGTATAATAAAATAATCCTTTTTAAGACAGTACTTGAATATTATAAACAGAAACAGCAACTTGTTCACACACTTAACCTGCCATACTGTTTCTCCTCTAGAAGTATATAATTGATGAGGGCATTGTTGCAATTCCTTCTGTGTGCATTCTGACTAATTGCTTTCTGGTTTCTGGGAACAGTTTCCTGAAATCTTTGGGGATTTTTAAGACCAGACATTCTGAAAACCTCCATAAAAATAATATCCTTTTGATTTTGAATCATCATCGTTCCTAAAAGGTCAACATCCAATTCATCTTAAACTTTTGGACAGAAAAGCCTTACATAATCTTTTGAACTTTTTAAACGATGCCGAGTTAAATGTCTCATCAATGACATTTGGCCTTTGAGGCAGTAAACTTTATTATTCAAAAGAGCAGGTTCTCCCTCAGAATGTTAATTTAAGAAACTGGACTTTTGTTCTGCTGTTGTTTCTGGACAGGGAAACCTATTTCCTGACACTGTTGCCATGAAGGGAGTTTGTTCCTGTCACACAGGTTACTGCTGTCATTGATGGCCGACTGTCTGGGGAATCACGCTCATACGTTAATATGTGTGCATCTACAAATAAACCTGGAGACCATTTAAAACTGGGTAATTGTCTTCTAATAGGAGTCCCCATCTGCGTTCATTCTTTATCTGTCTGCTTCAGGCTCGTCTTTGTTCCTTATTTCTTTATCAATTAGTTTCCTTTATATTGCTCCTCTGCCTCCTTTATCTGTGTTTGATTAGTCCCCATTGTCAGTAAATGGACTCAAAAGAAAACACTTTATTTAATCTGTCCAGGAATTTTCTTTTACTTCCATTGTGTTTTAAGAGTTATTCTGCTGGTTTCTATTCAACTGATTATTTTCATTACGTTAATGTAGGGTAAAAAAAAAAAAAAGATACTTAAACACTATTGTTGCACATTAGTGAACATGTAGCTTGTTTCATAATCATCTGAAATGGGCATTTAGTGTAATTATAGTGATGAAGAGCTAACAATTGTTGAAGAGCCACCCTGTGTTTAATCAGATGACTTCTTATCACAAAAGGATGTCATAGTGAAAGGTCTGAAAAGATTGAGGTCATTGACTTTTTCCTGTCAGATGAGACATCCTAATGAAGGCAGAAGCATGAGACATACAAATCTTCTACATATCTCTTACAAATCTTCAGTTTTTCTTCAAATTTTTTGAAAATCACAAACTGTTCCAGAGTTTTATTTTCAAAGTTATTATATAAAACTATGTTTGGTTTGACCTCCAAATTATTTTATTTTTATTTTTTTTTTTATTTTAAAAGGAATGTGTAAGCTGCTTTCTTACAAAATGCTTTCTTAATGGACAAACCTGAGCAACAGCTGAAGACTACAGTTGGCAATTATAACATGACATTTTTATTATGCAGTCCAAACCTCACTCTAGGTGTTATGGGATTTTAGAAGCCGTCTACATGCAGAAAACAAACCTTCATGTATGCATGAAAAGATTTGATGAGAAATTTCAGATGCTTTTGGAAATTGAAGTGTTTTATGGCAACATCAGTCCATCTTAATAAGCTAAAGAGTCAGCAGTTGGTATGAACAAAGCCTTTTAACAAACATAAGGGCTGGTCTCCAGTCTTATGTCACCTTTTTTTCACCTCTGTTATGTTATTCTTCAGGAGCCCCAACTGGCCCTCATTTAAAAGAAGACAACTCCCACTGGCAGCTTCATGCTCATTACTACCCCCCTCTGCTACGTTCAGCCACAGTGAAAAAGTTCATGGTGGGGTATGAGATGCTCGCCCAGGAGCAAAGGGATCTAACTCCAGAACAGGTAATACACTTTGCCTTGCACAGCAATCTGCTCCTACTTTGTGTTCTGCAATACAGAACGCATAAGGATGACTTAAGTGCTTTGCAAAAGTATCCATACTTCTTGAACATTTCCACATTTTGCTGCATTACTGGAGAGTTCCCTGTTTATAATTTAATCTTAGAATAAAGACACTTATGTCAGTGAAAGAACTGTCACATAACAGTGAACAAACTGAATTTAGTAGGCAAAGAAACACAGTGGATCGATCAAGAATTACGTTGTAGAGACATTTAAAGCGAGATTAGATTTTGAAACAAATTCCCAAACTTTGAACATGTCATGGACCTCTGTTCAATCCACTATACAGACATGGAAAAAGTACTGTTTTGCTGTTAAAATTTTCAGGTTTAGCAGTTCTACTACTTGGCATAAAAAAATAAGCTGTTTTTTTCTGCAATTATTATAATCTTAAAAATCAACCTTTGCTTTTCTTTTTGTCTCAGGCTGCTGAGAAACTAAGAAATCTTCCAGAGGAGCACTATAAAACGAGAGAACAGTGAAAAAGAAGCACAAAGGAAATGAAGCAATCCCATCAATTCTTTAGAAGCCTTCCAACTGAAATATCCCTTTAAGAAAACAGAGAACAATTGTTCAAGTGCAAGTACAGTCGCAAAGTTGCACCAACAAGGACGTGATGCTTCACCCACACCACTGCACCTGGCGAACGTTCGCTCTCTGGAAGACAAAACAGATGATTTCTCTCAGCATTAGAAACTGCCAAATCTGCTGCAAATCCACTGGAATCTGTTTCTTGTGCTAGAAACTAGTTGGTAACTAAAGCTTTTTGACATGGTTTATTAACCTTCTGGAAGCTCCTTTTAAATGGAGAAGCCATGATTTTATGTTGTTTATGCCAAGAAGGTGGAAACTGAAATTGTGACTTATTGGACCAGAAAATATTTTCCAATGTTGGTGAGCCTGTGCAAACTGTACCTTTAGTTTTCCATCATTAGCTGACCAATGTGGCACCCGGTTTTGGCAATAGCTCATGTACAGGTAAGTCCAAATTGGTATGTGGTTGAAATGGTGCAAACGATGCAACAATCAAAGTGGTTTAAATCTTGTTGCTCTATATTGATGCTTACTTAAATTTTAGGAAGACATTTTAAAACCCTTGTTACCTAAATGAATGATTTGCCAATTGTATCAAAAAATAAACAAGTGTACAAAAGACAGTGGGAGGAGAGTGAACATCCTTGAATTTGTATCTTCTGCAGTTTGAAAAGACAGTGGTCTCAGCTGCCTACCATTGCATAGCCATCCTGGCTTGACATAAATGGAGGACACTCTCTAACTGATTGTGGAAACCTTATTCCACTTACACTGAAACATTTTTGTTCTGCAGCCGTCAGGAAAAGGGATCTTATCAGCTTTTTTCCATTTTCGATTTAATGATACACCAACTACTTCCCTTCAGGCCAGCTGAAAAGAAGTGCAATACTTTATCCTATTGGGATTTTGTCTAGGATGGTGTTGAAATTCAGCTGTGCACCTAATGAAAAAAGTTGCCATAACAACACTTGCACTCTTATATAGACAATGACACAAATCATTAAAACACACACTCACTGCCTTCATTATTCATGCTCCTTTCCTTGGAGCAAAGTCTCCTGGTTTTTGTTAAAATATTGATTCCTGGTTTTGTTAAAATGTACAGTTGAGCAGTAGAAGGTGTGGGTGAGGTTTACAGGCTGAGGGGTTCTTAGAGGGCGTGGATGTTACCATATGTGTGTATGTGTAAACCCTTTTTATGTACTATGACAGACTTCATTCTTTCAGGTCAATATTTATCCAGTCCTTCAGGCTCACTGTGGATCCCCTTCTCATCTTATTTCATCATTCTTCAGGGACTGTTCTGTGCACGTATGTCTCTGTGTTGCAGATATATGCTTCTGTTCCCTGACGGCAGGGAATACGCAAGCTTCTCTCTGTGTGTAACTACTTTTTGACTCTGTTCTGGCAGAAGAATGAGCAGAGTTTGGTAATTCTGTGCCAGATTCTTTTGGCTTGTCTTTTTCAGTCAGCTCTGGTGATGAATTGTATTCCCAGTCCTGCTTAGGAAGCCAAATTGGCCTTATGAAGCCTAATTAGTATCATCTGTATGTCTCCATTGCAGCATCATGTCATGGAATACTAGAGAATTCAGAAAAGAAAATATTTTGAATCTTTTTAAATGATTTCAGATCGTGGGGATTTCAAATTTTTACACATTTTTTAAAATGTACTACTAATACACTTGAACCTAAAACTGTTGATTCAGTTGTTGGTTCACCTCTGCTTGCGCTGCTGTCAGTAATCAGCTATGAAATTTAAGAGGGATTAATGTTATTAACTTCCTTTTTAATGATGGTTTCATACTGCAAAGTTTCACAGCTGTTTCATTTATGACTGGGATACCGTAAAGTTGATTCAATTTGGCTAGCAGAGAAAATATACTCTACAAATCCAGAGGACAAAATAGAGTTTGGCATTTTGGAGTTGGTGAAGGACAGCGTTAATCAGAGAAGCACCCAAGAGGCTCGTGGCACTTCTGGAAGAGTGGCAGACATCCAGAGCTCAGGTTGGGGAATCTGTCAGCAGGACAAATATTTGTTTTGGACTCGAGTAATGAGCTTCATGGAAGAGTGACTGGTGGGAGCCTCCAGGTGTGGGAATATAAAAGTCAGTCAGAGGTTATTGGAAGATGATGCTAAGTACACGCAATCCCAAAGAAGGCAGCAAAACATTGCCTTCAGGATGTCTTATGTCCTATGACGTATGCTTAGGGTTGGAATTGCTTAAATCAAATTACCTACACGTTATTAGACTGGGCATAAATCCAAATTAGATTTGGTGGCAACATCTGAAATATATCCACAGCTCTACATCAAATCAGACTGAGCTTGAACTATTTGTTAATATGCAATGCTGTACCCCATCAATCTTGTAGCTGTAATATCTGATGCTACTTTGCATTGGTCCATAACATACAATCGCAATGGAATGCAGTGAAGTTTGTGAATGGAAAGTTTTAGGAAGAATAAACCTTTGTGCAAGGTTCTACTAGTTTCATTTGGCAGTAAAATGTTATATATTTTTTTTATTTAGGTAGTCAATTATTTTATTTTCTTTTTAGCCATTCCTGATCTCACTTTGCTTAGAGCTCCACACTGACAGAAACCAGCAGCAGTAGACTTCAAAATAAAACTGAAAACTTTCACAGTTACTTCCTGGAGCCATGTAGAGCTGTGTAATGACAATAGAGAAGGATGGATGGGTTTCATTGGATGTGGAGACTGTGGCTACAAAAGTGGTGAAAAACTCCTCAAAAACTTTGAAAATAAGATGCACACTACAGTCAGTGCTGGCACGTCGACTGAGCAAATGACATTAAAAATGGTTTATCTGCTTTGTGTAATAGAGTCTGCTCAGAATGTAAATGAACAATAGAGGGCAGTAGGAGACTTACAAACCACAGCAATGAGGAACTTAACAGATGAAATTCAATATTAATGTAAAATAATCTAAAACCATTTGTGTGATTTTCTTTATCTTGCAAAAAGTGTTTATACCCCTGGTCCCGCTCCAGAAAAAAATACATAAGTAGAATTGTCAGTTGTCACGTTGCATCCACAATTTATATTAGGAGTTTATATTAGTAACAGACTATATGAGTAGCACATTGTGAATTGTGAGGAAAATACACGGTTTTAAAGAAATGTTTACATGTAAAAAATCAAAATTGAATGGTCTGTGCTTTTTTTCAGCCCCTATAGGTCAATGCTTTGTTCAACCACCTTTTATTGCAGTTAAAGCTGCAAATCCTTTGGATATGTATCTATTAACTTTGCCTATCAAGAGACTGAACTATCTGCCCTTTTCTCCCAAATCAAATGGTGTCAGATGTGATTAAGAATGTCTGAACATCAAATTTCAACTTCTGTCCCAAATACGCAATTGTACTCATGTCTGCACTTCAAACACATGAACATGTAACCATTGCATTTGCAGCATCTTGCATGGATGTCCTATAATGATTTCTATTCATCATCTCACTGACTGACTAACTTCCAGCTTTTCTGTAGATATCAATATGATGCTGAAACCACCATGTTGTATCTATTATGATTGTAAAAATGAAAAGTATTGTATTCGTAATGTATAAACTCTCTTGCCGTTACGCATTAGCATATCTGTATGTACAGCAGAGAACATTCATTGAAAGTATGTGGATAACATGAAATGCTTGCGGCACAGTTGGCAATATTTTGTAATAGGATTCAAGTCATGAAACAAGTGTCTCTTTCTTTATCAACAAAATTGTCACTGTCACTAATCTATTAAGATGATTCTATAGTTTTGGTTTTGTGTAATATAATTGTTTATTTTGCTTTCTTAGCTGAAAATCTTTAATCATGCGTCACATGTTGCATTTCGAATAAATTATGGATTATGGATTAAGGGGCAGCACAGTGAAGCAGCGGTCGGCGCTTCGCCTCACAGCTGGAAGGTTTAATCCTGCTGGTTAGCTGTAGCTCTTGTGTGTCTTCCAGTTCATCCCCTCTCTCCTTAACTTCTCTTCCCTACAGTCTAAAAAGACGAGTAGGTTAATTGGTGTACCTGATTTGAATGCTGCCAGCCCAATAACTAGCTGTTATGATGATTTGGTCAGTGTGTGCTCTACTCAGTGTATACGCTAAATTGGCTCATTATATGAGCAGCTGAAGACAGCAATAAGTTGGGTAGTAGCAGTGCGCTAAACAGATTGAGCTGTCCTGCCTGCACTGTCCACTATGAAGCAGAATGACATAGTAAAATGTTGCTGTGATTTAGCTGACTTAACAAAATACAGACAGAAACCAAGTTTCTCAGTAGTTTTGCATTTTAAAAGATAGACATTCAACAGTGATGTCCACCACCGTCTATATCAGTCTTATACACAGAACTGGGATGGATGTATGATAAATAGCTTGATTTTCTGCTTCACTTTATTTTCTTGCACTCTTCCAGACCTGGGAAATGTTTCCATCGCATTCTCGATTGTTCCAGAGTGGGTACCAAACCCTCAACTACTCATCTCTATTTTTATTAACCAATTATAACATTTAATAAACCAGCAGATGCATAGCTGTGCTACATATTCTATAATGTTTCTGTTAAAGATGAGAACTGGAGGTGTTGCATTGTATCACATTTTTCCTAACACATGCAAAATAAGCTACCAAGCTCTTTACTTTGTCTATGGTAACTTATTTGTACAGGTAGGTACAATTACCACCTATGAGTTTGTCCTTGTGTTCCAGATTTGTGTTCTATCTGTTCTTCCCAATTCTCTCCTGCATCATTTCCTCCCTCACCCTTAGGGGTAATTAATCTGCATGAAAGCTGACTAAGCAGATGTTCGAGGTTATCCCTCTTTTTTCTTTTCTTTTTTTGCATTGACAAGAGAAACGGATACAATCGATGAAATACATCAGAGTTTTGAAGCTTTCATGAGAACTGCCAAGCAGATGGATTTCAGGAAATAAACATTAACTGCCATAGCCGAGCTGAAACTCCCTTAACTCTATGTCAAAGAACTGCAATGAACTGTTAGATTTCATTATCTATCAGTAATGTGGAGTTTCTGCAGTTGCTGTAAATCGCAAAAAAAAAAAAAAGATCACACACTTGCTGAAAAGGGAAGACTGCTGTTTCAATACCCTAATACAGCTTACTCTGACAGTTGAAAGCTGATCTTTTAGTCCAAGTATCTAAAATTCAAAATAAAGATAGCAAAATTCCAGTTCTTAAGATAATGAAACACACACCCCCACAGACAGACTGTGGAAGATAACCTCAGCTCTGCTCTGGTCAAATCAAGATAAGAGGAACTGAACACTAAATAATCACTAGTTGTATCAGCCTCACTGAGCAGAAAGAAATAAAAGAAAAGATACATTTTATTATGTTTGTCATTGCACTGTTTAACAGTCTTTATCTGTGGAGCTGGTGTGTGGATGTTATCACCAAGACTGCTCTGTTTTGTTTACTGTTCTGTTTATTATCTTGTCTTATTTATTTTTTCACCAAAACAAGTAGATTAAATTCTGTTTTAGGTGTGATTCTCAAGTTCTTTTTTTTTTTCTTTTTTCATGAAAATCCAACATATATAACAGCAGCAGCTCTTTAATCACAAAGAGAGTAAATAATACATTTGTACACTAATATTTATTCTTTACATAAAGAGCCATGATGTTTTCTTTATTTCACACTAAATAAATTTTGGGAATAATTGTATTTTTCTTGAATTACAAAAAATAGATTGAAATGCATAATCACTGGATGCTATAACGACATGTGAAAAAGGCATATATTGCTTTAGAATGTACTGTATAAACTAGTGTACAAAAGCACACTAGAGTGATAAAGAAGCATAGTAACAACACTTGCTATTTATGAAGACAACTGTTTCTGTCCTCTTTTACAACAGCAAAAATAGTGATGCTATGTCAGCCTCTTATAATTTATGCAAATGCTCTACATGCTGTGAGAAGTTCATGAAAAAAGGTGAAGACAGCTTCATAGCAGAATTTCTTCTTTTTAGTTGTGTAGTGGGTAGAATGTTTTTAAAAAATTATGATGACCAACAATAATAGAAAAAGAAATATTTAGGGGTTTATCTTTACACTTATTAGCAAATATCCAGGCAGCATTAGTGGATGACATTAAAGGACCAGAAGCACATTATGTTAGGTAATATATCAGCAAAGATGACCCAATCTAAGCTGCAGTTTGAAAAAAAAAACAAACAAAAAAAAGAGAACATATTATCAAAGGTATTTTTGTATTTTTTAATAACTGCTAGAACCTTAATTAGCTTAATCAAACATGAAACGTCCAAGTTTCACAAGGGGTTTCACAAATCTGTCTAGACTTGCATAAAAGAAATGATGCTCTTCCTAGATGCCAAGCGGAAACATCACACTGAGGCTTTTTTTTAAGAACAGAAAAAAAAAAGTAGCGCTGACTGCACCAAGACAAACAGGCACCAACAACAAAAGAGTGCCATGGGCTTTATTTTATCATATAAGGGCGCCAGGGTGAAAATTGCAAAGTGACAACCATAAACATAAAAACAAAACTAGAGAGGAGTGAGATCAGAGGAAATATACCCAGAGGACAAGAATAATTCAACAAAAAAACAATGGGATTCATCTTATGATCTGGTTATAACGTTAATATTGATAAATATTCATTTTAACAAGAATAGAAATATCATGGGACTGATGATTGTTTTTCTAAGTCTTGAGTGTTACTTATAAATGGGAACCTTTTGCTTGCCATTTTAAAGCCAAATAACCTTTCGTCTAGTTCGTTTTCTTTCTGAACCATCCTCACTTAAGAAAATGTCAACTGCAGACTACATCACTGACTGCTGAGGGTCTGCTTTACTCTGTACTTGCCTTACAATTAAGATTACTTTGAGTGTGCAGGTTGTACTCAGTCACACAGTGATTTCCCTTGGCAGGAGACAAGGTTAGCAGCCGCACACACCAATGCTGGAGTTTCCAGCGATTCATCCAGTCTGGTGCTCATGTTGCGATGGATGCTGCAGCTGGCGAAGCAGGGTTATGCCACATCTCGCTGTCACATTTCTCTGTCTTGTTTGTTTTTCTTATCTCCCTGCCCATGTCTGTGTACAGTCTCTGCATGAGCGCATCATTATTCCTGGCTTGTTTCCTATTTTTTTTCTTCTATTTTTTTTTTTTTCATTTCCTGGTGTCAGATTGTCCTTATTGCAGCAAAAACAAGAATTCCTGTTTTGTTTTTGTTATTTACTACTCTCCTTCACAAGGACATAGTTAGTTGGCGCTTTGTCAGAGTGTCGATTAACAATGGTAAACCAATATCTGTTGAATCAATTGAATGGCTGACAGAGGGAGGCAAACCACACACAAGTATTGACAGAAAAAGACAGGGAGTAATTGTTTCTTAAACACCACATCTCGAGATAGCTGGGTTGGCAACACCTGTGATTAATGGGGATGAATAACAAAGGGCTCCAGAAATATGTCAAGCATGACTTATGAATTGAACTTAGATATCCAAAGTGTGTGCACAAACTGCAAATCTACAGAAAAACTAATGTTATAAAGAAATGTTAAAAATAAAAGAATAGTAAGCAAAAGTAAAGCTGTTGAATATGTTTATTGTTTTTTTTTTTTGTTGTTGTTGTTTTTTTAATCATAGCACCCAAGAAACCATGGTGTCATGCAGTAGGGATCTCATTATGTCACCTGGTTTCAGAAATTGTTTGGTTTGTTTGAAAGGATTTGGACTTCTGTATAAAAGACTTGCAAAATAAAATAAAGAAACTAGAATATGGGTAAAAACTTGTCATGGAAAGAAAGCTGTTATTATAGATTTGTATTTTACACATAAGCATTTTTAGTACTTGGGCTATAGTATTGATCAAGTGGCTAAGACATAGAGGGAGAGAAGCAGCATCTTACATAATGTTTGACGTTCACCATCAATGGATTTTTCTGTGGAATATAACTGAGTTATTTACATAAAATCTGCAGATTCACATATTTTTATTAACAACAACTCTTCAAAAAGAAATTGAGCTTGTAATGTAAAATGTGTGCAATGCTACCTGAGAAGCTATTGGCTGACAATTGGAAACCAACCAATCTAGGAGTCAAATTTATTTTCCTTGATGTTGATTGGCTCTACTCACAAGAGGGAATATAAGGAAAATTTTGGGTGTTAGCTCCTGCAGTAGTGCCAAGACAACTCCCACATATTAAGTGATTGTGGTGGTGTTTGAACTACCAAAATAGGCCGTTATCAGCGTGCTTAGAGGGTGACTCAACTTGATTCCCAGCCCCTGCAAATACTGGAAAGCCCCTATTTATGAGTTCTGTTGTCATTGAATCAAAGCCTTTGTTAATTAAATGAAAGAAATGTCAGAATATTATGGTTAACAACAATTTTTTGTGGTGTGCCCTCTTTTACTAAGTAAATGTTTATTGTTGAACTCTACAGTCTTATTGCTGCTCACTGTGTGGCAGTTTGATGAATAAAAAGTAGGTCTTTATTTCCATCTCTCCTGGCAAAATAAACACAGCAGAAAAGTTTTCAATGTTAGCCATGACATGTTTTTGAGAGTCACAGACTGATTTAAATTTGCCCAGCCAAGGAGTTGCCTACAGTGTCAAGCAACACACAGCTTTGCAGACCAGTGGAGTAAAAACCACCCAGCATTTGATTGCCATTCAGCCAAACAGCCATCAGCCAGTTAGGGCCATCTGGCCAGCCGGCAGCCAGTGACCAGTCACTGTAGCAGCCAAGCAAGTGTCAGCCAGTTGCCAGTCTGTCAGCCAGGAGGCGATCATGAATCAATCCTTTTATGGTTGCAACAAGAAAGACCTCACCAAGTATGAGACGAAGAAGCTGAAGCTGCAAAATTCTCCTTTTTAAACCATTCCCAAATCATTTATGCAATCAATTGTATTGGTTGGTAAAGGGTGTACATGGCCTGCTGCAACAATAATTAGGTGGGTGGTATGTGTCAAAGCAATTTTTTACAAGGAGGGAAGGACTCGTGGTTTCCCAGAAGAACATTGTCATAAACATCCTGCTTCTGCGAGCTTGCCTTTTTCCTAAAGTACTTCCTAGCGCCATGTGTTTTACTCGCCTGGCTTTTTTCTTCATGTAAAAGAAAATCTGATGCATTAGAAGGTCACCTTTATCCACTGATTCCAGTTCTAACACTTTTTGTAGGTGGTTTGAGCAGTGAACACAGCTCAGAAGAAGTACCGAGACTAATTTCCAAATATGCAGCCCATAAGCAACAGTGCACTGTGGATTCTGACACCTTTTTATATCAGCAGCAGCATAAACGTCTTAAGCAATTTAGCTACAGAAGCACATCTGTTAAATCAGACCACCTGGACCAGCCTTTGCTCCAAATGTGTATCACTGTTCATGCTTTCAAGCACTTTTAATACATCCTGACCACTGCAGACTTTGAATACCCTAGTACAGCTTACTCTGACAGTTGTTTAGTTGTAACATATTGGCCCCTTGACATAAGAACTCAAATCCTTGAGCACATTTTCCTTCTTTTAATACATCAACTTTGTGGAAGAAATATTTATTGCTGCCTAAAATGGTCTAATCACTAGCTGTCATAATGAAGAAATAATCAGTGTTAATACATTAAACAATATCCTCTTCATTTGCTAACAGAAAATAGTGAAATACAGTGACACTCATGATGCATTTTGACATATTGTATAAAATGGACACCACATTTCTTTTGGTCTTCATTTCCAAGAGCAGTATGGCTTTGAAAAATCATTCTTTAAAACATATCTCCACCTTCACCACATTTCTTCAGGTCCATTGTTTTCCCTTTTCTTATGGAATTATAGATTCTGTAAAAAAGGTAAAAAAAAGTGGACCATAAAAATCACAAATGAAGATCTTTGCAAAGGAAACCTATAATGACATTTAATTAGAATGTCTGTTCAAATTTATTTTACCATACACAAGTAGTGTTTGTTTTATGATACAAACATATATAGTAATATTAAAATAAGCCACAAACCCAAACCACAAACAAACTGTTGACTTTTGATGGTATCCATTGCATCATACAGAACTGAAACATCCAGCCCGCATTTTATGATAGCCTGAGGCAGCTGAAACATCACTCTTGGCAGTAGATGTCTTTTTTCGTGTTTGCTCCAAGTGCATGAACCCTTGGTTCCCGAGTGCTTATGTTCTTTATTGGAGATTTATAACAAGACAGGTCCACTGGAACATATCACAGATCAAATACATTCCAGTCATATCGGTAATACTGACAGAGAGCAAAGTCAGGGTAATGCTACCTGTCAAATCTCACCAAAAATCTTGCTTTGTGTCTGCTTTCCTTCACATTCAGATGTAGCCAGGCATTTTCTAAGATTTGACAAAGTGTGACGTTTAATTTGAAAATTTTTGTACTTATATAATTACACTAAACCTGTCACGAATAATGGTAGGAAGCATAGTTTTCTCGTTTGCAGTCAAATAGCTGGTAAAAAACATCTCAGTGAGGCACAAACCTTTTTTAACTAAAAATTATTTTAGACATTTGTTCAAAGTTTTCAGGGTCTTAAAAAATCCAGTATTATCTTCTTGCCTTGATTTTGTTTTTAGGGAAAGTAAAATTCCCTTTCCTAATTTGTGTAGAGTCAAGGTTCTCAAACTGCGGCACTCGGGGAGCTTTTAGCGGTACTGTGGGTGGGGGCGGAAATTGGAATCAGCCTTTTACAACCTAAATAAAAGCCAAAAGAAGGATATTTTAAATGATTGAAGGATCTAACTCTTCTTGAATATTTGTCCTTTATTTCTCACTTAATTGCTCCTTATCTGCATAATTAGATAAATGCTTTTAATCCACTTATTGTGCATTCACCTACTAACAACATTTCACCAAATAGAAAAAGCAGCATCACCAAAGTCCAAATGCATTTATTTACTGACATAGATGCTGTGAGCAGCCTCACTGAATCACTTATTTTCTGACTGAAGTGCTTGGGACAGAAACAAACACTTGGTTTGATAAAATCAGATATCATCAATTTGAAAAAAAAAAAAAATGTTTGCAAAGAATGGAGTTCAATTGTTTACACAAATCTGAAAACCTATTTGGCCCTATTAAAATTCAGAATAATATGCCTTTCACCCAGTTCAGAGGATTTAAGACTGAATTCCAGAAATTAATTTGTATTCTTTAGAAAATTATTGTGATCTTCAGTAACCACTGCTAATGCAGCCCAGGCAGTGATGTCAGATCAAATGTTTATACTGCAAAACTAGACAGTTGGGGGGCAGCAGCAGATAAAGCAGAAACAGAAAACAGTGGATATAATTAAGACAGGCTCCCAACAATTGGACAAGAACAGATTAGAAACACAATAAATAAACAAGACCCAAATTCAGCTGTGACATTCAGATGATAGAATCACCATTACAATCAACGCCATAAAGCTCATAATTTAGACTGGACTTTTGAATATGAAAATTAGCTCAATACATGTAGGGGATTCCACACTCACCAGATCTCAATAAGGCCAACATTGCACCTGTAAGATATTGAGGAGTGAGATCTTTACCTCTGCGATATGCAGCTGACAAATCCGCTTTAATGCTGTGATACCATCATGTCAGGATTATACCAACACTGTGACGGTCAAGTAACATTTCCTTTGTGTACTCCACATCTTGCCCAATGTCTACTCCAGATTGCTCCTTTCTATACATATAAGGATGCATAAACTATGGATGAATTTCAACATCTTGTTAAATTGAAGCACAACCCATTAACAATAGCGTCTCCTACAAGATGGTTAAAACTACCCAACTTCTTTCCAAAAAGTAAAAAACCCAGCTGCTGAGGTAAAAAAATTCACCTTTTCTTCTTCTATATGGAACAACTTCTTTTGTTTTTGGTGTAAAATGTTGGCAGAAGCAGTTTGTGTAAGAAATAACAAAATAAGCGTAAATGGTGGCGGTGGTCTCAAACTGCTTTGCTCAAAGTTTGGTGTCCTGCAACGTTTAGATGTCTCTCTGCTTCAGCACACCTCGCTTCAATATTAGCTCATTAGCAGAGCGCTATAGAGCTTGACTGCATGATAGTGAGAGATTTTCACCATTTAATTCAAGTGTGTAGGACAAGGGACATGGCTAAACCTTCTGGACTCTGGCCTGATGGACTGCAGATTGAAACCACTGTGGTTAGAGGAAGCAATCTGCTGTTACTACTTCAACAAAGTCCTTCAGATGCAAATTAAACACAAGTTTCTCAAAGATGTCAGCTTTTGGTTTGCTTCAATCCACATAGCTCTGGGCTGTTTGGATAATTCTAAGATTTTTGAGGCAAATATTTTCCTTTAAGCTGGATCAAAACAAGCAATGAGGTAACAACAACAAAAAAAGATTTTGCACTCCAACTCCTGTGCATGTAAATATTAAACAATTGATATATTTTATATTACAATAGGTTTGTTTAAAAGAACTGAGGTGTTAGAGTTAGCTCTGTAACTCAAGATTTATCTTGTGAGCAGTTCATATACATTCATACTGTTACCAAAAATAAAACTCCAAGCTCAAAAAAGTATACAGTCAAGGATGACTCAGTCAAAAAAACTTACATGTGTTTTTGACAGTGTGTGGGTCATTTTGCAGCCAGGCTAAACAGACCCTCCAAAAAAGAAAAATAGGAACAGTTTCTTAAATTAGAAAAAAATGCAGCTATTGAGCAAAGCTCCTCAGAAAAGGGAGCTCATGGCCATCCATAGCTGCTCTTAATAAACAGACATGGGACTATATGAGGTTCAGATAAACAACAACAAAAAAAAGAGGGGCGTTGTATGAAAAAACAAAATGTCGAGAGGCAAAAAAGAGAGGCAAACAGAGAGCAGAGGGGGAAAGAGAAATAAAACTTCTGCTTGCATTCATTGGAACAACACTATTTACCCTGAGTGACCAATTTCTGTTGGGTGATGTTGCAGTAGGGAAAGTGTATATTTAAGTAATGCAATTTAAAAATTTATGAGGGCATCAACTTGAAAACTGCAGCATGTGCATACATATGCGTGTGCGTGGATGTGTGCGTGTGCATGTGTGTTAAATTTTAATAAGGTGCCTCAGAGTGGTTTTTGAAAGTTTAAAAGTTATGTTCTTAGTTTGCCTTTGTGCACTATTACAGTCTGTCTTTTTTTGATAAAAGACAATAAATGACATCTGACAAGAAATGTGTTTACTTCTAAATGTAATAAAAACCTGAGATAGAGCTCCTTTGACATGTGATTCAATTATTTATCTGGCTTCATTTCAAAGTTGTCTTATTAGACCTGATCAGTACAAGTTGAAAAAAAAAACAATTATACTATTCTACTTTTCTTCCAATACTCAATAATTCATTCACAGTCCCTCTATGACGCACGCTACTGAGTTTCCATCTTCATCTCAGTCCTCGCACATTGAGCAACTGACATGTTTCTGCATTGTTTATCTCCATTATTTATGAAAAATAATTAATTATGAAGAAAACAGTTGTTTCATGTTGGTTGAATGTTGTTGAACAGGCAAACTGGGCTGGAGTAAAAAGCAAGATGACCTAACTGCTGCCATTGCACCATTATTTATGGAGTTTGGGGTTTTATTGAGTCAGGTTACATGGAAGACATTTTCCTTGCAGACCATATCATGTTAAAAGTGAGTAAATAAAATGGATGAAAGCACATTTCACAACAGATGATGTAATAACCTAGGTTAAAAAAGTAAAAATAGAGCACTTCTCTTTCAATTTCTACGTTGAAGCAGAAAGAATCCAGTTATTTATTTATTTTTTTTACATTTCAGTTATGTAATCATTAATGGCATTAAAAAAAGCTTTTTTATTTTTCTGATACTACATTTACCTATTTTTAAGAGCTTTGAATGATTTTTTTTAAAATAATATCTTGCAACATTATTTTTGTCATTTTTAGGTGTATTCTGTGTATTTTCTAAAATAATGAAAGGAGGCTTAAATCAAAGTGGATTTCAGTCTAAACACCTGTATGAGTAATTTTGGCAATTTGGAAATGCCCAGATTTGGGGAAGCACAGATACAATGAACACATGATTATAAAGAGCAGCATGTAGGATAGGGAACAAAAAAGCTGAACGTAGACCAACTTGACAACTGTAGATAACATTACAACTAACCTGCTGTTTAACAGCTGTGTCTAGCTGTTTACCTTATGTTGAAAGCTGTTTTTTATCTTTTTTTTTTAAATCACCATTTTATTCACATTGAATGAATATGTTAGAGGACTTAATAACTTGTCAGCTACATTCACAGCAGAATCCCTCCACAGCACTTTCTCTTGTCAGGCTGCACTTTATCAAGGCCGTAGGCTTTTTGTGTTCCATCTATTTTGAATAATGGGTGGTAGTTTAGAAACTCCTGAAGCTTATCCAAAATGTAAGAACATTTGAAGACAAATTCTAAATCACATTTACAATTTCAAACCCAATATTCACAGTCAGAGTACTAACAGATGACTGCAATATAGAGCTATCCCATATTTACCATAGAAGAATCGTTAAACAAAGGAAATATTTTATGAGGCATGTCTTAATCTTTTTCCACATTTTGTCCCTTTACAATCACAAACCTAAATGTACTTTATCATTTTTCAATATGGCAGACAACCACATAATAATGCGTTACTTCTGTGTGTCTCTGGCCATTTACCTGATGGAAGGTGAACAACCACTCCCAGTATAACCGTTATATTTGTAAGGAGAATAATTCACACTCTGGTGGATTCTGTAGGTGACTTCTGAAGGCTATTGAATTTTGTTTAGCAGTGTCAGAGTAAATGTTGCATAATAATTAGAAAATATTGAAAACAATCTACTCTTTCCCTTCCACTACACTGCTTTGAGTTGTTCTACCAAAGACTCTTAGAGGAATACGTGGACATTTTAGGGTTGTAACATCACAGAATATAAAAACATCATAGAGGTATTAAATATTGTTTAAGCCACTTGTAGCTTGTTGGTTTTGTCTTGTCATGCATGCACATCGCTGTTGTTTGTGACATGTAAAAGAAACATCAAATATTGTCTGTAGTTCAACCCTAAAGGCCCTCTATCGTGTTGCCTGTCCATCACCTGTCGATGACAAACCTCATCTTCACTTCACCGTTTTAACCGCCAACTCCATTCTTTCATCTTGGCAGTGGGTCTCTCTGGTATCTCAGACTGTCCAGAAGTTATCTTCTACTAGCTTGCTGCCAAGAGTTTGATAGATTGGCCAGTAGCAAAGATGCTAGATTTTACTGTCAACTCCAAATTGCCATAGGGTAAATTTTTCAGCAGTCACAAGATAAAATATTACACATAAAACATTCCTGTTTCACATATCTGTGGTTGAAAGGTCATTCTGTGATTCATTTACACGAGAACTGAAAAGTGGCAAAGTGGTAGTTCTTTGAGTATACTGTGTACTCAGAAGAGCACAAAAATAATTGAAACTAGATCAACTACAACGATCAAATAATAACTGCACTCTTTCCACTACAGCATTGTAACTTTAATGTTAATTGCTCTTCCAGCATCATTGGGAAAATCAAATCAGTTTTATCATTTATCATTAAGGTGAGGTTCATTTCAAGCATGAATTAATCCCATGGGTTTTTAAGATGGGCTTTAAATAATATAAGATTTCATAATTTATGCAGTCCAAGTCATTTTAACCAAAATATAACAGTTTGTCAAATAAATAGAAATAAGATATTTAATATTTAAGCGAGCCAAAGGATGTTGATGATCCATCAACATCCTTGAAGGACCAGTCTCCTCTTCACTCTGGCTGCATATTGGTCTCACAAATGTTAAACTCAAATAGATCCCACGTGCCACTTTCTGTTGGAGGTATGACAACAACAAATTAAATAAAATAAGTATAGTGAAATTTATTTTGCTTATTATTAAATTGGATTATGTTTACATGGTGAGAATGCTTGCTAGTACAATAAACAAGAGAAAGAATCTTAGTGTATAGTGAGCCTCATACCACAAAGTTTTTTGGGGGTCGGGTGACGGTTGCAACAAGTGTGGGAAGAAGTACTTCTCTGTGTCCTTTCACCACTTTGCTTCTCAACATCTCCCACCAATCTTCTCTTCTCTATGGTGATATAGTGTGAATATCTCACAGTTTTGAATTGTGGTGGATTTTTTGTTTATTCAGTCCAACAGCTTTCCTATGTATGTCCACAGGGCAGCTGTGGATCTCAGTGGTCTTAGCCTTGCAGCCTCCTTACTATTCTAACTATTCTGCATCTCCAGATAACAAATTCAAATTCATGCACACATGTACCAGTGTCATGGAAACAGATATTTTTGTGATGTAAAACAATCAAGCATCTGTATATCCTCAGGAAGTCGATTAAATGTGTTTATTGCTGCCCCACCCGACACAGGCTTTCTCATAGAATAAAGTTAATTATACAACAGGGGGGGTATCTTGAATTATAGAAATCTAAAGAAAACTCAAATGACAGAACAACTTGCTTCTTCATATGCATATCTGAGGTGAAAGACATTGTGATCAGTATTAGATAATTTTTTTTTTTTTCCTCAAATACACGGACCTATCTGAAAAGCATTGTACTTACATTGGAAATGTATGCACCAGACAACAAAACTCCACTAAAATAATAAAAAGAAAATAATTTGTAATTGTATATTTTTAAAGGAAAATAATTTTAAAACAATTTCTTGTACATATAGAACCAATTATTTTCTTAGACAAAAAAGAAAAAATAACTTTTTGGAAGATTTGAGTTAGAGGAATCGTTGTCTACAGATTAATCGTTGTAAGAAGCGTAGTTGATTTTGTAACTATGATTTAAAATGATCAGAATAACATTTATCAAAACATGCCAAACTCATGGAAAATGCTAATTTTAGCCGACAAATTAAACAAAATCACTACACCTATTTATCCTTTCACATAAAAACGTTGAAAAAAGCTGTATAATGCTGAGAGATGGCCTTCAAGGAAGAACTTCAATGAATGTCTATGTTTCTCATCGTTTTGTGGAAAGACTTATAAAAGAGAGATCTGAATCGGTCAGTGCTAATTAACACACCTCTGTAATATAAATACTTTTAGGATCTTTTTATGCATTAAGATTTAGAGGCAATTGTAGTTATTGCATAAACAATTTCTTTCTTTGCTTAGCCTTTTCTTTAGCAAACTGCTTTCTTATCTAGTTGGTCTTCTGCGAAACATTACGTGCATCAACAACCCCAAACAGTGCTGCCAAGTGAATGAAACAAATGAAACCAGGCCAAGATTTTGTTTTCCATTTTTATTCATCTTATCTGCCAGCTTTTTCACTGGAATTGTTACAGCACTGAAATAAAGTGAGACAGGATGTCAGAGCACAACCTCAATAAAGGATTAAGAACTCAGGAAAGACATTATAAAAAGGAAAGGCGTAATTTAATTCCACAGATCTTAAATCCAGCGGCACTTCCTTGAGGCAGCCATAAAGTAGACAGCCGTTCTTGCGACAGCTAAAGTAGAATTTATTCTACAAACATCTTGAAATCCACTTTATGCTTTGATGAAGTGTGGGTGGGTAAATTAAGATTTGTATTTTACTGGGCACCAAGGTTCACATAAGCATATGTACCAACCGGAAGGTAGTTACACTCTTCCCTTGGTATTTCAAACATTTGTCCTGAAGAGCTCATATCCGATACCCTCACTGATTTTCATGTTATCTGCTGAGCAGGGATCTTTAAAGAACAAGTTGTGGACTGCATACAGCCAGTTTCATCTCTACTTATCTGTCAAGCGGAACCTCTTCTTCACATTAATTATCTAAATGTCTACAAGTACATGTTGCATTATGTATTAGTAATATTACAACATCAATTATTGCTACATCTGATAAACATGTACATAAAGTACCGATTAATAATTTGTTGCAGAGCAGAATTGGATGCAGAAACTTAAGCTTCACTCCTTTAATAGTGAACTTTGAGGGTAACTCAGGTCTTCACCCAACCTCGTTTGTCACAGTTCTAATTGTTTTAAACTTGTATATGTCGCTGTAGATATGGGCAGGTTTAGGTCAAAAGATATTTTTAAGCCGTTTTCATTTCCTGATCGTCAGATCAACAATCAACTTCCACTGCAACTGAGGAAATGCACTCAAAAGTGAAATTGTTTTTAGAATTGTTACAGTTTAGTGAACCTGTGCTAATCCTGGCCTCCATTTCCTCTTCTTAGCGGACCTGGTACCTGCTGATGTCACCTGTTTGCCTTACAGTTCAATGTGTCACAATGTCTGGGTTTCAGTCCTTGACCCATTATTCTTGTGAGCTGATCTATATGTGGAAGAGCGAGGGAAGGAGTTGGATGCTCTTTAGAGATACTTAAACCTAATCTAAAAATAATATTCACCAAAAAAGTGTAAGCAGTTAACCTTCCAATGTGGAAAAAAAATCCTATGCAATGATGCAAAATGATAGATAAAATACTCAGCTCAAAACATCTGGCATATAAAAAAAACAAACACTGTTTAAGTGGTTTGTATCATAGGTAGCAGGTGATAAAGAAACCCTCCCTACAGACTGAATTAACATTTCTCCTTGATGCTCGTCAGACAGCTGTACATAGTTAAATAACAAAGGAATTACGCAAGGGTTACACTAAATCATTATTTGTGGATATTTTTCACAGGCTAAATCCTTTGTTTCCCAACCACCTGTGACTGCCTATTTCGCTTCAAACCACCAAACATGTCACAGTCACTGAAAATCATTTACCAAGCAGCTGCCCCAAGGAATTCAGACACTGAGACTTCACAAACAAACACATGCTGAGCATTGTCCCGCTGACAGAGATAGAAATGAAGCACCGAGGGGGAGAATTCTCAAATCGACCTGCAGTGAAACTTTTAATAAACACATTAAATCCTTATGGATCCTCCCACTGAGCTGCCACTACATGGTGCTCATGAGGAATTAGCACTAAACAAAATTAATTGGCTGCCTGGAGGGGTAAGAAAGAGGTGCTGGGTGAGAGCTGATCAGAGAAATGACAGAGAACAAGTGGGAATAAAACGGCAAAACAAATTGAGTAGAGGATCTACGAAACTGAAAATAACAGAAAGCGGACATTACCGCTGAGAGGTGATAAAAGATAAAGGAAAAGGAAAAAAAAAAAAAAACTACAGACTAAATCAAGTTGGGGAGTGGGAACAAAAGAAACCTGATGAAAGTTGTAAGAAGAATGCAGAGATGGCTGATTCTGGGTGACTCCCTGGAATATGATGGAAAATTCATAGCAAAATGTTAAGCAGATCATTAAAGATGGATTAGACAATGATAACAAGTGAGTCATTCATTAGCTCACTGCTTGATATCTAAATAAGTTGCACTTACAATTACTTTAAAAGCTGCCAGCGCTAAGAGAGGTCTAAAAAAATTTTCAAACACATATTTGGCTCATAGTCAGATTATTTTACGATTAAATTTTCATTGGAAAAGAATGTACAAAACTTGACACATAACTTCTTCAGTGCTGAAGACAGAATATGCTTTATCCTTCCAAAATTAGAACCTATCCTTTTTGCCAAAAAACAGAACATGTAGTAGAACAAGGGACTGATAAAAACAACAACAACAAAAACAGCCCCTTGTTCTACACTTTACTCATTACATCGAGTCTGGTTTCAATTCTTCCAGAGAAATTCATGTCGATGGGAGAAAGTCAAATGGAGCACTGAAGGGAAATTAGAATCAAGCAGAATTGGGTTGGAAGGCAATAGCCAGGACACAACAAGCAAAGAGTCAATCTACAAAAATCCCAATGCATCAACAGAAAAAGAAACAAACACAATATTCATATTTTCAAAATAATTCACCACTGACAGACCACATGCTCTCAAAATATTTATACATATGCTGTTAAAATGTATCATTTATGGCTATGCATAAACTGAATAGAAAAATGTAGATTTAATTTTGCTTAATGGGTGGAGGGAAGAGATATCAGAAAACCAATTCATCAATATCAGAATGAGGTATCATTGTAAGCTCACACAGGTGTTCCTACCGGGTAGATTTACCATGAAGCTATGACTGAAAAAGAATTGACTCCCTGAATCTCAGTTCAGAATATGACCACAGCATCACCCAACCGAAAGACAATACACAAATAACTTAAAAGATGACGACCTGATGCTTTCTGTTGCATATTTCTGTTGGTTGAAATGAAGAAACTCAAGCCTGGAAAAATGTCTGAGGAAAACTTTTCTGAATTCCATACATCACACCCAGCTTGGCTCGTTACCTTCAGGCAAGGTTTTGCATGTCAAACATGACATTAATGCATTTACTCAGTTGACTTTGATGTTCATTTGGCTTCTTATGGAATTTTTCCGCTGTCTTTATATCTCACACTACCACTCAGAGACTTACACTAAGCAAAGTGACAGGCATCCTTCTTTTCTGGTTGAAGCTGCTAAGTGTCACTGTGATTATCTAAGGCTTCTCTTCAACTCCAATTTGAATGCTGACTAATAGTTTGGAGACACTTTTTGTATTCCTGCTTTGTTGATTTCTGAATGAAAGAAAATCACTCAGCAGGAAAAATCGTTAATTCGACTGTTTTAAAGACTACACAGATGTGTGCATCAGTGTGGATTCTGGTTTGATTCTAACAACTTGAGAGCAGCTTGGCTAGATCAGTTGAATGTTGATTATTTCAATTTTTGTGGGGAAAGGAGGAAGGTACACAATATGCTCATGTATACTGGATTCCATAACTTTTAAATTATATCTATTCCACTTTTGCTTCCCATTAGACTCCTTTAATTCTACAGAAATGTTCCAGGTTGAAGTTAATCAATAATATTTACTCTTGTAAGTGTTAAGTAGGGTGATCAGATGGCTTCGTCACAGGTGACTGAGCTGCTCTGTTGACTGAAACTCATTTACGTAACACACATGCTGCCCCAAAACAGGAAGACCAGATGGCAACACTTGATACACACATTAACAGTTATTCTAAACTCTTCCAAAAGCTCATATCTTGCTGAGTCGCCTATAAAAAACATGGTGAATTCTCATTTTGAGGTAATTATGAAGACACATACATACAGAAGCACCCAGTGTAAAATAAAACTTGTGGTGACAGCTGTGAGTCTGTGTCCTCTGAGCTTTTTCGGTGTGTGTCTTTAGTTTACAGCAGTCAGCATGTGTTTAGCAATCAGTTTCATCAACAGATGGCTAATTGCTTTATCAATTAGCTATGAAAATTTCAGTCTCATTATCAATTGTTTCATATAATATACAAGTTATTTAACACGATAATGAAATATTTTTGTTTTTTAAAAAATAACATTTCTAGTGGTTTCAATAAGATTCAGATATTTAACTCAATATATTTGGCTCTGGCTTACCAAAGTTTTTAAAATTACAAAAAGTCTGTCTGGGTAGCGCTTATGTGGGCCCCACTAAATACTGGAGGGTCACACAGTTTTTTACTTGGGTCAGTGCTAATGGGGAATCAGTTCTTGACCTTGAAATTTTTAAACCCACTCCCTAGTTTTTGGTGAACACAATAATAAATAAATAAGAAAAAGATGTGCTTGGTAAAGTAGCCAAGCACATTAATAGTACATTTAGATAACATTAATTTCCTTTTAAAGTCACATAAAGTTGATTTTGAATAATTTCTCCTTTTTAAATAAAAAAAAAAATGGCTTCATCTGTAGAATGCATTCCTCTTTCACTTCCTCTGGACGTCAGATGTGTGTCAAAAATGTCTTTCTTCAATAAAGACCACTAGTGCCACAAAAACAACGGTAAGCAGCTATGAAAGGGTGTGACCTCAGTGCTCCCTGTGACCATTTTTCTTCTTGGTAGTTCTTGTAAACTCACTCAAAGCAAAGTATGGAGCAAGAATGGATATTGATATGATAACCTTGTCCCTAGAAGAAAAATGATCAAGTGTCGTTCCTGCCATCTTTCATTGATTTACTGCCCAACTCGCTCTATTGGGAAGTCTTATTTTGCTTCATGTGAAATAAATGGGTAAAATAGCACTTTCTTTAAAACATGTGTTGTGATTCCACATGATTCTTTCCTTGCGACATTACATTGAATTTATAAATTTTTCTGTCAAACTCAAGTGAAGTTTTCTGCTCTTTCTATTGGATTCCAGATAAATGAAATTTAATCTTTTCAGTTGTGGCTTTTGGATAGACAATTTAGTGTGTGCCATTGTTTACTGTGAAATAGCTTCAACAACGATCTTGTCTTAAATGTCAGCAAGACTGAGACCATGATTATACCTCTGCCTGAATTGCATTGAGGAATCCATCACCCCTTTAGTCTGTGCTCTGCAGCTAACTCTAGTTTTCTAATTGCAGAATATCTGATGGTTTAGTGTGTTTTAGTTCCTCTTATGAATGTACTTATAATTGCTTTAACTTTGCTAATATTTCCCAATCTTCAGACATAGTCTCTTATTAAAATTTTGTTATTTTGGCATTTCTGACATCATGCTCAAATTTTTACAATCCCTTCTGTACCAGATTTAATAAATCATCTTTTTACATGTAGATAAACTATTTAAAATACTGTCATCCCTCTGATAAAGTCTTGTAAGCATCCTATTTTCTGCTCTGTACTATAGTTCCCATGTATAGTATCACTTTTTGGTTTCTTTTAATGAACCACAGAGCTCTGAACAACTAATTTCCGTAATATTTATACCGTATTCTAAATAAAAACATTTATGTTTTGTCTTCAATCATAGTCTGCATTACATATTTTATGAAAAAAGACAAAAGTCTAGGACAGACATCACCTTTCAATCTGTGGCATGAAGGCTTGGAACATTTTGCTATTACAAAATAGCTAAAAACATTTCAGTTTAACCAACTTTGTCTTGGATTCCCTCGTGTTTGGAGTCTAAGAATGTTGTGAATAACTTATGTCTTTGCTCTTTTCATGCATAGCACATGTGGTCACAATTTGATATTGGACAAAATATTTTGCAGAGTCTCTGGTTAAGAATGTTCCCCCCCCTCCTTTCTTTACTTCCTGCCTCTTGAGCTTTGGCTTCACCTCGGCTGTCCTCTATGCAGCAAAAATATCTCCATTTGTTCAGCAAAGAGAAATAAACTATCAATTTGCCCTCATTTGAGAAGGAGTAGGGGGAACAGATTGGTTTTCAGTGTTGTCTTGGCAAAATATTAGGGATTTATATGATTATTTGCTTCAAAGGTCCACTCTTTAATTACCATAGGGAGCCAATTACTGGCTTTTCCTCTGCTGTGATTTATCACTATCTCTCCAAAATGATGTCAACCATGTTAATGAGGTTGATGTACCACACTATCAAAAACCATAAATTTCAATCTTTTTATTTCAGCTTCCCTGGCACAGCAGTGTGGTAATACATAAAAGGGGCACATCAGGCCTCTGAATTAATTTTGAGTCACAATCATGTTACTCAAAACAAAACTGAACAAAATAATTTGAAAACAAATTGGTTTTTACAGGTATTAAGATGAGTTATTTTTTTATATTCCTTGTTACTTTACAAGTTATGTTAGTCAATATAAATGGGCAAAGCATTCAGTAAAAAATAAATATATAATTGGACTCTGACATCATTTAGCATCTACAGCCTGGCAAGTTTGGAAAGCATATTTTTGAAATATGCCTTTATGGCTGTAAATGTCTGTATATATTAATAAAAACAGGATTATTACAAAGTTATTTACTGAGTCATTTAATGAAGCCACTGCAGGAAAGGATAAGAAGAGATGAAGAGGTCAATAGCTGATTATACCCCAAAATATAATCACTTCATTTCCAAGATCCCATCCTTTATTCTTCATTCTTCACATTTTTACTTAGAGCTTCACAAAATACTATAATACAGAGCTTATTGTTTTCATTTGTTATTATTTTATCTACACCAGTAATTACATTAAGCTTTTTTCTCCGAGGACATCTGTTTTACAAAAACCATTTACGATAACGGTAAGGATTCTGATAACTTTGGCAAAACAAAGAATACTTCAACAATACAAAACCTGGATAAAAATCAAACAAAAGGCAAAAGACTGAAATGTGTTTCCATCATCTTGTCTGTGAATCTTTGGCTCTGATGTCTCTGCCCGAAGACATGGCTCCAAACAAAAGAGATAATCTACTGCAGACATATTTTTTTTTTCCAAATACAGATAGAGCTGAGCTTCATTCACAATTGCTCTGTCTTCATGTACACAGAAATGTTAAATTTCTACTATGCAGTCCATTTAAAGACCCAGATATAGTACATTTACTTTTCTACAACTACATTCTTTCCATGTTTTCTCCAGGGTTCCATTTGTTCCTAAAACTTTACCTCTTGGGATCAATAAAGTAGTCCATCCATCTAACTGTCTGTCCACAAGGTGGTCAACAGAATTCTCATTTGCTGTGTTCAATTCTCTAGATAACAGGAGTTGGAAGTAAAGTCAGAACAAAACACAGACTGAACCTTTCAAATATGCTCACACTCCTTTTGTCACATTACAACCACAGACTTCAACAGATGTTATGTGATGAACCAACAAAATGCTGTAAGTCATGGTGAAGTAAAACCAAAAATATACATGTTTTAAACTTTTCTACAAAAAATAAACCTGCACAAAAACATTACGTTATTAACTAACTTGGTGACCCCAGAAGACAATTAAATGCTAATATTCAGAGTTTTTTGTACAACATGTTACAAACCAAGAATTGTTTTCTTCTGCTTCTTGGCTGCTGTTTACTTCGTGTGAATCTGTCACATAAAGTCCTGAAGAGGTTTGTGATTATAACATGACACAACACAAAAGAGCTCAGGAGGTGGGAAGAATTGCAGTTCTCTACCTTAACAATCAGGACAAGAGCTGGATTGTTTTCAGACTGGATAGTTTCCATCTGTGATTAGTGGTATGATCATGATTAGGGCGTTCCTGTAAAACACAAGTAGTTAAATAACCCTGCATAAATAAAGATTAAAAGCTGAATTCAGCCCACCAACCTCTGGGATATTATTCAAGAATATGTTCTATGAAGCACTCTTTCTCCCATATACACCTTCCGAACGGCTGTACTATCAAGCACACTACAAAAGGCTAATTAAGAATATGCATGGCCTGGACTTAACAAGCTCATTTGTCTCCAGCCATCCGCATGGTGCTAACGAGGCTCTCTGCTCATTAAAGCTGTTCAGCTGTGGGCCAGTCATCCTACTGTCAGGTAGCTAACAAGGTAAATGAAGAAGGCAGCCATTGTTGACTTTGCATTGGAAGCTGGAGGTGGGAGATTAGGCTGCTTGACTGTGCACCAAGACAAGAGGGCAAGGTTTGTTTGACCCTAGAAGCGTTGCTCAGCATTTGCACTCAAAAGACAGCAATCATGCTGATGAGATGCATGCGTGTTGGCGTGTGTGTGTGTGTGTGTGTGTAGGTGGGAGGTTAATTAGCCTCCTTGACTTATTGCTGTGATGGTGGGAATGAGCCAAGCAGAGACGAGGTCAAACACAAAAAAGAGACACTGATCTTGCAAGGTAGAATTACAGATGAGCAAATATACTTTATCTACAAGCATTTAAAACTCACCTTTGCAAGCTGTAAACACAGGAACATCAAAGCAGGTTTTAAAATGAGAATCTCAATGCATTTTTCTCTTCCAGCAGAAACAAATTTCACAAGTATCACAGAAAAAAACTATTTACATTGTAAAATTATGTCACTTTTTCACACTAAACTGCTGAATACTTTAAGAATTGTGTGTTTATAATTGAATCCAGTTGATGTTAGCAGCATTGACTCAATAATGATGCTACCTCATATCATGTCATGTTATGCAGATTCTTTGTCTGTGCTAATGAAGGTTGACCAGTCTTGTTCTGAGGAATGCTTGCAGCAATAGACTTATAAACAGCCTATACAAAATAGGGTGCATAATAAGCAATGCACATATTTTACATATTTGTCGAAAGTAATTATTGACATCATTAAGCATAAAAACAGGATCAATAGTATAGAACACAATAAAAGTAATACAAAAACAGAATTCAAATGAGAGCACAGCTGTGGTCAGAGGATGTAAGCTAGTTTAAACTGATGAGTTTGGATCTGAAATGTGGCAGTGTGTGTGTGCGTGTGTTTCAGGAGATCAGGTGGGAGTGAATTCCAGGGCGGTGGAGCAGAGAGGCTCACTGCTCTGCTCCTTTTGGTAACAAGGTGGTCCGGTGGGACAGTGAGATGAACAGAATAAGAGGATCATAGTGTGCAGGCGAGTGTAGCGATGTGAAGGGTCTAGAAAGGTTCAGTTTTGAAGGTGAGGAGGAGTATTTTATGGCTGGTGTGATGTGATATGTAATGGGAAGCCAATTGAGCCATTGTGGAATTGGCATGATATGATGGATCAAAGGGCAGCTGATTTTACACCACTTGTAATTTATGACAGGTTTTATGTGGAAAGCCAAACATAAGTGAGTTACAGTAATCCAAATGGGAACTGACCAGCGTGAACAAGAACAGCAGTAGAGTGAGGAATGAGAGAAGATCACATCTAGACTCTTGACCTAACCTTAAGCACAGTTTTATTGCCCAACCTGAAAGGAAGTGAAAGGCAAGGAACACAAATATCGCAAAAAGCACTTTATGCCTTTGGATACATTACTAGGGGCTATGTTAAGGCATTAAGGTTTTCAGAAAAAAAAATCTTGACTCGGCTCACTAAAGATGAAAAGAATTGGAAGAAAATCATCCTTCCATATCTACCTGTGGCATCTGAGAAAGTAAGAAGGATTATTCTTCAAGCATATTATTACACTGCATTTGAAACCTGACAACAATCTGGTAGAGAAAGATTCTTCCCAGGGAGAAAAACAACCGGAAACAAGCTGTGTTTTGAATGCGGCCCATTGCAGCTAGGAATGTTAAGACCTCAACACTGGAGAAACTTAACAGCAGCTACACAAACAGAGCTGCTGCCCCAACAAAGAGCAGCAAACTTTTTCAGGTCAAAAATCAATAGTTCATTCACATCTCAAGGACAAGGAGCACAGCTTTGAAGATGGCATTGTGCACATTTTGAATGAGGAAAAAATTGTTTTGACCTCAAAATAAAATTCAAGGTATGAACAGTGATGCTTTCTCCTCTTTTTTTGAAAGCATAATTTGCATAGAAACGGAAAAAGCGTGGTATCTTTCATTTTCTTGTACTTAAACAGGAATAGATTTGTGACAATGAAACACACACTGTCAAAGTGAAAACATTTTTCCTCATCACTGACTGCTGTCTGCTACCAGTCAGTAGAGGAGATGCCCTATTTTGCAGCATGCACTGGGGAAACTAATGGCTTCGGAAAAATTTTACTTACAAGTTATTGGTGCATCTGGCATGATTTTCAAATCAAGAGTTACATATAAAACAGAACTACCACCACCAAATTTAAGGCTCTAGCCTCATTTATCAGTTCCAGGCCAACATTTATCCAGCCACCATGTGGCAAAAGTTTCAGCTTGTCTTAATGAGGCTGGGATCCAAGTCGAGATAAGGTAAGGCAACATGAGATTAACTTTATTGATCCCGGAGGGCAAGGAATGCTACCAGGGAAATTGAGTCATTACAGGAGCCAACAGACGAGGTGCAGGACAGAGGGCAGAATGGGAAGAAAAACAAGGAGCTGCACTGTGCCAGGAGAAGTCCAAGCAATCATCATTCCTAGTTTGAAGCCTCCAGCAAATGAGGGGGGGTTAGTAAAACCTTCAGAGTAAAGCTGCCCAAGGTTACAAAGTGCAAGGATTTCTCATGTTGAGAGGCAGTATTTTTACTTCACATTTTTCCTCACCCAATTTCTCCAAAAATTCCTGAACCAGTGCACATGATAGCAATTTCCTCACATTTCCAAACAAAATTAACATGAATAAATTTAGGCTAATGTCATCCTTAAATAAACACATGTAAATAAAAGAAAATTAGGGGTAATCATTTTTATAGTTAACCAGGTCTATACAATTTTATTTCCACAGTTTAATAATTTGGAATTGCTTATTGGTGATATGTTTTTTAAAAGTGTTGTGTATGTGGCATTGTGGACATTGAGTCTCAGTTTGAACTGTGATGAAGTATGACATTATTATTGCTTGGTCTCCTTAAGTGGCGGGTGGAGCTGAATCTACAGCACAGGTTGGACATCCATTTCAAATTCACTGTCATACTAAGGACACATGAGCCTTATGCACATGAGTTTATTCATGAGATAGCTTTCGAGACAATCTAACACTGGAAATAAAGTGATATAGAGTCCCTGCACATAGCATTTTGAAATGAGTTAAGCAACGGATGATGAATTTCATTACTGCTCAGTAACATTTCAAGATACCGCTTTTGAATAAAATGAGAATGTGTTTACAGAGAGGATTTATTTAAATGGGAGGCAAAGGTGAAAACAAAAAAAGTAAAGTAGTAAACATAAAAAGGATACTTAAACAGATAAAAGTGTGAAAGAGAAACTGATAAGGTGTGGGGGGAAATGGATGAGGTGTTGGTAGTCTTGATAGCCCCAGGCGACGATAAATGAGATGCAGTCAGAAACCTCGTACAAAGACACAGAAGTAGTGGGATGTAACCGGCGTGTGTTTTGAAAAAGAATTTGTTTGTACACATGTGTTGGAGCTTTTCAGGGCATAACGCACCTTCTTGACTAAGGGCAGCTCCTGGGATGCAAACTCATATGGCTGCAGCACATAGAAAGCTTTTGCACAGATATGGGATGAACTCTGTGAACTAATGTCTTCAGTATTTCTTTCACACTGTTTAAAAAACTGAAATATGGGATGTTTGGTGCATTCAGACACACACAAAGGGGAGTAGCCTCACAATCTCTCATTTAATGGACCTATTTTTCCAGAAAAAGGCACATCCTGCTGAGTACAATGGGAAAGAAATTGGAATATTTTCTACAGCATGATAATGTGGACTGTAATTAACCGTTAACTCACCTTTACACTTCACAAAGATGAAAATGGCTCATCCAAATCAAGCTATAATCACATCGGCTATTCACAGCGGAGGAAAGCAATTTCCACATTATTAGTTTCCACTAAACATAGAGTAGTTGTGGAAACTACGAATCAAAGAATCACTTTGGAACGAAAGACTATAATTTTCCTCTAAATATTTTGCTCTTCAGGCTTTATAAGCTATTTAACCTAAAGTCATATTCTCTCCCAAGTATTGTTTTCATAAATAGTATATTTGTTTGCTCCAATTAAATTGGAGAATGGTGTTCATGATGGTATTATTGTGACATTTCCCATGCTTTTTTGACCTGCTTTTTTTCTTCAAACTCTTCAAATGAATAATTATTTTATGATGCTGACCCATTCTATTTTGGATTTTCCAATCACATGTAGACCATTATAATATGTATTTTCTTAGTCCCAAATTCCATTAGCACACATTATATGCCATTTGGAAGTGAGAAATACAAAGTTCAAAAATAATCATTTCCACTGTGTCCCAATCAAACAAATAGAATATGCAATGTCAAATGGGAAAATTGAGCAAAGTAATCAAATAACCAAAAACACAGTATGTAAATATTTTTGCCACTCGTTAGAAACAATTAGAGCACTAACCGCAGCATATTGGTAGTAATAACAAATCTATAAATACTTTTGTTGTAGTACAGTACTATTGATGCCAAATGTGCAGAATCATTGCTACACATTTGACATTGGGTAATTCTGTGTGGCCCACCTCTATCAGAAGATACAACATGTAATATTCTTGGTCCACTGTTTTAATATGAAATGGCATTTAGCAAGCCACTGCATGGAAACGTGTTGCAAATAAAAGCTTTGAATTAATCTGACAAAGTTTTCTCCAGGGAAAATATTTTTATTGACAGTCAAACATCGACTTTTTGAATGTTTTGCTTTAAATGTTTCCAGTTCAAAATGTTTTCATCAAACTCTGGATAATGTTCTTATAATGACCCCTTTGATGTAAGATGTCAAAAAAAATATCTGCAATGTTTTTTCTCCAAAGTTTCAGCTCTTGTACTTCACATGCATAGACTTGGGTTCAAATCTAACAATCTATGCTTCATTTGAACCTGACAGATCATTACCTTATATTAGGCCTCGATTTCCTTTAAGGCTCATTAGCTGAACAGTTAATTAGCTGGTTTGTCAACACTGCAGTCTCCTCTCAGTTTCCATCGCACAGAACTGACTCTACAATCTCGACCAAAACAATGTGATTCCTCCATATAGCTGAGTAAATAAATGTTTGTGATGACAGTGCATATCATTACAGTCTGACCAACAATGTTTGAATAATTTATGAAGGTGCAGTTTCATTAAATGCATTTGAAATGCAAGGATTTGTGTTAAAGGATGACTTCATTACTTTGAACTAATTTTAGATTCAGAATAAGATTTATTAGCCAAGTTTGTGCACACAAACAGGAAATTTGACTGATTTTGCATGCTCACAGTTTTATATTAACTGAAAATATATGTACCATGGAGGATATAAAATATTAAAAACAAAACAAATAAATACAATACATTTTACTTTAAAGGTAGAGTCTTATTTTACTTTATCTTTGTAAAATCAAAGGAGAAAGCAAAAGACATCAGAAATAATTTCAGACCGTCACAAGCCTAGTGGCTCATGGAAATGATTCAATGTTCTGGAGTGGCCATCACAAGCTCCTCATCGCCGGTCCACAGACAATTTGTGAAATGATACGAACAGGCGTGTGCGTGCAAATTAGTTCACAAATCTGACTTATTTAAATCAGTCCAATTAGGATGAAAGGCACAGATGTCCAATCAATTTTGGAGAGGTTTGACTTCACAATTATGCATTGCTTTGTGTGGGTCTATTAAATGAAATCTCCCAGAACAATGTAGTGTTTTGATTGTAACAAGACAATCTATAGGGGAAAGTTTGAGAACCTAGGAAAGGTACTATTTGATGTGTATGGCATCAAACATAGGCGATTTCCAAATAAAAGGTTATATAAAGTTTCCAAGTTGTGTTAGCTTTTAGTGATTTTTACTCTTATCTTTTGTTGAAATAACAATTGAAATATTCCTTTCAGTCAGGCTGTGAGTTACTGCTTCGTCTGTAAACACTAGCTGCTAATTGTTGCCAATTGCCGCTTTGACTGCAGCAGATCACACCTCCAGACTCTCTGAGGCGAACCTTTAGTTCATGTTCTGAGCTTGCAGAGATCCTGTGGGAGCTCTTGTTGAGATCAGGAATTAAACCAAACCTCCCGCATACACCACACTGCTGGAAGTAAATTGAATACAGGGCGCTTACAATAATGAATTGCACAGGTCTCAGCTTGGAATCTCAAAGGCATGGTAAAGAACAAGATAATGCAGTATTGTAGATTTGAAAAATGATGGCTCTGAGAGTGATGGATCGCAAAGATCCGAAGTTACATTTCAAATACTTAATCTCACCATAATGAAAGATATACAAACTAAAAGGTCAAGTTAAACACCTGACTTTAATGAATAGCTTAGTTGGAGTTATTTTTAGCACTAAAGTACTTTGCAGTAAAATGCCTTTAATATTTGCCCTCCTGTACATGTTGTTTATGTATGCTAAGACATTTTCCCCATTCTTTTAATCTGTTCATTAGATATGTTACGCTTTTCTGATGTTCTTACACAAGTCACAAAGTTTAATCTCCACTTGGTTTGAAAAAAAGTGTATTTGTTTAAAGATGCACTCTTTATTTGCATCTCTTTAGTATCTCTCTGAATGACAACTTAGCGAGCTGTGAAAACTCATTATTTCAAGTAAGTGAGAGGCTCACACTATTTAAAATGTGACTAAGCTGACAGAGCAGCTGGGGGGTAACAGCAATATATTGTAGTTGATAATATTTGTGTGTGTTATTTGTGTGTGTTGCCTACCGGATTGTCGGAAACCCAACTGGTACCAAACGACAGAGATGGTGGCATCAAGCTGTGAGGTTGCCTTTCTTCAGTAGGGACTGGAAGACATCTTCGCTCTGGTATTATGAGACATGAATAAATAAAAATCCATTAAAACTTGTGACTCCAGCTTTTCCTTTTTTTTTTTTTTTAGAATGCAATATACTAAAAGTTTTCCATAGTGGTAGGCAAATATCCCGTTAAATTTCCAAAATGCCAGATGATTCATCAAGGAAGATAAGATGCACTGCAATTTGGTGAGGAGCCAGGAACGTGAGCTGACCAAGACAAGAATAAGTCGTACACATTCATGGAAATGGAGAAGAACCAATCTGCATGTTATTTTTGACATTTATGAAATGACCATAAACTACTTGTTACTAGATTGACATTTATATAATAATGTTCGAAACCAGAAAATACAGGTCTTGGTACACATGGTAGTATAACAAGAACAATTATCCTGACATGACATGAATGATGCAACTCTGCTATTCCACCATATCCTAATAGGTGCTCTGTTGTACTAATATATGGTGACATAGAGCCCATTGAATACGGTGAAATTATTGTATAAAAAAATCTGGTGTTAGATTATTTAAGCTTTGTATTGGAGCAATATCCTAGTTGCTGAAGCCAATCAGAGGATGAGTACACTCATGTTATAAAACGAATAAATGTAGTCAGGAACAATATGCAATTCTGAGTCCAAGGAGCCTTAAGTGTGCGAGGACAAGATCTACCACACCATCTCATCACCACCACCAGCCTGAACGTGGATAAAATCCCAGATGGATTCATGCTCTCATGAAATTCCGACTTGATTATGTGAATGCTGCAGCTGAAATTGAGACTCTTCAGACCATGTGAAATTTTTTCCAGTTTGCTATCTTTCAATTTTTGTTAGTCTGTGTGAATTATAACCTCAGTGTCCTGTTGTTATCTGGCAGGTGTTTTGCCACAAGAGTCAATCTGCTTCAAGATTCAACCTGCTTTCAAAGATAGAATGTTATATAACTTGACTGTAATGAGCTGCTATTTGAACTGCTGCTTCCTTTCTATCTTATCAAACCAGTATTACCAGTACACGCCGACCTCCAACATAAACAAGATATTTTTGTCCCAACTTTGGCTTACAGATTTTTTTTTTCTTTTATAGCCTGTTCTCTGTAAATCAGAGATGGTTGCGTGTGAAAATCCCAGCAGATCAACAGTTTTTGAAATACACAGATGTGTCTGTCCGGTATCAGTAACTGTCACGTTCAAATGGCCTTAAATTTCCTTCCTTCCTCATTGAGATGCTCAGTTTGAACTTTACCAAGTTGTCTTCAAAATTTTGAAATAACTAAATGTACTGTGCTGCTGCAAGGTGATTGGCTGATTAGCTATTTGTGTTAACAAGTACTAAGTATATGTGCCCTCTACTCTGTAAACCTCCTTATTGCAGCTCTAAAGTATAATTTATTTCTAATCAATTTTTGGAGGTGAGTGCATTTGATTTTCTTTCATCTGCCTCTGGGGCCGGAGTAGAACGACTTGAATTCTAAGTACTTTCAAATCGAGCCAACATACCTACTTGCCAGGCTTTCGTAGATAAACCATATTTCTACTATCATTCTATTTTTTGGCATGTTGGGAAGTAAATTTTCCTTTGCATTGATGAATATTTTTTTCCACAAAGTGCACTTTCCTTTGTCAGGACATGGAAGTGTAACAAGAAAATGAGTATAAATAGTGATAATAAAAGTACAAACTGTCAACTCTCTTTAACAAACATATGGATTTGCACTGTCTGGATATGCACTGATTGGTTATTTTTAAAAATATTTTCACATTATGTGGAATCCACTTGAGTTGACTAAATACAATCCAGATTTATTTATCCATTCCATATCAAACCTATATGGACTCCATAATTAAATGTTAGCTAAATATCAGAACAAATTGATGTGTTTGGTGACCAAATCTGCAAAATTGTAACTTTTATAAACATTGATAAGGTGTATTAAATCAATCTACGTAGTGCCAGTCCAAATAAAAAAAACTTAGATGTGATTTAAATATATGCAAAAAAATAATCCAATTGAATTTCAGATTAAAATTCTAAAAAATCTGTTGACAAGACAAACGTCAGTCAACAACTGCACAGTTTTGCCCTTCCAGTAAGAGCGGCAAGAGAAAGACCCATTGATGGGTTCAATTCCCTTTGAATTAAAGCTTGCATGTTTCTATTTTCGTTTCAGCTCCATTCAGCAGTTGGAACGTGCACAAAGCAAATTGACACAATTTTGGTTTTGTTTGTCTACTTGTGTGCTCACATAACCCAGTTACAATACTGTTTGCCAAGAGCGTGAATAAGAATTACTGTTATCCATTGGCATCTAACCTCATGAGTTTAAAAGGTGCCGCCTTAGTACATATGGTTTATACACGTTTACTAACTCAATTTGGCTGAAAGTAACCTGTCAATAAAACACTCACTTGAAAACCAGTGTAGAGAGTTTTAGCCCGTTTCTCATCTCATGAACTGTATTGGTTTTACTTAAAAGTAGAAAGAAATGGGAGAAGGAGCCGACAGGACGCCAACAGCAGGCCAAGCGTGAAAGCAGATTGAATTCCAGAAATCCACAAGTATTTTGAAAGCCCCACAAATTACAGCGTAATTCTGTGAAAGTAGATTCTAGCTTTGATTTAATCTTGAAAATTCTTTATTCCTTTTTATTCTCTCTTGTGCTGCCCATCCAGTATGGATGTTTGTCATTGTTTTTCTTCTCCACTGATCTAGTCCTGAAATAACTTGCACTCCCCTGTGGGCCTTGGTAGGGAGTCCCGTCAAATCTGAAACTGTGTGTCTGTCCTTTTCTCATTCTTCCCATTTTTGCCCCCTTTTCCATTCTCTTTTCCATTTGTTCAACTCACTCTCCCCATTTTTGTGCCCCTAAGGACATTATTTGCTGTAAATATGTGTCCGTCAGCTTTTCACCACCCAGTTTTCACCAGCTCTCTTATCTTATCACTGCCCCCGTCAGCTGCTGACAGGAGCTTCTGTTTGTAAGGCTCTCAACTCTGTTCCAAAGCAAAGCAATGTTTTCTGTCATAAAGAGATGTCAACCCATAGCTTTAAACATTTTACATTTTGTGTTTCTGTACAAAGAAAGTAGATACTGGACCGGTACTACTTTTTTAATGGAGTGTGAAAATTTGAAGCCTGTATGCTAGAGTTTCCAAATGTGTTTATTAAAATGTAAATAAGTAATTGTTCTGTTCACAACAATGATGTTCTGGATGCTTGAATTTCTTCTATCTGTGTTCCTTGACAGCAGTAAAAACTTGTACTGAGCATAGTTTCTGAAGAACAGCTTAATGTGTTGCTCCTAGATGAGGTTAACAGGGTCACGAAAGCTGTGAGGTTCAGACAATGACCAGCATTTTTATACTTACTTCTTACTTACTGATTATTAATTTTTTTGTGTAAGCTTTTTCTCACTGACTGACAGAATAAGCTCCTCTCCACCGCAGATCTGATCCAAAACTTTTTTTCTCGATATCATTCAGCACTGAAAGACCCAATTTTCACATACAAAAATAATTCCAAGTGACCTTCTAGAACTAGATCACCTCCCTTATGGTGAAGATCCAAAACATGTACAGTGTATTGATCTTAGTAGAATAGAACATTCCCAATAAGTTGCAAGCAGCAAAACATTTATCTGCTTCTGGACATAAAACTGTTTCTCGAATTCTAACAAAAATGGTAAGAATCTTCATCATCAATCACTTATAAACTGGATAAAGAGAATAAAGAGTTACAGGACACCTTTCCACTCACGTCCAGTTTTTAATGAAATGCTCCCTAAGCACAATTTGTCATCTAATACTTCTTTCCACCTGTATTCATCTCTTTTCCTTATTAAAAGTTTCCATCGCTCAGCTTTACCAAAGACCTCATTAGCTGCTTATGTCAATGCACTGTTCTGATGATGAATAGCTGCTTTGTCACCAGGTCAATGCTGCAAAGTATTGCACTGCTTACGTCGCCAAGCAAAACTGATGGCCCCCAGGGTGAAAAATAACTCCGGCACACACTTCCCTTCAATAAAAAAGCTGGATGATGGAGTTGAAAACCTCTTTTTAAAAATGCCATTTTAGTTTCTGCTTGTGTAAAACTTACATTCTTTGTAAATAAAAACTGAAAATGCAGATCTTAATTTGGAAAAATTAAGATCTCAAGGCTTCACACCCACCCACTTTTAACCATTTTTATCATGAAAACACTCAAACAGCATAAGATATGCCATGTTATCACAAGGTCAGTATCAACAAGAAACTTAACATTTTATCTTTGAAGGCACATAGCATTTATTAAATCCCACAAACCATGCTAGTGCATTTCTTAACCAGAGTATCAACAAAAAAAAAAAAAACTTTTTTGCAGTGAGATGACTTAATGTTCATAGGAGGCTTCTATATATAAAAGCTGGCACAAGACAAGGTTGATACTGTTAGCTTCTAACTAATAAGACTGGAATTAGAAGGAAAATTAAGTATCTTTTTATGACATTCTTTAAATAAGTTGCTGGTTTATGTTCTTTATATTGAAGAGAAATAGTTTTAACAAATTATTATGAACCAGTTTGCTGGTTTGAAGAAAATGCATAGTATTTAGAAACAATTGATGTCCTAAAAAGTTTTTGGTTAATTTGTTGTTTATGAATTCTGCCAGTGTGCATAAGGTCTTGATTATCTAACCAATGGCCGAACAATAACAGGAAAGCTACGTGCAGCATTTTGTAATAATTTTTTATGAGGTCAAAGCTACTTTGGCAGTCTTAAACAGCCTCTCCACCCTGTTACTTTTTTTGGAGCAAATGTCCCATTATTGCAGAGCTGCTAATCAGGGTAGTTTTATGAAAAGTCAGGATCATGCAGGAGATATTTAGAGTTACAGAAAATGGAAAACATCCACTCAGTACTGGGTTACCAAAATAACATTATGTTTTTGACCTAGCAGTTTTTTGAGTGTATACATGCACTCAAAAAACTGAAAGCAGTTTGTTTCAATACAAACTGCTTGAAACAAAAACCCTTCCCAGCTGGGCCACACAATAGCAAGACAATACCGAATCAGTTTGAACCTTTTTCACATAGGCCATGTTTTCACCTGGCTACTTGATCCCTCATCTTTATTTTGTTTTCCGTCTGGCAGCACAAGCCTGACTTTTTGCAGAATCACAGTACGTCTCTGTAGTGCCAACTGTGCTGGCAGTTTTCTATAAAGACATCTGACATGCACTGTTGAATTATCAATCGAATCTCAGCAGTAAATCAGTTTTCTCAAGAGCAAAGCTGTAAACGATAGCTTTTGTTGTCACAATCATTGCTACTATTAATCAGAAAAATATACGAGTATGTTAACACATCCACTGTGAAGCTTCTTTCCATTTCTGAGAGTGTATATTTGTGGAAAAATTCCTAGGAAACCAAACCAGTGCAATTCTCCAGAATAATATGACACACTGAATGCATGGATCTTTAAACAAAATATGTTTTTCATAGCAAAAAAAAAAATAGATAATTGTTGTTTACTGTGGCTTTTTTGCCAATTTCCTCTGTTTCCCGTGAGCATTTTGTCTGTCAAGACATTATTTTACATTAGTGACATAAATGATTAGGTGTCATGCATAACACAGCAAAGAAAAATAATAATGTACTGGGATGGCTTACTTGCTCTTAATGCAAAAATACTTTATGAATTTGCTATGAATGATTGGCTTGTTTTTCCAATGGAAAGGACTTGAATTGAAGACCCCTGCTCAAAAATGTAACATTACTCAAAATAAATCACAAAACCAATGCTGCAAGAGTAACAATATACTGTATTTTTCTATTGCAGTGATTTTAGGATTACCAAACATGATGAACACAGGCAAATTTTGCCAGTTATAGTCTTAATGTTTATTGCGTGAAAAGGAAATATTACAATAATGTCTTACCCACAAAACAACACAAATACACCCTCAAGATTTAATTAGCATCAAGGTTAAAAATTAAAACTGTCATGATCCTAATTTAGTCAGTATTTTCTTGCCAAAAACATGTTTTGTGTCCTGTGCAGATGATGCCAGGTTCACCAACTGGTAAGTAAATGCAGATGAAGATTATTTTTCTTTAAGAAAATAACTACTAGGCTACCTTAATTATCCTCAGTAATGGAGAAAGAGCAGCTTGTGGAAATGCTGCCTCTGCATTTTCCTGTTCTGTGTCTGGATTCCACTTTTCCATTTGGAAACTGTTTATTTGGCCAGCTGAAATAATCCATTAATTTGATTTTCATTTTTCTATCTGCCTCATTCTCTGTGCTGTTTAGGAGCATATTCATGTGGCCGTCTCCTTGCCCAGCTACTTAAACTGTCCATCAAAGAATGTTTATGCTTCACTCTGCAGTTTGACTTTTTTATATGCACTGACTTCATAGCACATATAAGAAACAGTTGATGTGCTTATAGACCATCCATCCATCATAAGTCTATTACATATTCAAGGTTCCAGCTTGATCTGTAAAGCCTCTCTTTCATTTTCCTCCTCTGCTCTTTTCTGCCCACCCCATCTGTCTCTTGATCCTTTACCGTCTCCAGCAATACATTCACACATCTCTGTACCTTGTCTGTCATCTTTATAATATTCAGGTCCTTTTTAACCTTGGTGCTATACAGTGATGTTGATAAATAAAAATACAATTTATCACCCCACGTCTTATCTGCTTGTAAAATGTCTTATTAATGTGAAGGCTTTAGATTTGATCTCACAAGTACCTGCAAGCTATGGAAGACCTGCCTCTCAAAAGGCAGCTTATGAGACTGGGGAATGTTGAGTAATTTTCATCTAGTGTGGTTGTGTTCTAAAAAGTGTGATGCAATGCCAATTTACAGAGAACTTTAAAGAAAACATCAAACTAAAAAGCAGAAAGAAAGGGGGAAAAAACTTCAGCTTGAGGAGCTACTGAACTCACAAGATTCCCTTTTTAGCATACCTGTCTACTTACACAATTTGTAGATGTCTTAGTGTACTGCCGCATGCTCATTGATGCACAGCCACAAAGGTCCTTCCCTATCACCAGCGGCCATAGATTCTGCAGTTATTGCAATTCATTCAGCACTTTATCAACAAAGAGCCAAATGTCTCTTTTCCAGATTCTGCCATTTATTTTCCGTCTGTTTCATGGGGGTGGAGACGCTGAACAGGAGTTTATTCAATAAATAAGTGCCTTCGATGGCTACCATATAAATATATATATATATATATATATATTTTATTTCTGACTCAATACATCTTGAGTGTCAAGTCACTTGAAGATTTATGAGAAAGCTTTTTAAAGCTGCAACAGAATTTGGATTTAGATTTAATACATTAGACACATTTCACCTACTTTACGAAGATGTTTTGAAACAAACAAGTGGGGAACATAGCAGGTTAAAAGTGAGGCATTTCACTTTTCCATAATTTCATGCTGGTTGCCCCTATCAAGCCAACTTTGGTCTCCAGGACCAAAGACTTTTAACCTTTCATGGCACTCTGGATTCATGCATGCAGAGTCCTATTTGTTTTTTTTTTTTTCTTCTTATCATGACTCTGAAAAAGACAGACCAAATTTTAAGGCATGCATAATAATATCTGATTTCATCTTCTCATCACCAGGGTTTTTATCCTCATTCCTCTTTAGTGTTCTCTCTGTCATATTCACTCCATAATTAAAACTCACAAAGCATCCATTCATAATAACTCACAGGTTTTAATAAATTCCTATGGCTACAGTGATGCATATTTATTTGCACGTGTTTGTGGCCTTGTATTTAAGCACCATGTTCCTAACAAATACTACATTGTGGGGACCGACTGCTTTTTTTTAGGTTAGAGATCAAGTTGAGGATCAATATGTGACCTGAGTTTAGGTTGAAAAAATGAATGGAAAGTCCTTGTAAATGAAATATATAATGCGTGTGTAAGTGAGCAAGCAGACAGGGTGGATATACAGTTATGCTGATCAGAAGAATGAATGAGTAACATTAGTTCATTGAGCATTCTCATTAGCAGTATCCATTTGGCAAACAACAAGGAGGTCTGTGACAAAGTTCAGTCAAATCTAATGGATAATTAAGGTTTAATTCTGAGGCAGCACAAATTGTATGAAAGAGCATCCCTCTGATCCTCTTTACCTACAAGGCAATTAAGCTCTTTCCAGGGAAATAATTTATTTCCATTAAATTGTGTTCTTTTGCCTGCACAAAGCATGTGTCAGTGCATTTTAAAAATCGATCAATTATTATTATAGCTCTATTTCTTTTGACCTCAGACAGCAAATCATCATTTCGAGGGGCTTGCAGTTATCCTATCAGTTCAATGAGAGTACATTAAGATATGCTGAGTATTAAGGTTCATAAGCAAAATTGAAATTAGTAATGAGTAGACTAAAATTGAAGCAATTTCAATGTATGACTTAATAACCTACAAAGGAATTAGAAGAATTAATAAAAACTGTAGTTTTTATTACAACTGATTTTTAACTTTGAAACATTTATTACAGGTATGATGGATGATTTCCTCACCTATATGATATCTTGCTCAAGAACATCATCTATAGCAGGAGTCCTCAAATCCAAGCCTCCAGGGACGGTGTGTCCTGCAACTTTTAGATGCATCTCTGGTTCTACACACCTCAATTATATGATGAATTACCTCCTCAATGTGCAGCCATAGTTTCAGAGTCCTGTTAATGACCTGAATATTTGACTAAGTGTGTTGAGGCAGAGAAACTTCTACAGTCTGCTGGATACTAGCCATTAAAGCCTGGATGTGAGGATCACTGCTCTAAAGTAAAGAACTGCTCCTTGTTTTTGCAAGATTTTAGCAATTCTTAAAGATTAGATATAATGAAAGAAAGTGCTTTCAATGAGTAGTAACCCCTACCAAGCCAATTTGCTTCACTCTTCAATATTGTAGGAGTCCAGTGACTTTGCATTTAGGAAAAATCTAAATAAAATGACAAAGTATCTTTGTTACCAGCAACTGTCTAGATAGAAAATCCAAAAAGATGGGTGGAAATTGAACATATATTGTTTAGTTGTTTTGTTAAAATTTTGACATAAAAAAGTAATACAATTCTGACAAATTTGTCAATTTTGTTATGTTCAATTTGTCACTTATTTTGTTCTACAAAGTTTGGAGTCTAAATAAAACAATATCTTGTAAAATATTCAAGATATTTTCTATTTATCGATTGGCATGGAGTTAATTACAAATTCATTGAAGAAGCCCATAGTAACTGAAGGAGCTGCAGAGCTCCCCTGCTCAACTGAGAGAATCTGGTGGCAACTTTTAAATGTGAGCATTTACATCTTACCATCAGCAACATGAGCACCAGAATGAACACGTGGAAAAATAGCTCTCCTTAGACAAGACCTAAACCAAACTTTTTGTCATACATACAAAATGTGTTTAGAAAAACTAGCACTGTAAATTCCAATAACAAAAACCCATCTCCTCTGTAAAACATATTAAAGGTGTTATATGGAAAGCTGGTAGAGAGACACTCTATAGTAAAAGCAGCTTTGATTGCAGTGAAAAGTGGTCTTGCAAAGTATTGATTGTCAAATAGGTTTCTATTTATCAAAGCAATTTTTAGGACCATGTACTTTCTTTCTTACACTTCACAATTATCCATATCTCTACTGGTCTATCACAACATAAATAGAAGTTACCGTTTGTAAAACTTGCAATATTAATGTGACTGTCATTATGTCTGGTTCCCTTGCATTTAGCATTGGCCTGTGATTAGAAGAACATTGACAGTTTTCTGTTAAACTGAATAAAGGTAGAGCACCCAGGTGTGTCATCAGTGTGTTGAATGCTTGCCAACACAGAATCCCTACTTAACCTGTAATGGCTGCACTGTATTTGCATCTGTAACAGTCACTTCCATCGCTTTTGCCCCCTGCCTGCCCCGTCTGTGCTGTCTGACTCAGAGAATCCCTACCATCTGGAAGAGATGGATCTTTTCATCATCTTCCCACCAGGTGGAGAAAATCCAACTGCACCCTGTCCCATCTGCACGTCAATGCCTTACTGAGGGAGGAATCGAATATCCACACCGCCTGGACCTTTTCCAACATAGAGACATGACAAACAACCTGGGGGGGATGATCTGTATTCAGCTCGGGACCCTCTGATCTGTATTCAGCTTGGGACCCTCTTTGAAACTAGCTGTCTGATGAAAATCTTTTATAAAACCCATTCAACTGTAGTTCATCATTTAACTTATTTCCAATACCATTTTCCAGACTATGGATTACAGGTAAGAGAAAGAAGTTAAATAAACAGTTTAGTAAGCTCAGCAGTATTTCACGTCCTTCGTTGTAAATAAAGTCCAGTACTAAAGTTCAAGGAAAGGTGCATTTATCCGTGACAAAGCCAAAGCTAACCTGGTTAAAACTTTTGTTGCAGAGAAAAGTCCAAGGAATGAATACCAATGAGTAGTAACACCTACCAAGCCAATTTGCTTTGCTCTTCAATATTGTAGGAGTCCAGTAACATGCCTCCAAATGTGTGATAGCTCTGGCTGTTTGAGGGATTGCAGCAGTGAATTCAAGTGGAATCTTTGCATAGTAGTTGACTGAATGAAAACAGTACAGTTGTGAATTTTCTATACCCTGATCATTACTTCAAATGCACTATTGTTTGCTCATTGTTAAGTAAATGTATTGTTCTCCTTAGGTAATGATATTTTTGCAAACAATTATCAACTGCCACTTTGTACATATAGCCATGTGATGTTGTAGGAATTAGTTCTCTTTAACCATTCAATAGTTTCTAGAATTAGGGTTTCATTTACTTAGCTTGCGTTATTGAAAATATATCACTGGAAGGTTGCAACCTTGCAGCTACAGGGAAGTCCTTTGAGCCTTGAGGAAAGAGAAATGAACCAAAACAAAATGCTGTTGACATTCACAAGCAGAAGATAAAAGCTTCTAGGGGAATATGTGTGAAATAATTTTTTTTGAAGAGCCTTCTGCTGGAGCCAAATGTTTCATATTATGATGCATCACTTCAAAACATCTGTCAGCACTGGCTGAAACCCAGTTTTTATATTTTTGTGCACAGAAGAAATGCATGCACTTTTGTGTTTCCATAGGAATGGAAACATAGACATAGATATCTTCATATCATAGACATGCATCCTTGTTTTGGACCAATTATAAAATAAAATAAAATTCCATGAATGAAAGAACACAACGTGCTTGTCATCTGCCATTTTGTTTTAAGTATTGCGTCATCTACAACTTAACATTGGGTTTTAACTTTATGCATTTAAAAAAGAAACTGCAACACCTTCTGAAAAACAATCACCTGCTTTGAAATTTACTGCTGTAAAGACAGGGATGTTGTATAGACCAAGTTCATATGACTATGAAAAGAGTCAACCAGCTTTAAATCTCCAACTGAGCTCTTAATGACAGCTTAACACCACAAATAAACTGATGATCTTAGGGGCTTGGACAAACAGAGTTAGGTAGCTTTCAAACTCAATATTAAAGTTGTTTTATTATGGGTAATTGATTTGACTGACTGGAAGCAATGGGCAGAAAAGAGAAAGCAATATCAATCAATCAATCAAATTTTATTTGTATGGCACATTTCAGCAGCAAGGCATTTCAAAGTGCTTTACATCATAAACACAAAAAATAAATAGTATGGCTAACTCACCTGAATGTTATTTTTTATGGCAGCAGCTTCTTATCTTGTTGTCCATAGAGCTCCACTCAATGACCCACAGAGCAGTACGCCCAGCCTCATCCTTTTTAATACAAGCAATATATATTTGCACTTGTGACCAGCATACGCAACAATGAGTAAAAAAAAAGTTCAGTATCATTAAAAGGTGAGTATTACTCAAAATAAACTCTTAGTGATTTGGCTGAAATGGTTTTCATCAAAACATTGTGTCTTTTCTATGGCATTTCTCTCTATTCTTAGTCCAAGTTTCCACAGGCCACATTCAAACCCCACAGGTGAGGCTCATAAACCTGATGAAGACACTTCCTGCACTTGCATTTGCTGTTTCTGAGCAAAAACCAATCCAAAAAAGGCAGTTTGACCATTACGCTGAATAAACATTGTCAAACTATGCAAAAAAGAAATGAAAAAATAATATGAACTGCATTTAGATGAAAAAAGAAAAAAAATAAGATAACATAACATTTATCTCATGCCTTTATTGCCAGCTAAAAGCATTTAAACCCCTTAAATTCTTTTCATACTTTTTATGTGTTAAAATCATTTTATGGGTGTGTCTAAATGTGTTGACCATTTAGATTCAGTGACTCTAAACAGTAGGTAAAAAAATATTGTTCACTGCAATAATGGCTCTTGGTCTTTTGAGGAAAGCTTCTCTCTAGTGCCCAAAGCTGAATCATCTTAGATATAAACCATTCCATTTTATATTTGACTACAATAAAATGCAATAAAAGCTACATTCATCTGAAACTCCAAGGCGTGTAGGAGTGTATGTTTGTATCATGTAGGTTTGCACTTGGGGTTTACTTCTTCCATCTTTTAATGACTTCAACGGTTCTCTGCCCATTGTTCAGAGCATGCGTATTAATGTTTTCTAGCTATTATCTCAGGTATTCAAAGACTAGTTACATTTATATTTTTATTACATTACACCTGGGTATATTCTGTTTACAGATAAGGATGCTGAACTGAACTGTGTTTAGGGATATGAGAGTAATGAGAGCTTAATGCCTATCATACTTTTCAGTTTTCATCAGTAAAAAAAAAAAAAGTGTTTGAAAAGTAATTTCTTTCAATTCACTCCTATGCAATTCTTTATTTTGGAAGTTTGTTATTTGTAAATGTAAGAATACAAAATATGCATGAATACTTTTAGTAAAATAAAAAAAAGACATCTACCTGGAGGGATTTATTGGTATTATTTCTATTTGCGGTTACGTTGTGGTTATATTGTGGTGCCATATGTTACACACTTAAAATAAATAAATAATAATAAAAAAAACATTACCCTTTTCCCCAGCCCACTCTCTTTATAACATATGATAACTATAAATGAACTACCTGCTTAGCATGACAGCTTTGTCTCCATCAGCAGGAAGATGACAGCATCATTTCTACAAAATGAGCCCATGGACAATTTACAGCCACATTAAAATTTGCCCTTGAAGAGAATGGTGGGTAATCTCACCAGATCACCACGTCACATCTAAATGAGCTCATTCCCCTACAACAACATCTGCCAGAATCGCTAAAACATCATATTGCTGAGCATGAGTGGGATGAACACAAACAATTCATGTAAATGCACACAAGCAAGACAAAATGCATTAAACAGCTTTGCAACAGCTTTAAAGCAATATTGCTGATTTACACAATGCTAAACTGAAGCAAAGGGAAGCATATTACATCATGAACTTGGAACTTATTGCTAGGGTATGTTGGGAATAAATAGGTCTTAGGAAAGGACTAAGGAACACATTATTTCTTTTAGGCAATTCAATTTTACAGGAGTAATGTTAAACAATTTGATTTTAACTTATATTAGTTCATGTCTTGATTGTAGTTTGTTTTTTATAAAGTTAACCAAGACAACAAGCAGATATTTAAAGCATTGTGGTATTTTTCATATTTTATAATATCAAATAGTATGGGGATTGGCTTTGGATCCCAAACTTTGGTGTACTTACTGTAATTGTGCTGTAAAGCTTTGATAAATAAGAGACAAACACAGACAAGACCTTAAACATTTTCAAACACATAAAAGTCATTATTATTATGGCAATTTTAATGTAAATTAAACCTAAAATATTTTCACTGCAACACACATATATATCTAAAATAAGCTCATTGTGCTAATTAGCCAATTTGTCAGAATTATATTTATATCACAAACTTTACGATGGAGGCTTTTTACAGGTGAAAGCATTTCAAGTCATTACCTTCTTCCACCAAACAGTTGTACTAAATATTGAACAATGAAAAGCCCGTTTATAAATCATAAATCACCACAGTTATTTTCAAAAGGTACATTTAATTTGACAAATGAGCTTCATCAGAACACATTATCTAATTTGTTGATATTAATATGACTGGGTATAACTGAGCTGGCTCAGTTAAAACAAGCACATATGTGTTTTGGTATAACTATTTCAAACTCGACATCTGATTGGCTCTGTAGATCAGAAACTGCATTTTAACCAGCAGAAACCAGGAAGTCTCTCACTTCGATCATTTATTATTAAAGATCTCGCATTCTTGACAACTAATGATGCACACAAGATAAAAAAAAATCAGATACTTATTCTCCATCTCCACCTCTGTGGCTTTTTCCAAAGAAATTGGACATTGTGTTTGGCAAATTTGTTTTTGCCAAAATCTACAGTCATCACAGTCAATTTAAGATAAATGTTCCCATATGAATGACACAGTGAAAATATGACTTTGAGAAATAAACCCCCATTTTTGTTTTTCTCATATGATAGGCTATGCAAATTCACGGCTCTTAATTTTTGACGGTATTATCTCCTGGTCAGAAAGACAACCTTTCATTTTGACAAACTGGACTTTTTCTGGCAGTCATCAATCCAAACAATTCTGCGGGAATTGACCTGTGTCATCTGGAGTTTCTAACATAGCAAAACAAGCTGAATTTTATTAAATGCACTGGAGAATTCAAAGAACATAATCTTTACAGTGTTGCAACCTGTGGGGAATTCTGAGAGCCGCTTGTTTGCTTACACAAGTAGGCCAACGGGAATCTTTCTAGAACCTTTATGGTAGGGAATGTCAGGCCAACAGGTCCATTGATGGTACTGACTGAAAGGTGGGCTTTCTTAAGTAATGAGAGAAGGTGGGATGTCTTTCACAGCACTGTAACTTTCTTTCTGGCCAGGCTATGCCTACAGAGGTGCTGCAGAATCCCATGTTGACAGCACAGGCCTCTGCTTGGCATCCTGTAAGTAAAATCCTGATTCACTCGTTCATATGTAGCCATAGCAGAAAAGCATAGTGGAAGAGACTAAGTGTTACTTCTAAGCTTTTTTGAAGTACATGAACTGTTCTTTTAGTTTGGTGGATGTTTGAGGGTAAAAATTAACCTGCTTTCTTCCTTTTGTTCTACTCTAATTTTATGTATGACAGCCAGTCAAATATCGGGGTTTGCACGATTGGTTAAACAAAAGAAAACTGTACATGTTACTACTCTATCACATAAGTCTTGTGAAACTGGCTATTCTATCCTGCTTATCTGTTGCCAGTTCATGAACTATCACAAGACCTAATTCTTTAACGCAAAAAATATGTTGTTTTATTCAGTAGTCATGTCTCAACCTCTTCGATGTTTTTCTTTTTTTCCAAACTTGTTTTACCCGGCTGTTATTTAAGAGGAGCTTATCAAAGAACACATTTAGTGTGACATATGCTCCTTGTTTTCACTACAGAGAGTTCAAAATGATAATAATTCAGGGCATTCAGGATCGGTTGTTTGGCTCACAAAGCCCAATTATCATAAAGCATTTAATGCTGAATGTATTCCAGGGAGAGATTTAACAAGCTGATGAGAAGACCCGGCCATAACCTGACCTCAATATTACAATCCATCAGAAAAAGATTAGCTTACTCTTGTGTGTGCTTGTGTGTGCTTGTGTGTGTTTTAATCAGATGCAGTCTTGAAGAGGAGCAACGAGAATTCGCTTGAAGTCACCCAGAAAAAAAGAAGCAAAAAAGAACAACTCAAAAGACCAAGGCCAAATTCTGCTTGAACTCCATCTTTATCAGGCTTCTTTATTCCTTTTCACACAGATATGCTGCCACACCAGAACGAAAAACGAGGACCTCGTTCTAAGCGGCTGTTCACCTTTGTTAATTCATGCTGGCCATTCACGACCTCATGCTGAATCCAAGTGAAAGTTCAAATATTTTACCACTGTTGCATAATCGGAAGAGTGACAACAGTGTGAAGAATCACACCAATATCCTCTCTCCATCTCTCTCTTTCACAAACATGTCAATTTGACTGTGTGCATTCCTCCACTACCTGCCAGGGCCAGAACAAATAAGATCCCCGAATCATCCTCCTCACCTTAAAAACAGGTTCTATTCTTGAATATGTACTTCAAGAAGTACATAAAATATGAGTTAATGCTGCATTTTTTCTTCTGGCGCTTTCAGAAGGGTGACAATCTATGTTCATTGAAAATGAACATAGCATATCTTGGTTTCCTGTGAGTTATGAGTGTCACATACCACCCATGTGTTATGCAGAAGTAACTATTGGACCTAAAAAATGTGAAAGTTGGGTTCCTGAATAGCTTTTGATCTCTGCTGTGCCATTTGAATACCAACATTCAGAGTAGAGATTTGATCATTTTAAACTTAGGCAGGTTGACAGATGCACCCACATATGAAGACCAGTTTAAACCAATTAACCGCCATATTAGGTTTGAAAGTTTTGAATAACAGTTCAAATATATTTTATTTATGTAAAAACTGTAGTTGTTCTATAAAGATCATTATTTCAGTCATCAATTTATGCATTAATTCACATTTCATTGCATATTTTGTCAGTTATTTTCTCCTTTTTTTTTACCAATCCCCTTTTTGTGTCTGAAAACAAACTGACAGATAGATGTGTTCTTTATTCACCTTAATTCTAAAATCTACCAGTTTAGCAGAAGTTATGAGTACAATGTTTACATCACCAATAAACTGAAGTCTAAAGTTCCTTTATGCTGAAACTATTGTAATCCAGATTGCTGGCAATTATTTGAGAAAAACTAAAAATCCCCAAAATAATAAGAGCCCAAATGTGTGTGATTGGATGACTGGATGAAACTGTCAACATTTCAAGTTTTAGCTGATGGCTTCAAAATATGTTTATAAAAAAAAATTACAAGAAAATGACATATTAGAAAATGCTTATTCAGATGCACTAGGGATTGTGATTTAATAGTCATCATCTTCTGAAAACTGTCAAGCTTTCACATTAAACTGCAGTTCCTCCTATTATGACATCTTATTTTTGTTAACCCATCCTCCATAAAATATGATCTAATTTTAGAAATTAAAGTACAAGGTTTCTGTAAAACAATATATTTTTTTTTATAATTCCAAGCTAATCTGTTTTTCATGCAAATTGCAGCTTTCAAGTTTATCCATTCTCGAGTCCTGGTGGTAATTATCCGATTGTTTTTTTATTGGATTGGAAATTCTGGGTAAAAGGTTGATTAGCCAGATGGGGGTGCTGAAGCTTTTCTCGAAATTTCCAGAACACTCAGTGGAAAAAAGAAAGCTCCAAGGGTTAGGTAACCCGTCAGTTTTTAATTGTTTTGTATATTATAGCCAGGGGTATAAAAGTCATATGTAATAGCATATATTGTTGTATCTGTGTCTGCACAATTTAAGTGTTCATAACTTCTTATCTTGAGAAAACCACAGAGCATCTTGATCACCAAAAGCAGACGTTTTGATCTAAAATGCAAAAAGTTTTATCTCAAATATCAAACTTATGTCTAGAAAGTTAAAACACTAAAATATCAACTTTTAAAGATGTGATATGTAGATACTTATTTTTAAATACAATTTTGATTTTGTTTTCAAATGTATTTTTATTATACTAAATATTATGTTGCATCCATTGTCTTTAAAACTTATTGAGTGTTGCTAATCTGAGATCTATATCACAAATCAAATTCAACAACATTTTCACTAATCCATAGATTTTAGTGTATTTTGAACCTGGATTTCAAATTAATTCATTACTCAGCTGTTATGGGTTTAGTCTGATTTAAAGTCACAACAGGGTTAAAAATGACACTTTAACTTAAGCTACATTATGGAAAGGACAGTGAATGGATGGATAGATCATATTTTCATTACATTTTTTTTCCAAGTATGTTTAAACTAAGTCCAGGCTAGGATTATTAAAGGTTAAATCCCCTGAGCCATTGTTTTAGCTTCTTGTTCTCAAACTCTGAATAATATTCCTTTTTGATTATTATCTCTCTTACGATTTCTCTCTCTGTTACAAATACAAACATGGCTCTTAGAAATACTTATTGGCAAAACAACCTTTATAACCAACAAGTCTTTCAGAGTATGTCTGTACCAATTTCGTACATCGGATGAATCTCTTGACTTTGTCGTTTGTTATTTTTCTGCTGGAAGCTGAACTTGACTTGTCAATCTTTGGATGTACAAAGCTCCTGAATTTGGAGGACCATTAAGATCCAAAAATAATTTAATCTTTGCACAACCAAATCCAACTTGTTAAAGACAGACCATCCCTCACAGTTACAAGAGAAAAACTGATGTGTAATGCAGTTGCCCAATTACCTTCAGTGCATGTAATGTATGTGTGAGTTGTTTTTGTTAATCCCAAAATTTATTTTTCTGTTGGTAATTCTTCTGTACCACAGAATCTTTTATTTATTATTAACATGCAAATATTATTGGGCAAAAAAACACTCGGCATTATATCAACAGGAGTGAACTTCTCAAATAAGATGTAATCACAGCTCTTTAAAATACTGAAATGGATTGTCACAAACAAAGCGTAAAAGAAACTCTGGCTTACTCTCAGGATATCATCCTCATAAAATTAATCAATTTGCATCTAGAAAATGTTTAAACACTTTCAATATGACAATTTACCACAAAATGTACATCCAGCTTTGTCTACTTAAAACTGATGGCGCGCTGTCAAAACAGATCCTACCAGAGGCATTACAGCTATTAAGGGCTGAGTGATTTGTGTGCTGGAAACTAAAATCAATGATTCAAACAAAACTCTCCAATTTACCTCGTTACCCTTCACATTTCACAGACTGAGGCTCGGGCACTGGCCTGATTGGTTGAGTCGCAATTAATTCTCAACAGTTAACAAGTCCATGCCATCTTCAGGTGCCTGTTGAAAATATCAAAATTAAAATTTTAAATGAGACATTTCACACGTCCTTGCCTTGGTGAATGAAGAGCATTGTTCTAGTGCATGTTGCAGGGTAAGCTATTCTGCACAGTGCAAATTAAATCAGTTCTTTAATAACTCAAGATCCTCTCAATATGCAAATGAGTTGTAAGGATGTCAAACTAAATTTACTTTTGGGTTCATAAAGCATATTATGTCATTCCAGCCAGAGTTCAGATTCCACTAAATTGCCAGCCTCAAATAAGCAATCACAGATATTAAAGTTATATAAAGACATGGAAACCTTTCAAAAGATACCAAAACCATATTCTCATATATTTTATGTAAATTCTCAGTCGTGCTTGTATTGCTTCACGAAAAGTTTTTCTTACAGATTGTAATTTAATTTCCAATCAAAAAAGTGTGACATTGACGTTTATACAGCCCAGCTGCAGAGAAGTAATTTGCCAGTGCCTAAATTGTAAAGAAAATGAATAATCACATAATAACATTCCACCCTGGTCACTGGGTAGAATATTGCTTGTTTACTTTAAACAAAATATTTCACTAAGCTAAATACCTTTTAAATGACCATTTACCATGTGATGTCTGTCATGAGTTGGAATTAGTCATGCATAATAACAAGTCTCAGTAATCAAGTATTTTTTTGTTAATTGAAGTTAATTGGCTTGAAAAAATGATCTAAAATTCACCTGGTTAATGTGTGATTTTGGGTTGAAGAAGGTCAGAGTTAGCTCTGACAAGTCAGAGTAAATTCTGTCAGTTTTTTCCAATTCATTCACTTAAAAATATAACCTTAAGTCAGATATAACACCTTTCAGTCATCAAAGTGCAGCACCAGAACAGAGAGACTTAACACCGTAAACGTGGACGCCCATTCCTTAGAACTCAAATGGGAATTATTTCAGGTCAAATTGCTGGTCAGTCAATAGAGTAACACCTAAGCTGTTTAAGTTGCTTTAGGTACCTTTGGTGGTGTGGACAATCCTGATGGAAAATAAAATCAGCTTTTCTGTAAAGCTTGTCAACAGAAGAAGCAGGAAATGCCCCGAAATTTTTTGGTAGATGTCTGAGGAGTTCAGAAAACAGACACGACACCCCAATTCATCAATGACTAGGGAACTTCACACTGGACCTGGAGCAATTACTCAAATTGTTTTGTTTTCCTCCAGATTTTGTTGTCCTCTTGACTTCAAATGAAATGCAAACTTTACAAACAAGAATGGGTTGATGGTTGATGAAATCCAGGTAATTATAGCCAAATCTAATTTACATCACTCTAAATTAGATTTAGATCCTGAGCAACTTAAATTTGAATTAGTATTATTTCAATTCAAGCTTAGCGTTGATAGGCATTTTAAATCTGTCAACTGAGTATACATACATGTGGTTGGTTTTCACTTTTATGTAGTTACACAAAGAGTGTACTTTTGTTTGTTTGTTTATTTTTTTTCCAAATATGCTGCTTTTTATTTGAGTTGGTTTAATTTGAAACATTAAAAGTTTCGGTTACTCTTATCCTTGTTAAATTTCACCAGTCCTCTCAAATGCCCACATCCCACTGCCAGACTGAATCCAAGATTTTAACAGAAAAAGAATGAGGGATTTTAACTGTGATTAGAGATGGTCTCCCTGCTGAGCTGGAGAACATTTACCTGGAAGGCAAATTTTCTAATAGGCTGCCTGTCGCTGATCCAGACATGACTTAGATTCGAAGTACACCTGTCAAGTTTTAGGGGCCTGTGCAGGGGAATATAGACCAAGTCCAAGCAGGAATGAAAACATTATTGATGGAAGCTAAAACACAGAAGAGATCGCTGCAAGAAGAAAACCTGCATGTCGATGTCCTGTGTGGGTGACTGCTCATCACTTTAAACAAATTAAAACTTGAGCTGTGTTGTCACAAGCATTGCAATTATTTAAGTGCCCCACCATGCTCCTTTTTCACTTGTTTGCTTACATCTCAGCTTTCAACAACATTTAATTTTTATTGATTTGGACTTTAAAAATGACAATGTATTATGGATGAGCTTGGTTTGACCTTACTCAAAACAGGTTTTGTTATGTAATCCAAATGTCCTTTTGTATGCTCTTTTAAGGTAAAATATCAAATTTAAATTATATGAAAATTATTTAAATGTTATTTATTTAAAAATTTTCCATTCCACATAGAGTGCACCGGATTTATTTATTTATATTTATTTATTTATTTATGCATAATGTCCTTTGGTGTTATGTTTTTGTCAAACTTCCATGTTGCAAATAAATACACTTTGAAATATTAATTCATCAAGGGAAGAGAAAAAGAACTTGGCTGTATTTGGAAAAAAAGAAAAACAAATTTCTCTTTCTTGGTAGCAACAAGCATTTGTGGTGTAAAATGGCATCCTTTGCAGAAGGTCAAATGTGTGGTAAAACTGTATTGAAAGGAATATAAAAGTGGATGTTTCAGTTTTTTCTGTCCCTTAGAAAGCATTAGGATGTAGCAGTTTTATTGGCACCATAAAATTTGACTTTCAGAGCAATATTGTGTAGACAAATGTGGCAAAACTTTCCTCAGCAAGTCTGTGCAAGACAGAAGTGATTTACACGTTGCTAACCAGTTCAAGCAGAACATACAGCTGGAGTAGAAAGACAATTTGATGTTTTTAAGGTAACATTTTGCAGTTGATGTTTGGAATCTATAGAATAGAAAAGGCCAAGGTCATCACAATGTCACCACCATAATTTTAGAGTGGACATGAAACACACCTTTTAGAAAGTTCCACTTTTTTCCCGTTTATCCAAAGGCCATTTCCTGAAAGTTTTGTAGGTGATGAAGTTTTTTTTTTTTTTTTTTTTTTTGGCACATGTGACATGTCTTTATGTTGGCTTTGTTTGGTACTAGTTTCCCCTATGAATATAATTCTAACCCAGTGTCTTTAATATTTCGAATAATGAATCCTGATCTTATGGTTTGTGAGGTCTGCAGACTTTAAATGTTTTTCTGGGTTCTTTTCTGACTTCCTGGATAAGTTGTCAGGTGACCTCTGTAGGAAAGGTTCACACTGTCATTCTTTCTCCATGCAACTATAATGCTCCCATAGTTTGCTGCACTCTCAAAGCCTTAAAAATACTTTGCAACCCCATTTTAAAATTGGTGAAAACTGAAAATTAAACAACAAGCCTCTATCAACAGACAAAAATACCTTTATTAGCGTTACATCAATGAGATTTCTGTTAAAGTTATGGGTTAGCTTGTCGCCTGTGGACAGTTATATGTTTTACAATATATCTTTGGGGAAGTGGTGATAGTCTTTGAGACTAGAAGAGCTCCTTGCCACTCGATCAGGATTCTTCTTAACAATATTATTAATCACAAAGCTTTGATTACCCTCAGGGCTAATACCTGAATCTTTTACTCCTTTTAATTTTCCTAGCTTCTTTTTTTGTGTGCACTACCATTCATCCCATCAAGATGAAGTCAACACATGATTTAATCCTCCAGCTCAACACAACACTCTGTTTATTTTAATTACATCAAAGCCCTGTTATAAAAGTTTTATTGACATTTCCTGTTTTCAGTTTTTATTTGTTTTCCAATTTCAATCTACCAAACATCTAGCTTTTGTCAGATGGTTGGAATGATGTTTTTTAAAAAAAGAACCACTAAATAAAACCACAGAGTAAATTTTACATGTGAAAGAAAAGCTTTTCTTCTTTTTTTTTTTTTGGAAGAGCAATTTTCCAATGGCAAATCAGAGCAGCTTCACAGCCAGGCTCAGTGAGGAAAAGATTCCATTAATCATTTCATCAAATGTTTGCCCCAAGCTCAAGCTTCATGTCTGGCTGCCTCATAAATAATGTGAATGTAAACAGAAAGAGTTGAAGATATGTCTATTAATCAGGGAAAGACAAGCAAACAGGCAGTAACTAAAAGCATCACCTGCAGCCTTGTCAAAGCACAACAATGAGTTTTGAGGAAAAGAACATTTTAATCAAATCAGCAAAATAATTTATAATGACACTCGATATCTACATGGTCCTCTATTTTATTTGTTTATTTAGTTTTATTCTATTGTTTTGGATTTCAAATGTGAATTCTTTTTTTTTTTCTTGTTTTAGTACAATCATGAGAAAAAAATCCAATTTTGATTCTGATGACACTTTTTTACTTAGTGCATTTCTTTCACTAGTAATAATCAATGTGGGAAAAACACTAATGGTAATTTGTTCATACTGCACAGGCGAATACATAGACACATATTGGTTTGAATTAATTTTTTATACATTTAAATCAAATTTTTTAAATTTTATTAATTTTGGGGTTTTACAAAAATCTGTAAACATACATCCTTATTCAACTTGTACAAACTTTTCTATTATGTTATGTTATGTTATGTTATGTTATGTTATGTTATGTTATGTTATGTTATGTTATGTTATGTTATGTTATAGCTAACCATTGGTAACATGCAAACCGAGATACTTGTCTTTTGAAGGTTGGATAGATGAAAGGAAGTAATTAATTCTTGTTGGGAAAAGTGTGATTTGAAAATTTAAAATGGAGATACGAGTTCTATTCAAAAAATAATCAGCTACTTATTGGGCTCTGAGCAACACCAAAGGTGAGTCCCTCGTCTTCAAATTTGAGGGAGTGTTTCTCAAATGATACAAATATATGATTTTGAATGATATAAAAACATCATCCAAAATCCTCTTTGGATGATGCCTTTTGTTTTTGATGGCCAGAAACTGATCAGAAAAAGAATAGGATGAGGTTTTAGCAACTTAGCTAATGACTCCAAAACCTTACTTTTCTTTCCCTTTCCTATACTTTGACCTAAATGAAAGCCAGGCATGCAGGGGATTAAGCTGTGGTGATGAGAGAATGTAGATGTATAATGCTGGTAGAATTTAGAACAGTGGCATTGTGTTTTGCTTGATTCAGGTTTGGTTACGCCTTCCATTTTTCATTCAGTGTTATGTTTTGCACACAAGATGGCATTATAGTGCCAGAAACAATAGGTGTGGTTACCTTGTTGTCAGGTAAAGACTGAGGTGTAATTCGTTGACTAGATTAAATATTTATTGCATTAAGACAGATTTAAAAAGATGTACAATTAAAGTCTTTGCTGAATATAAGAAATGAATAACTTTGATTAAGGATATTAAGCGTGTTAAATTTGATTTTGTTTGTCCATTTAAGGTTATGACTTGAGAAACTGACTGGCTAAGTTGGTAGAGCAGGAGCCTCATGTGGAGAGTCTATAATACTCAACATGCTTATTTTGGTTTTGATTCCCAAACTCGGAGCATTTGCTGCATGTCTGTCTCTTCTCTTTTCTGTCAAACTACTGTTTAAAAAAGGTCACTGGTGCCACAGAAATCTATAAATCACCAACCAACCACATAAAAAAACAGACTGTGGATTCTAGGTTGATTAGTATCAGCATTTCTGTAAAAGCCACAGCTGAGTTTCCCAGATTTGTTTATAAGGGACTGAGTAAAGATCTTAAAACAGTAACAATCCAACCAAGCAGGCTATATTGCCATAGCCAGACATTCCAGTGCTGCTAGAGAGTCTTGTTAGTCTTCATATTCTGTAGACTCTTGATTTTTAGAAAGATGTGAAATTGTAGCTCATCACAAAATAAGCATTTTTGGGAGTATTTGATGTTTCAATTCAATTCAAAATACTTTGTGAATGTTAAATTTTGTTGTCTTGTACTGTGCAATTTTGTTTAAAGAGTTGTTGGAGATGCTGATGCAGGTGGCCAGTATGGATCTCCTGCTGACTGAAGACACTATGGTTGTATGACAGTATGCTTTGCCTTTTTAAGTCCCTGGCTCTGACTCTGCTTCCCCAAATGATGATGGAAGAAGAGATGTCTCTCTCCATGACAGGCTTACAAAAGACATGCAACATCTTGCTGCAAATACTGAAGGATCAAAGCATCTTCAAAAAGACTGCTCTGTTCCTTCTTTTATATGACTTTACTCCTGCCTACCAGTCAAATAAGTTGTCCAGGTGAACATCAATGTATGTATGCGCCTCCCAACACCTTCACTTCTTCTCCCGCGATGCAAAAAGTGTTTGACCTAACCCTGTTTATCTTGAAATGTACAAACATCCCTTTAGTTTTGTTTACACTCAAGATAAGGAGATTGTTTCCACACCATGACACAAAATGTTCCACTCTCAGCCCTTTCATGGCTCATAAATTCGCTGCAGTCATGCCCCAATGCCAAATGCTAATTGTAACCTTGACTCCAAAACCTTACCTTTCTTTCCCTTTCCTATACTTTGACCTAAAAAAAAGCCAGGCATGCAGGGGATTAAGCTGTGGTGATGAGAGAATGTAGATGTATAATGTTGGTAGAATCAGCAGCCCAAGGAGGGAGGGAAACAGGGGAGGGGAAACAAACCCAGAAAACCATAACCGCCTAGGAGAATGACAGTGCCTCCTTTCTCTGGATTGAATGTTTTTCATTTTTTAGGACTATGAATCTAATTTTTTCTCTGGCCAGAAAATTGGGCAACCCTGTCATAACATGTAACAGTTGGAGTTCTCAGTGGTGTGACTCGACTTTGCAAGTAAATCAGCCTCCTGCTTGTCACTCCCGAACAGCTTGTCAGTCACGCCCCCGACATCCCAGGCATGCTAGTCAATCTAGTCATACCCCCTGCTCTATAGCACTCAGAAATCCATTTTACCATGGGATTATTTTACCAACAACAACCAGCACTCATATCATGAGGAGGTATTTAGCTAATGACAACATAATTGCTGATGAAAAAGGGTTCACTTTTCAATATTTGATATAAGACCTTGACAGTTTTTCAAAGGCAGGAGAATTTTCTTTGAGTAGGTTTGAACTATATCATTGGCTTTATTTTCGAGACCAGATAGTAAGACTCGTTTTGCATTTGATCTTGTACAGCTATTGTTATGTTCTGGGCTCCTTTGTTTCTTTGTGGAGTTTTTGTGCGTGCATTCGCTTTTCTCCACCACTAGATGGCGCCAAATCCATTCCGTCGGAGGGCGTGGATGACGTCACCTGCACGCCTGATGCGAGTTTAGCTCGTCAGCGGGTGGTTCAAGAGGAGCGGACCTCCAGTCCTTCGGCGCCTGAGTGTTAGCCAGTAACGGTACCTCTGAGCCCCGAGAGCTAGTCTCTGTGTTCTTTGCTGATCTGCTCCTAGTGATTGTTTCCTTGTTGCTTCTCCGCTGGCAGTCGCCCCGCTCCTCTGTACCCGCTGATCCTGAGCCTACCTGTCCGCCCTCCGACGTACTTCGGAGGGCGTGTTTGTCAGCGGGAACCCTCATGAGTTCCCGCTGACAAACACAGCGACCACCTGGAACCACAGAGAGACTGAGACCCCGGACACTGCAGTTACCCCCTCACCTCTCGAACCTACCGTCCACAAGGAAGATCTGTCCATTTCACTTACAACGTTGTCATTTCCCATGACCCTGAACTCACCACCATACTCTGCTTCTTCAGTGAGCCGTTTGTTCCCTGAACCTGCCTCCCTCCCTGGACCTGACCCGAGCCTCCATAACCTAACTAGCAGTGTTTCAATAAACTTATCATTTACTTTATATTTATCTCCTGTGTTGTGTTCTGCATGTGGGCTTGAAAAATCACACCCATCATGACAACTATTGCAGGTTGAACATGATTCTTTTTAGATCATTTTTTTTGCTCATTTGAATGCAGAAGTCGCTTTATATATTATTGTAAACCTAAAAATAAACCATTTTAATAGTGATGTTCTTTTCTTTTTCACACATAAGACATTATTTATATTCATTCCTATCATTGGTATTATAGAAGTTCAAAAGAGTTAGCCCCTGAAGTAAAGCACTACTTAGTTACACTGAAACAGTGTGCATAGCATGTAAAGTTTGCACTACCGGGTAAAATTAATAAATTGAAGCAATTAAAAATTGAAAGTGTACAGAACTTTTGCTCATTAACTTTTAGTCATCGTATGCCTGTATTTACATTACATGAAAGAATCACAGAAATATTCTATGCATTTAATCTCTAGAAACCCTTTAATAACTTATAAGAACATCATGGTTGGCATTAATTTCCCCTTCCAACTTGATATTTTTCACCACATGGCTGTCAGTGTAGATGAGCAAACCTAAACTCGGCCCTCATATTTTAAAAATTATTTTTAGACTTCTTTGCTGTTTATATCATGCATTTTTTTTCTTTGCAAATGCAGTTAAACCGTATCAGCTGACATTTAAGGAAAGTACAGAAAACATCCTTTAAATAAATAAATAAAAAAATAATAATTTGACACAGAGAAGTTGCGGAAGTGACTGAGTACCAGAACAATAAAACATGTTTGAAATTCAGATGATCTGCTGCTCTCAGTCAGTCTGTCTGATGATAGAAACCGCACTGTGGAGACCAAAATGGATGGATATTTTGCCCTACACATTTCTTCTTCGCTATTTGTTCTTCCACATCTTCCACTTACATTTATTTTTGTCATGCATTTGTATTTATATGTTGTGAATTCACACAGATGATGAACTATTGAATCCTTACATTCCCTCTTATCTTGACTTGCCGTTGTGTGAATTTTCTCACTTTGAGACAATAAAGGATTTTTCCATTCTGTGCTTTTAATTATATCACCAAACAATATTTTTGAGATGATACAGAAGAAAAAAAAGCATTATATACAACTATGCCACAGTTAAACTCTTATCCATTATTATGCCATACCCAGCTTACAAGTACTTTTCAATCTGTGCAGTTGTTTCAAGGATTCCAGGGAAGCCAGTGTTGTTGTTTGAAAGACTATCATTCAAGCTCATAATCCACAGCAAGCTCTGTTGGCATGAAAGTGTCCTGCTGTGCTGCTGATAGCGTCAACCAGTATGTGACAGCCTGAGCCAGATATAGACTGAGTAACATTATGTTTGGCCTTTAAAATGCTGCCTAAAGTTGGTAACAGAGGACCTAACAAGAGAAAAATAACTTTCCTCCAAAAATGTATTATCATTTTATATTTTAAAGGCCTATTAAATCTACTCAAGGCTACGCTATTACAAATAGAGTAAGTGTGCTATGCATCACACAATTTGAAGTAAATGTTTTGTGCATGTGATAATAGTCAGTGAAAGGCTTTTTGCAACAGCTACTTCAAGGTTGATGGTCAAATGCAATGTACCGACTCTTGTTAAACCTTCATATCTATACGGGTGAAATGACAGTAAAAAGTTACATTTATGAACAGATTTAAAAGATTTATTGCATTTTGATATTTTAAATAGAAGGGCACGTTGCCTTGGAAAAATTTGCAGAGGAACATTGGATGAATGTATGGTCAAGCGGATGAGAACATAAACATCAGTTTCGCATTTAAGATATGTGAGATTTTAATTTTCTATTGAAAATTCAAGATCCAATTCTGAAACCTATCATGAGGATGTAAACATAATGTTACATAATTGCTCAAGGTTTTTTCTCTTTCAGTGACCATCACTCAATCTGAAAATCAATATCTCAAATTATCTGCTTGTCTTTTAGAAAGATTTAAAATTGGCATATGTATTGCTATATCTAGCAATTTGAATTTTGGTGTTAATATGCAGCTCTAATCCTGTTTTAATTGGGGAAGAAGAAGAACAGAAACCACCTTGACATTATAAAGTGGAACAATGACGGCAAATATCCAGTTGCATTCATGAACTTGTTTGAATCCTCAATAACTGATTATTCACTTAATTCTTTGGGTGCCAATCATGAGCAAAATTGTCTGTATTTTTCACACAAAATTAATTTCAGTTTGTAAACAACTGTTCTAAAGTTTGACAACTATTTATTCTACAGATGCAAACTAAAGTAAGGAAAACTAAATTAAATCAGTTTTGCTGTTACACTTCAGTTCCTTCAAACTTTCCAACAATATTAATCAGAGATAGCCACAAATATAGATACAACAAAGGGAAGACTTTCAATTCAAAAGTCTGGAAGTAAAAACAAATTAGTTTAATGTTACAGTCTCTTAGTTTTCTCAAATGTTTTTACTGTGATGAGAACAATTCCATTAGAGCATAGACTTTTCTGCTGAATTTAATAATACTGAACAGTAGAGACAGAAGTGATAGCTGAGGAATTTAAATGACTCCATAACAAACATTCTTACACTATTTTCTTTGTCAGTGCATTCAAATGGTTTAATCATTTTTATCATTTTATGTTATTGATCTTTGTACATTGCAAATCACTGTGACACAGACCCGTCTGCCTATCACAAGAGTTGTCCAAAATGTGTAACAATTTTAATAGTTCTCTATGTTGAGGTTGTCATGATTAGCTTAAGCACATTGCAAAATAGGAGATGTCTTGGCTCTTGTAAACGTAAAATAATGAAAAATTGGTGCGGCAAGGGTTATCCATGCTTACATTTTCTCCTGAAAAGGGGCTGTATCCTGCAATAGAAAGGAAAGCTATGTTGAAACAGATGCAATGACCCATCTGTGTCAAAATAAGTAATATACTTCAGCTGATTTTGCATTGTTTCTGATCTTATTGAAGTTTCTTTAGGATGTTTTGCATCCCAAGCATGAAGAAATAAAACACAGCGTTTCAACCATCAAGTTCAGTCTCAGATAAAATATGTGTGAATTATGATGTGTCTACATTTTTTATTTTGCATGCATATTGGAACGAATGGTGTTATATTTACAATGCTCTATTACAAAAGGGCAATAGGTTAGGTTACTTTTTGTTGTAACACCGTGTCTCATCTTTTCGTTCCATTCTTAATGATTGCTTCAGCATCTTTAACATCAATGCTCCAGTCTGATTGCTTTCAAGTGGTCAAATAATTATAAAACCAAGTATGCTGCCACTGCAATCATTCTGCAATAATAGCTAATGTTAACAGGTCACTCCTGCAACATTTAACTTACATTTACAGGAATGTTGTTGCTTATTTGCAGTGTTTATTGCATTGCAGAAAAAGCAAAGAGGTCAGGCAAGACCATAAAAACTTTCTATAGGGGAAGCACAGGAGTTGACTTGCATCTACCAGGAATGGATAGCAGTAATCATCAGGCATCAAAGTGTTGTCTACCAGCTCCCTAAATGCCACACTCAGTAATCAGCTGAATAATCCACAGGTGTGCCAGAAATGGCAGTAAGGTCACACTCTCCATCAAAGATCCTGCAATAGTGGCCCTCTCACACACACAAACACACACGCACACACGCACACACACACCTACACACCTACACACACGCACAGAAACCACAGCTACTCACTGACAGATCCTAAAACTAACAGTCCCAAAGAAAAGCTCAGGAGAGACAAACAAAAAAATGAAGGCTGCTACAAATGTTCTCAATGACCTACAAGCCTCCGAGTGAAATTAAAATTAATGTTATAGATGCAACTGTTGCGTAGATATGAAAGTCAAGTGGAATTGTTTTGACCCTGGATCTGTGACATGTTCTCAATGAATTTCAAATACAACTGAAAGTCACAACAGTGCCTGACATTGAACAACAAGTGGTGAATCTTCTGTCTGATGAAGTAAATTGCTTTAGCGGGAGGTTAATCTTAGCAGTTAATTACACTCAAAATGTAATAGTGGAGAGGTCAGTATAGTTAAGTAACCTCACCAAACTTGAATAACAGAAGATAACATGTAATCATGCTTTATTTGAAATATGATTACCTCCCAAAAGGTTATGAGATGAATAGAGACTATTTGATACTGTGGAACAACAATCCTCATGAGTTTTTGAAATTGTGATGAAAAGTTATTTTTTTATAACCTAAAGATAGTTTGCAAAAATTTCTATCAGTAAAATGCATCTGAATATGTTATTACAGACTTGAATCATCAACTTTAGTGGTCTATCAAAATTACAAAAAAAGCAGACATGATTTTACTACAAAATCATACTTCAAAAAGGGGGGAAATGTAACTTAATGCATTATGATCAAATCTGATACATATTAGGAACTTATGACAGCTCTAAAAAGTAGGACTTACCAGAGATTGGAGACTTCTGAATATGCATGTCAAAACACAAGTGAGTCAAAACAGGGTTTGTGAAGATTTTATCGTGTCTTACAAAATATTGATTAGCGTTAAACATTTTTAATACATATTTTGTTATACAACAACCACAAACTGTAGTGGATTTTATTGGGATGTTTCATGTAGAATTCACTTATGAGTAATTGAATTACAGTCTAAATAAAATTATTCTGTAAAGATTCTAGGAAGCCTTCTCGTCACAAAAACTAAAGAACAAAGTAAACAAGTCGATACATTTATAAAGATTTTTTTTAAAGTTAATGTTATACATTTTCCCAAGCTTGTAATTACACAAAGCTTCGTTCATTCTATCATCTGAAAATCCAAAGAGTATGACACAAGTACAAACCTACCAAGACATGGCCATTCACCCAGGCTGATATGCTGGGCAAGGAGAGCATTAATCACAGAAGTGGCAGACCAGTGATAACTCTGCTGATGCTGCATAGACCCACAACTCATAGAATCGGTTAATACAACAAATCTGGCCTTGATGAGAAGTCTTGCGTTAATGGAAGAAATAAAACACGACCGGAGCTACAATAGAGTAGTTTAGATTAAATTATGTTATTGTGAAATGATGCACTGGACCTGAATCAGATTTAAAATCTGTGGAAATCCTTAAAAATCTCACAGATGTTCTCCTTCTAGTTTGGAAGATTTTGAACAATTTAGCAAGGAACGATAAGCAAATATTGAAAAGCATGTATCTCTTTTCTAACACTTTACATGCATTGCCGTGTGTTGGTTTCATCACAAACAATAATGAATTGAGATTGAAGCAATGCTGTATTTTGGATAGGATAATGTACCACCATGATATTAAAGCCACAGGGCAGCTATTTACTATTTCCCATTTCATCTTGGAATTGTTAATGCCTGATTTAAAAACACCAGTCTGCTCCTTGGGGTAAAGATAAGTTTGTATTTAAGCTTCCAGAGCCAAAATTGCAAACATTCATCTGTTCAGATTGATGCATATGACCTTAATCCAGTATTACATTATTTATTTAAGAAACTAAATGCTGCAAATTATTGGGTAAAGTATTATTTATAAATAGCAACTACCTGTACTTATTTTATAACAAAAGCAATAATTAACATTAAGTGAATGACAAAAAAAAAAGAAAAAAATGACAGTTACACTTTTACATACAAGATTTTCAGTTTTTTTTATACTTTTTGTCCATTTGCTGCTTGTCCAAAAATGAATTTTTTTCTATTTTTACAAAAAATAACCAGAAAAAAATAACACTACTGAGTTTCAAATTACAAGACTAAATCAAATCCAGCTTAAAAAACAGAAGCTTATTTCTGCTAGTAAAATTAGAGAAGCAGAAAGAGCAGGAAATGCTACATTTTACTGCTCAAGGGCACTCAGCATGTATTACTATTACATTCAGAGACGCTCATGTATTGTTGAGGTATTTAATAAAATTAGCATGCAAACAAATGAGGTCACGTATATATGCAAAATACCTTGTAAGCGGCTTCACCTTGGAACATGAATTAACTTTTTTCTGTATGTTTTTATTTTTATTTTTTTTATGTCAAACAAACTACCAACAAAGAAAAAAATGCTAAGATTAAATAATTTAACACGTCCCAATGTTGCTACTGATATGAAATATGAAATTTAAACCCGGTGTTGGTGACAACACTTTGCTTTTATGTTTTTTATGTTCTTATGTATTTATTCATGGTCACTGTTCCTTTGGATGAGCTTTTTTATTGTTGGATTGCAGTTTTGTCCCTGTTTCCAAAATGAATAAAAAAAAGATCTTTTCTTATCTCGTCTCTTACTTACATCCATTATGTATGTACATCATAAAATGTGCATGATGAAACGGAATCAGAAGAAACAATATAAACAAAAAGATTTAAACATGATCTGACCAACTCAGAGGACCTCAACCAAAGGCTTGAAACAGCTATTTAAGATAGACACCGTGTAGTTACAGAGTACTCGCATGGGAACTTTAATTTCCTTTTATAGCCACCTTCCACTCTTTAATAAATGCAATTTCCATGTCCAACCACCTGCTGCCTTTGCTCCAACATCACCCGGGACCCCGGAGAATTCTGTTTAATCTCTTATATGGTCAAAGTGGCTTTAAGCAAAAAAAGTCTCATTGCCAATGCTATTTAATGTTGGTAGAGGAAAATAGGTATAAGTTCTAAAAATCTGTCTCCCTTGCTATGGGAGCTACACTGTGCCTTACCTAAATGAACTCTGCAGTATCACCTGTTTTCCTTTTCTTTCTTTTTTTTTTGACAAACACCAGCTCTACAACAGAATGATTTGGTGTTTTAGTCTTGGTGCATAGAAATGCATTATTTCTATATTTAGAAGGTGCATCATTGGGAAACCAGTGTTCAGCTGACTAGCAAGAACAAAAGTAAGTAAGGTGAAAATTTACCTTCAAAGTCCAAGAGAAAAATAGGTGGTGAGTGCACATTCTAGGACACTTCTCTGTCTAGAAAATTATTGACAATGAACCCCTCCCCGAAACCTTCCCAAATAGCTCCACAGACTTTGCAGGCACAATTAGCAGACACCTGATGACTCTGCAAGGCTGCTGAGTTCATCATACGATGAACTCAGAACTTAGTACTTCTCAGTCTAACTCTTCCAATAACTGCTGTAAATGACATGATGTAAAGATATTGTAGCAACATGGTGAAAAGAGGAGGAGCTTCTCATAGAGACAGAGGCCAATTTTAAGGAGTCAAATTGCGAAGCCAAAGTTCTCTTATGTTAAGTTTTTATATAGTTTTTTAAATAGTTTACATAGTTACTTGATTATGCTATAAAATGGCAGCATGTGCCTGGAAAATATACAATACCACACCTTTAATTACTGAGGTCTTTGATTAGTGCTGCCTGTGCTGCAATACCAAAACCTACATTTTTACTGTTATCCCCTATATTTTACTTATTTTATTTGTTTATTCAAACTAAATTCCTGCTATTATTCTGGTTTTCTTCCTAACACTTATTTTTATTGATAAAGTATACCTGCCATGCTCTCTTAAATGGGCCCACACCAGGCTTTTTATGTATGGCACTCGCTCACAGCCCCTGAAGTTCCGAACTCTGCTGAACTCCCTCAGGCCATGAGGAGAGAAGCAATATTTCTTCCTCTCCCCTGGTTTCATTCGCTTTCCCTCCTACGTTATTATTGATGCTGAAACTCCTCTCAGCAGGGTATGTGCTGGCCACTGTGTAGGGAAAAGAAGAAAGAGGGGGACAATGATTGGTCAGAGGGGAGGAAGAAAGATAAAGAATACGACCGAAAGTATCTGCTATTACACGCTTAGTTGGTTTTCACAGACACTGTAATCCACACAGTAACACTTTAACCCCCAGTTTTAGGAACTGAATGAAGAGGCTAGCATCTTTCATCATGTTACAGTGTCTCTTACCTCTTCTCACCTTTTCAAATCAATCTCCTCCCTTAACCATTATTTTCATACTTGTTCTGCACTCTCAATTTTTATGCTATTCACCTATATGTCTTACGACTCTGCTACCTACCTCTCTACTATAATTCTTCTCCGTCTTGCCTCCTCTGTATAATATATTTTTTTCGGTAATAGCACAAATCACTATTATTTTCCTATTACACGGTCTGCTCTCCCATCAACATTTCTTTATACTGTCTTTCAGAGTTTCTAGACCACACTAAGTCTAACAGACTGACGTACAAATTCATAAGGCTACTTGCACCCGAACCAGAGCCTGCATGTTCTCAGTCTGAAATTACATGCAAAGCCAGATCTGCTCTTAAAATAGTCTCACCAGTCAAAATCAAACAGCATGTCTCCCAACAACATTCAAAAGCATTTTGAATATCGAATGTCTTTGAGAGACACATCCAAATCATGTCTCAAGGCTTTATCGCTCCAACTAAGAGTTGAGTCTTTAAAGGGGGGTATTATGTACGATTGAATGTTTTTGAGCTTTATATCATATTATAATGTTATAAAGCATACATACATGGAGTGCTGCTTTGATTGTTTCATGCATGTTTGAGAATCAGTTGAATCTCTGTTGGAGGTGTTTAAACGCTTGTTCTTATTAAGCGCCTTCTCCCACTTCTTTGCAACACAGCTCCTCCAGACTAGCAGCAGCAGCCATTAGCAAACATCTGGTTGAACTTCATATCTGCTGAGCTTCTCATACAAACTACTTCTATGTCCAAAACACAAAGAATGTCTAAAAAGTGCTCTGCATCCCCAGAACCAGAACCAAACGAGGAGAAGCAGCATTCAGCATCTGTGCACCAAAAATTTGGAATAAACTTCCAGAAAACTGAAAAACAGCTGAAACAATGACTCCCTTTGAATCTCAACTAAAAACGCAACTGTTTAAAATTGCATTTGAAACGTAATCAATTAAAAATTTAATGATGGAACTTGACTTAATGTATGATTTATTCTATGTTACATGACTTTGTGTTTTTGTATTTGTTATGATGTAAAGCACTTTGGAATGCCTTGCTGCTGAAATGTGCTATACAAATAAGATTTGATTGATTGATTGAAAACACTCTTGACACTCTTAAGTGAAGGAAACCGATCTGAGGGTGACCTGGAAAGAGAGGAACTACTCTGCACAGCAAACATAAATATGTTACCTTATTTTGAGAATTTTGGTCTAAAGCTGTTTAAATCTACAATCTCTGATCCAAAAGACTCTAGCCAGAGAGAGGGAGCTTAGGCCATGCAGCCCATAAATTCAAACAGACAAATCCAATAATGGAAATGCAGCGACAGGGTAAAAAAAAAAAAAAAAAAAAAAAAAAGTCAAGATCAGATTAAAAGGACACATGGTAATTACAAGAAAACAGAAAAATGCTGGAATGTTGAGACAGAAAAACAAACAATAAGTAGGAGAAAAGGGGAGATTTTCATGAGTAGCAGAACAAGGAACCCGGGAGTAACTGGATATTTGTTAGGCAGGGTGGGGTGGGAACACTGGATGATAGACTAAGTAATGTTAAAAAAATGTAAATGACAGCCAGAACAAAGGATCACTTTTCCTAAGACTGAAGCTGTTTGTGTTATTTTGATTTAGCAGAAATTCATGGTGTATTGAAAACTGGTCATATTTTTATAAAAAAAAAGAATGGATTTCCCTGATAGTTTTGACGCTAACTTTGCAGAAAGGTTGTCCTCAACTATATTTTGCTGTATTTTGCCATTAGAATGGTAGAATGGTTCCAACTCTGGGAGGGATTAAAGCTCCTTTAAATACTTTTGTAACTAAAGAGTACAACTGTTACTCATAAACTGGAAAGTGTCCCTGAATTATATTGACTCTCACTGGGTTAATTTTACTTGTTTATTTTCCTGCCAATTTCAAACTTGTGGCTTTTCTCTTGTAACATTATGTAGCACCATGTGTCTGCTTAAAAGGTAGCAAAGGATGTTTTTACTACCAAGGGAAAGTCTAAGCAAATGAAGCCAAAAAAAAAAAAACTGATCAAAATATTTTTACAGGAATAATTGACAACCATGGCTAAAGGGAGCAGCCATGTTCATTCTTCTGGATTGATGTCGGTCAGACGCCTTGACTGGAAGAAGTGGTAACATATTTTATAGCCTGTATTGATCATCGTAAAATTTTGTTTTGTGTACATTCTGCTTCCTTCTTGCCGCTGGTGAATCCATCATCAAAGAATTCTGTGACACTCACATTTGCGCTGCAATATTTAATCCAAGAAACAATTTATTACATGTAATTTATGCATTGGTGCTTTGAGACTGAAACCCTTCAGGCTACCCAGCAAGAAGATTAATTATTTTAGCTTGTGTCCAACATGAATAACTGGAGGTGCAAGTGTTCTTAGTCCTTTGTTTTGATACTGTATTTGTACAACTTCTGGGGCACAAAGCTGCAAAGAGAAAGTGAAACAAAGAATTGACAGCACAGAGCAAAGCTCAGCCATCATTACTTTGTATTAACAGAAATATAGCTGGCAGGTAAGGTGTGTTCAGAATCTTTAGTCAAACCTTGACCTGCTCAAAGTTTGACCAAACAGTGTAAGCTTCATTAAATGAAACTTTAGCCATGTCTGCTTCAATGTTTTAACAAGCCAGAAACTTAAATGCAGAATTTTCATGTCAACGCTTGCATTTTTTCTTCAATAAGATATTTCTCTTGTAAAGAAATGGACAAGAGCAATAGCTATTTTTGAGGTAAAGTGGCACCATTATTCCATGGCTTTTTAAATGATCAAGACTAAAAAGCTCCCATAGAAATATCAGTTTCTAATAACAAGGACATCAACATAATCACCAACATTTTCAGACTTGAAATTAAATCCAGCAAATTCACTCTACTCTAAATCAAGGAAGCAAAAACATAAATAATAGCATGATGGTTACTACATAAAAACTGCTATGACCTTGACTGTTTTATTGTGTTGGGTAAAGCTATAAAAATATATTTCTAATTCTGCTACACAAAATGACATCACAGCAGCAATATAACTTAAATATATGGATGCACAAATGTTAAAAGCTTTGATTTCAAACTCTCAATTCATACTCAGATGCATTGACGCTACAACAAATCTGTGTTGCTGTCATTAAAAATATACTTTCTGTTATAGAAAAAAACCTTTTCATAGTAAACAGTTTTATTCTCCTTGTAGCATAACATGACCCACTGCAAACCAAAGTGAGTTTTAATGTTTTATGTAGGCTTCCACTGACTACAAGTGTTTCATTTGGTACAGATAGTCTGATCCTTTGTTGTTTCAGTTACCCCTGAAGTTGCTTAAGGGAAGACTTTGATTTATGGCATACTACATAAGGACTCCCCTGTTGCTATTGTGTGGTGCTGTGCGTCTATCTGTGGATGTATGCTGAACTGATCTGAGTTTCCCAAAGATTCAAATAATCCTTGGGTGGTGTTGTGTCTAATAATTCAACAATCTGGCTGCACAGCTAACCATTCATCTCACAAACAGTAAATACTCAAGATTCAGACACCTCTAAGAAATATTATTACATAATGACAATGGCACTGTGTGACCAGTTTTCTTATACAGGAACTTACTTTATTCATTTTGTGCCAATTCTTAATAGATTTCATGTCAAGACAGACATGTCTAATATGGTCCAAATTCAATTCAAATTCAATTTAATTTATACCAACCCACTTGATGATTGGAAATGATTAAAACATTTATTTTCTCTCTGTCAAAATCAAATTATTCTCATCATACAATATAAAACCAAAGATATATATATATATATATATATATATATATATATATATATATATATATGAGTGAAAAATTATATTATATTATGTAATTGCATCTTGAAAAAAATAGTTGATTTCTGATTATTCCTTGAAAATGTAGTTTAGTTCTACTGCTCTCCCCTGTTACTAGTTTTGGGGGAGGGCGGTGGGTCAGTTTCTATAAAACCTCTTGGTACATTTGTTTGTCGCTGTATGCATTCTTCCACCACTATTGATAAAGTGGTGGAAGACCTCCAGGCTTTGAATTATTGATTTGCAGCTTATCATCTCGGCAACAACTATGGTCTTTGAAAATGCCGGTTGAGATGCTGTTGACATAATTCCACAGGCTACTCAACAAAAGTGGTCTGCTGCCAATCAAACAACATCCAACTAGGTCTGGCTTGTACCACCCAGGAGGTGATTCCAACATAACTGAATCTGCAGAAAGGAGATGAATCTGACCAGGGAGACTGAGGACGAACACACTATCATTATTAGCTTCATCAGAAATTCTGTCCAGAAAAGAAACACAAATAAACACACACATTCTGAAAATAAAATGCATATTGGGTACACATTGATGCAATTAGAGCAAAAAGAGTAACAGGGATCAGCTTCAGCAACATAACTATACAGACAGCTCAAATCCACAAGTCAAATAATCAATCCCCTCATGCAACATTTTTCATAATAGTGGTGGCATTCTTATAACTGTGACTCTCAGATTTTATAATGAAACAATGTGTTGTATGTGTGTTTCTTCTGTTAACCTCAATATATCATGTTTGGTGTGTGTTGAGGAGGACCCAAATGGCAACAGGGAAGATGCAGGCGCATGATGGAGATCATATATAATGATGGAACTCAAAACTCATAAAAACATGAGGGAAACACACATGAAAAAAACCCAGGAGCTTTTATGTTGGCGATATGATTGCATCATGAAAACCAGGTGAGTAAAATCAACAGAGGAAGCAGCACTGAGTGGGGAAGAAAAGTTAGAAACTGGGATTATGGCAGTACAGAAGCATGGGATGACTAGAAGTACAATGAATATAAGCGAAAAGGTAAAAATATGAAAATACAAGAACTCAAAAAAGAAGACCCAAAATACAGAACTCAGAAAACTGTAAATCAAAAAGGCCATGGAATCTTGACACATGACATTAAATTTAGTCATTTTCAATTTTCACCAAAAAAAAAAAATAAATAAAAATTAAAAAGGAAAGCTTAATTTCTCCCAGCTTCATTTTCATTTTTCCTCACAAATCTATCAAGTGAGGCCAAAAACCTTCCAGGGTAACAATGTGACATTTGTGACATAAATGCCTTTAGTTTTATTATACAATGACATGAGAATTTTGTTCATTTTGAAATCTGATTATCACCATTTTTACAAAAAATGATAGAAAAAACTTTCAGGCAGCATTTCATTCTCTCTCTTTGTACAGAATATGGTCCAATTGACTTCACAGAGTATTCTGTTGTATTTTTTTTGGGGGGGAAGGGAGGGAATCGGGTTAGATTAATGTTAGAAAAACGGCCCTCTAGTCAATTTCTGAATGGGAAGAGACATTGAAAAAATCCACCAGAGAGAGAATAAAGGGAGGACAGAGAAAAAGATGTTAATTTTCCGTGATGAGAAATACTTTTGTTGGGATCCACACAGAGAATGTGTGTGTGAGAGAGAGCAGCTCTGTGTGTCAGTATCTCCCTAGAGCACAGAGATAAAACACTTTTTTGTTTTCCCGGTTGTATTCATTTTCTGGTTCTCTCCACCGACTCTTCCATGACCATTTTTTTTTTCAAATATTATTTTTTATTTCATTTCTTCTTTGGTTGTTACAGCCATATATAATAAGCCACGGGACTGATACAAGATACAGTGATACAGTGCAGAGGAAAAATTAAGAAGGAAGTCAAGAATTTGACCAAGGATGAAAAAAAAATCAACAGAGGTCAATATTTAAAGACTTATCAGAAATATATTTAGTTAAATTGATATGTATTCGAGATGTGACAAGAGGTGTTTAAATAATAATAATAAGACAAACTAACCAGCCCAGTATGTAGATTATTCGATTTGGATAGAGAGCATTTATGAGCACCCGTTTTCAGATTTTGTCCCATATTCTCAGCTTGACTTAGATTTGAACTTAGACCAGAACATTTTAACACATGGATATACTTTGATCCATTATGAAATAACAATGAAGAATAAGGCTCCCCTTGAAAATGTTGCAATTAAGATTGCATTTTTAATAGAACGTTTCAGAATCATCTAAATAAGCCGTTCCATCGCAGCTGGTGGGTTTGAGTTTTATGTTGTTGTATTGCTTTTAGATGAATGTCCACCACACTATGAAATGTTTTGCTGCATACAGCAAATTTTCCTCCCTTATTGCCCCGTATTTTGCAAATTATTTCTGAGAAGCTTACCTTTCCCTTGTGAAAACCATGATTCTCCCACCACTACTTGTCATATTTGTTTGTTCTAGTAAATTACAAGGAGTTATTCTTCATACAATCAATATTCAGAAAAAAAATTGAGAGCAAGACAGAGTATGGATTGAATTTGCTTTACCTCAAAATGAATGGTCTAAAATCTGTGTAGTTGTCTGTTTCAGAGCAGCATGTAAGCTTCTTTCTTAATAATCCTAATGGATTTTGCATGATTCTCAAAATTTGTTGTGTTGTCCTATCAACCCCAAGGTCCTTTTCAATATTCCAAAAAATTGTACCTTACACATTACAGAATCATCCCTTGTTGGCCTTACAGACAATTTTTCTTAAACTTGTTCTGCTAAGGCACTTTTGTATGGTTCATTTTGCAGCTTGCAGTGTTTCTACTGGGTGGTTCTAGTTTGCTATTACGGTCCTAATCCACACATTGAAGCTGCTGTCACTCAGGGCTCACTATCTCCGTCCCTCTGGCCCTTGGCTTCCATCTTGCCACCAGCATCAGGCTCACCAGGCTTTCCTTTTCCCTTCTGCTTCTTTCTCTCAAACACACCCAGCAACTCTGACTGAGTCACTTCTCACCAGAAGGAATCAGCCCTTGTATGCATGTTAACCTAGCATTGCAAAGTAAACTGCATATTCCTTGGGGGAATGAAATTATATATTTACATCACGGACTATGTGGTCATGTGCTATATTTGTGTGTTTGAGGCAGATTCATTGCAAAGTCTAGTTTATTAAAGGAGACCAGCAATTTTTGTGAAAGACTGAGCACCAAAACACCAGTGCGGGAAAAGCAAATAAGACAATTTACTCATACAAGTCACAGGAAATAGAAAAAACAAAACAGGAAAATCAGGGAAAGCAAATAATCTGAACATGTTCGAAACAAAATAAGCTCCATGAAGAAACACCAAGAAAGACATCTCAAAGTAAATATCAGTTTCTTATAAAATTATATCAATTATATTACATGAAACCAACTGCAAAGGCTTTTCATTACAGGAGTGATATGTGACTTAAACAAATAGATATTACTGGTGACTTAATCTGAAACATTTAACCCTGCATGTTTTGATCAGAAACTTTGAGGTTCCTGCTTGGAAGCTGAAGATGAGGAAATATTTCTTTCTTTGGCCTCACTATGAGGAGCCACTTGAGAGGAAAAAAGGTTATGTTTTAGAAAAATAGGGTAGAACAAAATCGGATTGAAAATTTGAGATTCTTCCTGGTACACAGTCCTCTCAGTCTTGTCTACCAAAGAGGGATATATTCTTCAAGCAGTCTGACGGATTTTGAGAACTTTTGCATGGCAGACTGCAAAAATGCTACCAATTCAAGCTGTGGGATAAAAAATTAATTATATGTCACATTACATATAACTTATATTACATATGTCTTTTCAATACAAAATTTGGTATTTTATTAAAGGTGCTATCCACTGGGTTTAAGTTTTTTTATTTTATTTTATTGCTTTCTGTCGTCCAGTAAGGTCATTTAATTCTCTCAGCTATCAGATATATTTAAAGACAATCTTTAGAGTTTAAGGAATGCAGAAATAGGAAGAAGGCACTGAAGTCTTAAGAGCATCCAGTCTTTCAATTTCAGGCAATTTAATGGATTTTTTGCTTTTGACTTTAGACTTCACACAATTTAGAAGTTTGAACTCTCAAATGGCTCTTGAATGTTTCCCTTTTTATAGATTTGTCAGAAATCTCAGGCCAGAACACGCAAACTTCAAATTAAAAGGCTTTTCTCGTTTCACTATGCAGCACACCAGTGTGCCCACTGAGGACACAAAGATCAAATGCCTTTAGTATCAAAATAGAAAATGCTTGCTCACAGTAGTAATTGTGATTCAGTTCTAAAATAAAAATTATAACCCACTGTGCCATTGCAAAATCAGCAACTGGGGCATTCTAAAACCATTGACAGTGTAAAGAATTTTACAGCTTCTTTCAATTTTGTTAAGTGTTAAGCTCTTTTTGTCATCTCATCAACTCTGGGCAGCTTCACTAACCATTGCATAAGAAAAGAAAAGAAACAGGCTCTCAGTCTGAGAAGAATCAACCCTTAAAGTTAGTTATTTTAGAATACAGGCATTTGCATTGATCTATCGATGCTTGATTTACAAATGGTGCAAGTTTAATCATACTGAGCTGTCTGAAATAAGACAACCGGCAAACAACAAATCAAAAGTTATTCCAAAGCTTCAGCTTCAAACAAATTTGTCTCCTTACTGAAGGACGATGAGAACAGGACCAATGAATAAACAGCCACAGGAATGGACATCTCTATCATTCCTGTTGTCAATCTAAATATCAACACCCTAGACCGTTTCCTCCAGCTGTTTATCTGTGAAGGTACATCTGTCTTAGTATTATGCATTAATGCTCAAGCATTGTTTTGTGCTTGTAAAACTCATATCAGCAGCTGCTGATCTGCTGAGTTGCTCACCTCTGCAACTAAAACAAGCTCAAAGGACCGATGCAATCTGCTGCGTTTGAATAATTTCTTTTTATCTTAGCTGAGACAGATAAATCTATTTATGGCATATGACATATCACCTAGTTATTGTGTACATATTTTGTGATAAATATTTCACTGATGTCATGAATCCACCTTTTCTTTTACTAACTAAATAGTTACATTGTAACATATAACAGACAATATCAAATCAAATCAAATTTTATTTGTATAGCACATTTCAGCAGCAAGGCATTTCAAAGTGCTTTACATCATAAACACAAAAACACAAAGTCATGCAACATGGAATAGACAATACATTGTTGCATATTACATTTCAAATCCAATTCTAAACAGGTGTGTTTTTAGTTGATATTTAAAGAAAATCAGGGTTTTACAGTTTTACAGTTTTCTGGAAGTTTGTTCCAAATTTTTGGTGCATAGATGCTGAAAGCTGCTTCTCCTCTCTTGGTTCTGGTTCTGGGGATGCAGAGCAGACCAGAACCAGAAGACCTGAGAGATCTGGAAGGTTGATACAACAACAGCAGATCTTTGATGTATTGTGGTGCTAAACCGTTTTGGTTTGTTGAAACCGTTCAGTGCATTGACTTTAGATCGTTCCTCTTTAGGTCCAAAAATAATGACTTCAGTTTTGTTTTTGTTCAGCTGGAGAAAGTTTGGGCACATCCACACATTTATCCGCTCTAAGCATTTATTCAGTGATTGGATGGGTTCAGAGTCACCTGGTGACATCGTAATGTAGAGCTGTGTGTCATCCGCATAGTTATGGTAGCTAAGATTATTTCCTGTTATAACCTGAGCTAGTGGGAGAATGTAAATATTGAATAAGAGGGGTCCTAGGATTGAACTTTGGGGTACCCCACATGTGACCTTTGACCTCTTTGATGAGAAGTTTCCAATTGAAAAAAAAAACTTTGTTCTTTATGTAAGATTCAAACCAGTCGAGCACCGAACCGGAGAGTCCAATGTATGAAAGAACACAGTGGACTGAAAATACAATAAATGTCATTACAAGAAGCAATCAAGAAAGTTGAAGAAGAAAATGTTTAAAAAAAAGCAACAAAAAAAACCAAAACAACAAAGACATTAGAAGTAAATTATTTGTGGGATTCTCATGGTCCAGTGTTGTCAATATTAAGATGTAAAAAAAAGCCCTGAGAAAAAAATTATTAGCCACCTGTTTTCTCCACAAACAACATAAAGAATTTCACAAGTAACATTTCCCAAGTGGGAGTCAAATCACTTAGGACTAAATTACACAGAGACTAGACTCTACTGGAAATGCCATTATCTTTATATGCAGTGTGCTCATGAGAGGAATGTACACACATGCATTCTCTTTTACTTCATGAAAAAAATTTAAGAAATTCCATCAAAATCTGAAATAGATGGATGCCAGACAAGCAGAAAAAACTTAATTAAACTAATTAAGTAACTTCTGAAGCCAATTGATTCAAATAGATTCTCTTTTGGGGATACACCACATAGTAAATGTGCTTTAATATAATTGCTCAGTGGCCTTTTCAGGAATTTGCTTATAAAGAATTACAAAACCCATGTATCAATTTTTATTCAGATCCACAATGATGCACTACTCCGTTGTAGTTGATCAATTCAGTTCCCAACATAAAGTTTAGGATGTCCCATAGAAATTGGCTTTGAAAAACATGGTGGTCTCATAAAGGATTAGAAATAAATGTGACCCAGCAAAGAATACAGAATACCTTTCAAGCATTTGTGCTTTATATGACTATATCAATAAAGAAAATCAATTAAAGAAAGAAAAACACATATAATCATTAGACAAAGTCTGTGAAAGAGAACCTGTTTTAACTTAAGTTTTGTTTTTGGTACAGAAAATCAAAAGTGTTCTAGTTTTTTTGCCATCAAACGCTCCATCTGTGAGCATAAAAAAAACAGGTGACGTTTTTTACTATACAAAACCTCACCTGTTTGAATCATTCCCAGCCAACCTGTTGTATTATTTAGCTGTGTAGCTGTTTTCTCGTTTGAGAATGAAAATGTTCTGCACTTCCCTCACCATCATGAGTAATCGTTGATTCTCCTCTCATCGTCCCCTCATACCTCCATTCCTCTGCTCATATGCCATTCCTAATCTCTGCTTCTTCACCCATCTCTTTAAGATATCACCCTCTGTGTGTAACATTTACCTCTCCATTCTCCCACATTTCCTCGCTATTTTCATCTTGACACCTTTTTGCCCTAATTCATTCCTGCAGAAAACGGGATGCTCTTCTCTTCTGCTGACATTCAATGAGCAAATAAGACTGTGGTGTCAGCAAGATACTAACCATATGCCAGCACAACGATGCAGCAATGCCATTTATATACACTATAAAGCGCTGAGCTGTGATTATAGAGGTATGCTAATAAAACAGTTCTGTGAAGACAGAGCTGGCAGAATTGCTCTATCTGTGAGGGCAAGGAGAAGGGATAAAACGGCTGCATAATTACAAGGGGGAATGTGTGTGCGTGTCTGTTTAAGGAGTGCGGGTGTGTAACATGTGCGATGGAAGGGCTGAGTATGCGTGTGGGCATGTCGGTGCGGTTTCTGCCTGTGTGCGCAAGAGTGTGCTGAAACGATTTCACGTGAAACTGTCCGTGTATTTCTGTGGTTTAGTTTCTGGGCCAAGTCTATAAAGAGCCTCTCATCTGCTGCATAGAATCAGTCAATATCTGGCACCTTCTCCTGATAACTAGCTTGGCCATGAGGTGCTGCGCTTTAATTTGCTAACTTGCTCGCTGCCTTCACAGTCGATGTTCCCACGCACCGCTGTGTCTTCTTCTCGTGATGCATCTTGTCGGCCTTCTTTGGTGGATTGATTTTTTACCGAGGATCGAGCCAAACACATCTGATTATTTCATATTAACTTAATTCAAATCTCAACTTAAAATGTAGAAAGATGTGTAAACATGTGTTTAAGTAGATACTTTTTTATGGAAATATTCTCACAATGAAAAGATCAGAAATGTTCATCAAATGTATTCAGTGGGGAAAAAAATCCTGTGTTTCAGAATCACAAATGCCTCATTTGTTACATTTGGCACTTAAAATAACTTACGGCTTTCTGTTTCAGTAGAGTACACAGATGACATGACCATATTTCTTTTTTGCTACGGGCCACCAGGCTGGATAAAGAGTTGATCCTGTCACAGAGAAGGTAGCTGGACTTTGAAGTTGTGTTATGTCCCAAAAAGAAAGACTTCAGACTTCACATATAATTGGGTTCTAAATACTTGAGACTCAGCTTGGACTCAGTCTCTCAGACTCAAGACAAGACATTACATGTAAAAGTGGTAAAAGTTCAACATTAAGTTTAACTTTTACCAGTAAATAAAGACAATCTTCTTTGATTTACTCTTATCAAATGTCACATAGAGTACATGTGAGATCTGGGTAGAGGTTTTCATCAGGTGACAATAAAAGGAGCAAATCCAAAAACATGAAAAACCACATGCCTAGAAAAAAACATACTAACATCGCACATATGAATGTGTGCCCTTTGCCAAGTTTTTGAATTTTAATGTTTTGTTTAGGGTAATGCTATGTAGATGAGACCTATGCACTAGAAAATGACTAATTTCCAGCATTGTTTCTGGGCTAATACAAGAGCTCATTGTAAATAGTCACAATCTCCAAAGACTTCCAGTTTGAATGGTTACACAGAGATTGTACAAAAGAGAACAGACCTTTCTCTGTATATAGCAATGTTTTAAAATGTTAAAGTGTTAAAATTTTCCCCTGATTGTGTATTTCTGAAATTCAAATTATAACTTTACAGTAGTACAGCAAAACATGATATATATATATATATATATATATATATATATATATATATATATATATATATATATATATATATATATATATATATATATATATATATTATATATATATATATATATTTTTTTTTTTTTTTTTTTGTTTTCCAACTCTTTACCAGAGGTGCCTATAAATGTGACCGGTCCAGTACCTTAAAATTCAATGCTCAATCTGATCAAGTCAGGACTGAAAATAACCTGCAAAAATATCCCATATTTCCAAAATAATTCATTATTGCAGCCCCTATAATTCAATGTTGCCCTCACCAACTGACTTACATGAGAGCTCACACATGTTGAAATACCACAGCGCCATTACCAGGTCATGCTCACTCCTATCATTAACTCGGGGAAACTGTGATCAAACAAGTGTTTCACTAATGATCTGCTCTATTTTTCTAAACCACTATCATATGCGCGCATGGCACCACATTTACGGTCAGACCACAGTTGAATTCACTCCTCTGGGTAATCCATCATTTTCTGGATAGATGCTTGGACGCAAACATCACACAGGTGGTACAAACCATAAAAAACACTTTTACCATAACAGGAGGCTTTCTTTCTTCTTTCAAAACTAAACCGCACACCGTTTGGTGCTTGCACAAATGAATTCATTCAACACGATGCAGTTCCACTGTGGCATTTATCACATTTATTAACAAATGACTGACTGACTGACTGTGTGTGGTATTAAAATAGTGAGGGTTTTGCTTTTATACCTACAAACTGTGGTATTTGAATGAATAAGTTAACGACTAAACCATCTGAATCTAAAGGCAATGACGTATCCCACCTTGAAACTTCTGGTTTCCTTTACTAACTCTCTTAGAAATTACCATTTTATAAAAAATATTTTAGATTAAATTATTAGCCCTAATTTCACTTCTTTGAAAAAAAAATTACCTAATACCAATTAGCTTGAAATCAGACAAACAGCAAACCAAAGGTGCTCCAGTGCTATTCTCAACTGAACAAACAGCAAGCAAATATCTGGGCGACTTGCTTGCCCAGATACTTGGGCAAGTCGCCCAGATACTTGGGCAACTTGTATGCAAGAAGGTCTGGTTTGTCTTAATCCTTGCCAACTCGGACTATGAGGATTGTAACCAAGGGTCTGTTTGTGCTCAGCAATAAATTCAAATGAATAATGCCGAGCTTTTTGTCTGAGGCATTAAGACAAACAACTAGCTGTTATACTTCTTTTATGTCGTCACAGTAAAAGCTTGAAACTCCAAATCTTTAAAATTGTATTCAAACATTTTACAGTATCTTATGTTGTAAAAACACAACAGTCAATTGGTGTTCGGTCTGCAGATTTGGTCTGCAGATTTTTATTTCTTCCTGAGAAATATAATACATTTTGCATTATATAAGTCCTAGTAATACAATAATTTTGTACCTTTACAGCCTGTTTGTGCATTAAGAGTGCTTTTTCCTTTTTAAATTAAATTATATTCTTTGAGTTGACCACAAAGGTTTAGGTGTGAGTGAAAGTTACGTTTCAAATAAGCACTTAAATTCCTCTCTATATCCTCCACTTGTCTTAGACTGGGTCACAGGGAAAACTGTCTTACACGGAAACCAAACATTGTTCACCCCAGAGAGACTCTTTAGCCCATTCCAGGATGTTCAAAGGCCAAATTCCAAATTCATTCCCTCCAACATGTTCTAGGTCTTTCCAGGGCTCTCCTCCCAGTAGGACGTGCCAAGATTTTCACTTAAGAAATGTTAATTGAACTTGACACAAGCTGTCAAAATTGTGATCAAAATTTGCTTGGGAATACCTTGGCATAGTACTTTCTGGATGTTATATACCTTTTCTTTAACAACTCTATTTTTAAGTACAAAAAAGAAAATAATAAGATCAACAGCTAAAAAGGTTAATGTGATATTGTTGCCACATTGTCGACCTTCATTTTCAAGTTTCCCAAATTAAATTTTTTGTTTTTATTACACAACAAATTTATGGTTTTCTAAACTGTAAGATGTTAAAATTATTGACTGGCAAGTAATAGGTTAACACACCTCTGCATAACACCCAATTTAATGCAAATAATGTAAACAGGCAGAGCAACACTGCATTAACTTATTAGCACTATCAAAGTCAAGCCCATTTATGTTAAAGCCTCCACTTTGATTGGTCAATACCCAATGGCCTGTGTCCTAATTGGTTGGCCTATGAGGCAGAGCAAAGAGACTTTCTACTTCATTAAAAAGGAGAGAGATGCCAAGAGTGCTCTGCTCTGCTCTGCTCTGTTCTGCTCAGCTCATCTCTGTGATGTCGATAAATCCATTATTACAAGAGTCCTTGATATTTAAAATCCATACTGTGGAGAAAGTGATTCATGTATAACTAACATAAAAATATAAAAAATTGTCTTTTATCTCTCAGTTCACCTGTCCAGCCTTTTACTTTTATCTCCGATTTTTTTTTCTATTTTCTGTCTTTGTCTTATCACTGGGAGAGTGCCATCCTGGTACTCCTGCTTAGATGAAGCTGTCAGTGTTTTTTATGTGAATGAACTCCCTGAGCTGAACTTATAAAATAAAGCAAATGTAGAGCTTGAGTGGCAGACAGTGGTGCACTGGGTGTAAATGTAATTTTCCTGAGTGCATTTATGTGCGCACAAAGTGGAAGTTGGAATCACCCAGTTTTTCACATTATGCATGTGCTGGATATGGAGTCATGGTTTAGCACGATTTTTTGTGTTGAAAAGACACAATTGTAATTCAAGCTGAATAGGGCTAAGCAACTGTTCCACCTACTTTATATGCCTCTTTTTTTTCAGTTTTTAGAAATTATCTGATAATTATTCAAATTTTTAAATAAATTACATTTTGCTCATGCAGATTTTTTCAGAATTAGCAAGTGTCAGAGAAATTTCCTTTTTACATTCTAACCCATCTTTTTACTGCTTTACATTTGATGCATTCAAGAAGACATTGATCACGTGGTGTGAGCATATAAATAATGAAGTAAAGGAAATATTTACTGATGTGTACTCTAAACTCCACGGTTTAGTAATCAAGTAGAAGTAGCACTATCTCCGAACATTTTACTCAAGAAAAAGGAAAATAAAAAAAATTACTCAATGAAGAGTAAATAAGTACTCTGACCAGTCAATACTCAAGTACTAATTGGTCAAGTCATCTTATTAAATAAATAAAGTAATTGGACGGGAAAAAGTTATGTACATATTATTATATTTCAAAGACAAATATTTCAGGCAGAAGAAACACTTTTCAAAATCATTAATATCATGCTTTTATAGTATGAATGTATTTACACAAAGATAAAATAGATTAATGAAATTACTGTCTTTGTTCATTACTGAAGAGTATAAGTGATTTCATACCATAGTTGTCCTAATTTAGTGACAAAAACGCTTGGGAATACCTTGGCATAGTACTAAGATGCCAAGGTATTCCTTGGCATCTTAGTGACAAAAACGCTTCCATTGTGTAAGTTTTTCCTTAGTTAGGGCCAGCTGGTCTCAGGTGTGCCTCACTGTGTGAGGGAGAATTTAGAATGGGCAGAGGACGCTCCTGTTTCTAATGAGAAAGGTTTTATCTATGGGAACAGTATGGCAGAAGATTTTATGGGTTTTGATACTATATTTCAGCAGCTTAGAGTATCTTAATCCTGGAAACAGGCCAGTGCCTAAAAGCAACACAGTTTTATTTTTTTCTTTTCTCTAGCAGGTATTTATAGGAAACTGCAACAGTGTTTTCCTCTCTGCTTGCTGTCCTCTCAACTCCCAGTAGGATGAGACAGAAGGACGCTTTTTCTGAACTTCTATCAGTCGAAGGTTTCTTCCTGTTAAAAGGGGGACAATCATTTCAACTTCCAGGTAAAATGAGAACTGTTTCAAAGTGAAACTCAATCTGTTTTTTTGCCTTATTACTGAATTGATCTGGACTTGTGAGTTAAATGAATGGGACTGACTTGGTTTGAATTTGAAGTGAGGTTTCCTCATGATTTAGTAAATTATAATGACAAGGAAACTGAATTAATTGTAAAATGTTGCTGTAAGCCTTGATACACAGGCCCTTTGTTGCTAACTTAATAGAAAGAAGAAAAACAATAAAGAAAAAGTCACATATCTTGTGGAAAATCATCAGTTCTCCATGGTAAGTTTGTGATGTTTGGGGTTGAAGAAGAGTCAGTGAGATTAATTCATAAATTCCATTTATTAATACCAAAATAGAGCTTGTTCATTCTGACATGCAACCTTTAAGACTTAACAGTCAAAATGGCATCAAACAAGTGTTTCCCATTCCCTTAATCTCTCTAAGCTACGCTCCAAAGAGGTCATTACCGAGTGTGTCAACTACAGTTCACACATACATTTTTATTTAATTGGAATATTATTGAAAAGTTCCCTTATTTCAGTAACTAAGTTCAGTAACTAAGTGAAAACTTGTGCTTAGATTAATTACACACAAAGTGATATTTTCTGTTCATTTTCTGGATATTTCTACTTGTATGAACACAGTTTTTTAAATTAGACTAGTACATCCAACCAATAGTGCTGACAAGCTTATTGGTTTTCTGCAAGTTGAGTCCATTTTAAGTCATCCCACTGGTGCTGAATAAGAGCTTGGATTTGAAAGTACTTAATTCAGTCAGTCCTTTGTAAATTTACTGGTATATTTCAGGCTTCTATCATTATCTTGTCAATAACATCCAGGCAGGTAGGTTTTGTTTCTGAAAAAATTCTTTCAACCTTTAACGTTTTTGCAAAGGACTTGGCATCCACTTCAACACATACTCTGGGCAGAGCTCTAGAGTTGTGTCTGCTGTACCACCCTCCATTTTCCTCTAAAAACCTGAGGTTTGCTATGAGGTTTGTTATATATTCACATTCAACAGAACAGCATTTGTGCACAAGAATTGCATAAAGGTGGCACCAGATGATAGGCTGGGATGTTGTCAGAATGTGTTTCTAAGATTTATGCATCAATATTTTTTCTGCAAATCCCTTGACAGACTACCTATTTGATGAAACCCTGTGCTTGAAACTGACATGTTGATGTGTTCTGCTCAAAAGTTTGTGATGGAAAACTGACATTACAGATGTTACACTTTTCTTCTCATCACTGCACATCTAAACTGATCAGCTGCAAAATGAAAAGCACTGACAGGCGCAGTGAATAAAATTGATCATCTCAAGTAGAATTCAGTGGTTCAAGTAACCCAAGACCCTGACACTGACACAATAACCCTATCCTAAAATAATACTGTCAAAAATGTGCTTAAAAAATACTAAATAAGTGACTAATAAGTGTCATTGTGGTAGGAAGTAGGTGTTTGTCCTGCAACTAGTTCAAACCTCACCTAAATGAAGGGTTGTACTCATCAAAAATTTCTCAAAAGAAGCATGCATATTGTAAAAACTGATGTAACGAAAGGTTCATTTTGCAAGGAGTAAAACCTAGATTTTTTATACCATACTTGTAAGAACATTCTAAAATGTGAGAATTACAGGATGTTCCGGACTATAAGTCGCATCGGAGTATTAGTGTCATTTCTGAGGGAAATTTATTTGATAAAATCCAACACCAAGAACAGACATGTCATCTTGAAAGGTAATAAAAATAGAATAGATGCAACAACAGGCTGAATAATTGTACGGTGTGCTAATGTTACATGACACATGGAACAACAAACTGAGAACGTGCCTGGTATGTTAACATAACATATTAGGAGTAATCACTAAACGCAATGAAATCTTCATCCTCTGTGTTGCTTGTAAACAACTCTGTTAACTCAGAAAGTAGAATAACACAGACCTAGGGCGCCCTCTTGATATAATGATGTGCTAATTTCCACACATAAGTCGCTCCGGAGTCCAAGTCGCACTCCCGGCCAAACTATGAAAAAAACTGCGACTTATAGTCCTGGAAATATGGTAATAAAAATGTGTTTATCCATCATTTGTAGGGAAATTGTATTTTGACTGCTGGCATACTGCTGATGATTGTCTGACAGTAGCAAAACAATATGGACATACCTTTCTGGATGGACATGCAATATACGTTATTTTGAGATAAATGTTTTCAAACCATCACCAGGTAAACATAAGTTACTTCTGGAGGTGATCTGTAGTCAAGAGCAAAGCTATTTCAGGATTCTGTTATCATTCATTGTAGTTGGTCATGGCTTGAGTGATTAATGCAGTAATCCATGTTGCAGCTCCACTTCAATTCATTACTAGCCCTGCTAATGAAAAAGAAAATTAAAAATGTCTTACTCAAGTTAAGTCTTTGAAAGTTTGGAGACAACTAATTTAATTTATGAATTTAAAAATAACTATGAAAAATTAACAATTTATATAAAATATTGGGAACACACAGCACTGTTACCTTACTGACCACAAATAATATGTCAAATGAAAATATGCCACCTAAAACCTCTAAGTCCCTCAAAAAGTGTTTTTCTTTTAAGTGATGTATCAACTTAAGTATGTGTGTGTTAGTTTGTCACCTGGAATTGTGAAGATGCTATAACAATTAGTGACTTTGCAGCACTCGGACTTTAAGACTCTTGGCTCAGAGAGACCACTGCAGCCCCAGACATAAGAGTAGCCACAAGCTTTTCAAAGAGAGAGATCAGTAGTGAGTCACATGAGCAGCAGCCTCCATAAGAGAGAGGTACCAAGCCAAAATTGGGGCTCCCAACTCTTCCTCACCTCACCTCTTGGCAGAGGTGTACATGCAAATTCAAGAGAGAATAAGGTATTCATTATTTGTTCATACAAAATTAACTATTAGCACCCCTGCTAAAACTTTGAAACATTTTCTCTTAGTCGGTCACCATCCTAATGTTTTCATTTAAACTTGCATATGTTTATTAGGTGTGTCAAAAAGTGTGGAGGGCACTTTACGGTATGGTAGTAAGTGGATTGATTCCGTCCAAACGCATAAAACAGAGCCCTCATTTCCACTAAGTACTTTTACAAACTTCTGCCTAGTGGTTGATTGACAACCTCCATAGCCACCCTCTCTCTTTGATTCATAAGATTAGACAAACAGCTGTTGCTGCATTTTTGTTAGAACAGGTGCATGCATACATTAGATAAATTCTTATGTCACAGACGGCCAAAGATGACAGGGGAATTTCTGTGTGTGGTTGTAACTTCATGTCTGAAATATTTTTGTTTGGTTGAGGCAAACAATGTTTTACTTGTTGAGTTAGTCAAACTGTGAGATCAGTCCAAGTTTTCAGAATGTATTGCAAGAGCAGGATGTACTATTTGTTGTCATATAATCTTTGTAACCCAATTCTTGAATAATTGTGGAGTATTTTTAATTATGACTGTGTACAGAGCCTTGTCAACCTACTGATACTGTTACATTTTTTCCATATTACACTGTCAAATTTCAAAGCATTTTAATAGGATGTTATGTAATAGACGCAGTGGATGAAAATGAAGTATTAAAATGTGACAGACAGTTGGATGTAAACGTTTTTTTCTCTAAACGCCCTAAAATCTGCAGGTGTTATCCATATTATCCCCCATAAATGTACAATGAAGTACTAGAACATCTTTCACCACATGTATATTAACAACACTACCCAGTGCATTTTAGCACTCTCTCAGAGCCAGAGGGGTTAAAGTTCGATTGACCACAGCCAATTACAGTTCCAGGGTGTCTGTATATATTTTCAATCAGAACTTTTAGTTTTGATAATCCTTTTTCATAATCCTCAGCTTTATAATGATTCTCTGAAAATCTAAAATCTGGACAAAGTTTTGGTTTCTTAAAATTAGAAGTGAAATATTATCAATTACTACAAATTTTCCAATTTGGCAAAATATTACTAACAAATGATTGAAATGTGAGGTTGAAGATCAAATGTTCATTAACATTATTAATACAATATTTTAGATATGTTTTGATTTCTTTTTCATTCTTTTGCCCTTTGAATTGCCTTGTGGACAAATTGCTTCTAAATTCACCATGATGTATATTGCAATCACCTATCCTAATCTGTTGTGGTAATGAAAGAAATAACAAGACATTAGAAATGTCAACAACATATAAATTCAAAAGTCAAGTCTAAATTCATGCAGTAGAGCAACTGCTGGGACATCCCATCAGTATTTGTGGGAGTGGGTCGTTGAGACTCCCTGGAAAGATTAATGTTGTGTGATTTATCAGCACAGATTACATATCGCATGAAACAAAGATCAGTTGATGATATGACCTCCCTGTTTTTCAAGGCCAAACCACCAGTCACGCAATTGACTCCAGTTGCATCCAGTCTGGGAATGTGATTTACTCCCGTGATTATTTCAGTTCAACATCAGTTCTGATCTTTAGCTTCCTCCCACATTATGACTGATGACTGGTTGTCACATCAATGTGATTTAGTTCCCTGCATTTTATTTAATAGGTTTTTAGAAGGAGATATTTAGGAACCCAGCTTGTCATCTGGTCCTAATCAGTGTAGCTTGTGGTTTAATACTTTGGTACTTTGTTTATGGGAAAGTAGGAGATGAGAAGTGTCTGAGTGAGAGACAGAAAAAATCGGGACAGTCACTAGTGTCAAAAATTGTTTCATGTAAAAAAAAAAAAAGTATGTTGGAAGATGAGCAGTCAGCATTTGCACAACCATGGGTATTATTGAAATCATTCATAATCCTGAGTTCTCATATAACTCTGGTGACCTCAGTGAACCATGGCAGTAAAAAAGTTCAGCATAGAGAACCCTTTAGCAGTGAGATTAAAGCAGGTTTAAAGGTTATTGCAATGGTCGGGTGCATGGGGGTAGGGCAGAATAAAGAGATTTATTTTCAACTCCCTCAGGTAATAAAAAAATATATATATATATTGTAGGAATAATGGCCAAACTTATTTGAAACTCTTGTTTTAAAAATATGTCCAGTGCATTGTAAAAGTACTCATGTCACTAATTACAATTATTTCATTGTGATTTAATGCCATTACAGAGTAAATCATGAATAAAAGTTGGAGAAAAAACATGTTCAATTTTTTTTTCTTAAAAAAAAAAAACATTTACAAGTCTTCTTGTGGAAACACTGGTATGCAAGTCTTTTATAATTTTTTTTATTTTATTATTATTACGTATCAGTTTTTTACGTCTGTGTGGATCATACATCTTATGAATAAATCATAATCAAGCCTTCTTTGCATATGATGCACCTAAATGAAAAACGTTCAGAACTTGCCTAATAAAAGAACATGAATGAAAAAGCAAACTCATAAAGACCAAAGGACACAGCAGGTCAAGGAAACAGCTGTGGTGAAGTTTATCACTAGGCTAGGTTTCAAAACAATATTTCAAACTTAAAGCATCTTGCAGATTACTTTTTAAGCATCCATTCCAAAACGGAAAAAGTAAAGCCACAAACTGGAAAACAGCCAAGTAGTGGAAGTCCATTCACAAAGCCAGCTAAATTGGGATTTTAAGTAGAGATACTGCCAAGACCGAAGTGGCAGTTTTGTAGGAGCTCTTTAGATACATATCTTAGGTTACTGAAGTTGAGAGACAAGTATTTATTGTGCACTTCACAAATAACATCTTTATAAAACTGTTTTAAGAAGTCTTGGAACTCTTCCATGATTGCCTGTTTTTCCAGTTTCTTATTATTGGATCATGAATTCTAACTAACCGCAGCAGGTCGGTCCTTTGGACATTCTCAGTTCTTTTGTGAGTTTCAGGATGAGTAGTTGCTATATTCTTGGAGTAAGTTTGGTAGACTGGACATTCTTTGGAAAGTTGGCCACCGTTTTGTGTTTTTCCTTTCAATGTCATAGAGAACTTTCATAAATATAATATGCTTTCTTTATTCTGCAGGTGGTAGGAGTGAGGAAATAGTGAAAACTTTAACTTAGCTTTCCAAAAAACTTGCTTATTTACAGTTACTCCATGATTTAGCAAGGTTATGGACATCTTGGATACATTTTTTCCCTTGATAAATGTAATCATTTGAAAACTTTGTTGCATTAACTTCAAGCCAACTTTATCTGATATTTCAAGTTTTTTGATCAGAAAACAGAAGTCTGTACAGGGGATAAATACTTGTTCACAGCACCATTTGCATTAGGGATTATGTTGTAAAAACCCTTTTTTTAATATGAGTCAGTTTCACTCCAGGTGGCGAATATAATATGCTTTCTTTATTCTGAGATGGTAGTGTGCCTGTGAAGCTACCCTGTTGTAAGCTCTGCTAAAGAGCTCTAGCTTTGCCTCACTAAAATAATTACAGGCCCATTGATGGTACACATTACCTTCATGTAAGCATATCTCTTTTCAAAATCACGTATGCCCTTCATTAAATGTGCCCTCATACATATGTAAATTATCTAGGCCATGCTAACAGATGCACTATGACAAATGGCTTTTCCACCTTTTGATAGTAACAACCTGGATGAAATGTCCCACCTTTGGCAATGTGGAAACTCATCATAGACTTCTCTGACTTCATAACACATGTCTGCTGTGCTTCTTTTTGATTTCCTGGGCTCGAGTCCTGAAGGCTGTCGTAATGTTATTTTTTTGGAGGAAATATAAATATGCAAGTTCTCCCACTGCTGCTGGTTGACTCATCTTGAGAAATTCAACGTTCTACACAGTATTGATTTTAAGAGTTTACTGTAGTTTTAACATTGGACACATTGCAAAAATGTATCATCAAATAATTTTGAGATTATTCTTTGGGAAATCAATATAGGCTTAATATTTAGGTACAGTTATTTTTTCCACATCAGTGAAACACTACTTAAATCCACATATATGAATATTGTTCTATCGGACACCTGCAGTCTTTGAGCTAGAAAAACATAATTTAAATCGGGACTGAGGAGCTACATTAAACTGGTACTTGGAGGCCATAGTCTAAGTAAATGCTGTTTAATTAGCAAAACCTCAGAAGTTGAATTTAACGCCACTCAAAGGGAAGCTTTGGAATTTTCTTTAGGGGAGTGAGGCTAAGCCCACAGATGAGTTGCTCTGATCTATTGATCACAGAAATACTTAGTTTATCCTTCTGCAATGCATAAAGACCTACACATTCAAATTAGTTTCAGAACTTTTATTATGTATCCGAAAGGTTTGCACATTAAATTTTAATGCATCATTTTTCCACAAGATTACCTCTGCATAGTGGTTTCAAGAGATTTTATAATGAGGATTGAGACAAAGTATGGAGCCCCGACCCATTCATTACCGGTAAGAAACAACTGTGTTTGAATTTTCTCAGAATGTGGAGCTTGGAATGAACTCACAAACCAGATGAGGAAATTCTGGTTCCAAGTTAGAAAGCTGGTGGGATTTTCACAGTGATGACTATTTGCGCCATGAAACAATAACAATGTATTTCTCCTTAGCTTTCAGCTGTTAAAACACTTTCGGGATATAAACTGTTGTGATGATAATTAGTTAATACCTGCAACTTTTACTAAATCAGTCATAGTGGATATTCAACTTGGGGTTGTTTAGAGACCTCTAACTTCCTCAATTTGAATTCTGCCTGCTGGGGACAATCTTGAATTCAAAACACGAAACTGGCTAAATCCGTGTTTTTATTTTCTTTCCAGGAAAAAAACAGTAATGTGTCATTAGCCTTTGATGACTGTTCCTGCAATATCTGGACCTGCTGGCAATGCCAAAATGACAAAAAGGAAGCCACGAAAAAAATTCTGTCCAAAGAACATTGCAAAGGATGAAACTGATTATATTCTAAGCAAAAAACAAATCTGATTTACTGAACAAAATCATGCAGTCTTGCTAGCCGTGCAGCCAACAAAAGGTTATGGCTCTATTTATTGCAAACAGATGATGCAGCTTGCTAGGTACACTGATGATGAACCAATACTGGGTGTCAAGCCCATTTTTTGTCATAGACTGCAGATGGTCATCACTTAAAATAGAAATGTGGTAATAAGGACCCAGAACGCATACTTAAAATGAGATTAGGACATCCCTGTCTATTGTGCTTGTTGTAGGCAGTGTATAGGTCTTATAATCTTGACTGGGATATCCATGGGTTAAGTATTATTAGAAAAATGAAAATTCAAATACCATTAGCACACAAAGAAAGCGCTACTACAGTTTATATTTGGCTCAAAAATGGGAGAGTATGTCTTTGCCTTTGATTTTGAGAACTGGAAATGTCCATCAGGCTTTTTTCATTCACAGTTCATTTGGTTTTCTGAGATGTCATGACATTGTTGACTTTTATTCACACATTTTTCAAAATCAGAAAGAGATTTGCCTTCATGAACAGCACTGACTTTAAATCTTTTTCTTGTTGATCCACACGTCTGGTGATAAACTGAACTCAGCACAATAGACTGGTGCCAGTGGAACTATTCGACAAAAAATAATTTTGAGGAGGTAAAAGAGTGGTTAACCGATGCAGCGTTTGATCTCAAGTTTTCTCTTTTTTTTCTGTCGTCAGAGTTGGTGCCAAGCTGTTGGGAAAAAAGTGAGGCAGAAGGGGAATGATATGGTTTAGAGGTAAAAGATTGGATTTAGAGAAGATGGTAGAGGGGGAGTGTTGATTGCAGATGTAACTTCCACCTTGGAGTCAACTGTGAGGTGGTGGAGGAGGTTGCCGAGAACGACAAGGGAGATTGAAAGTGAAGGAGGTTATCTGTCAAAGCACCCTCCCTCAACAAACCTGCAATCCTGCAGCCTTAACAACATTTCAGGCAGCAAGAGGGAAGGTGACAACCCAGTGAGGTGGATGAGACAGGATGGGAGTTGGATGCCAGGGTAGAGAAATGCAATTCAGAAGTGTGGCTATCTGCAGGGAAACTGAGAGTTTAGTAAAACACAAGCACTAGCAGAAAAAAGAAAAACAAATACAAGGAACCTATTTTTCAGTTTATAAAAAAGAAAAAGAAAACATTCAGATATCATGAATCACATTCATCCTACCATCACAACAGGTGTTGAAAGTGGGATTCTGAAAAGATGTTGTTTCATAATTTCGAGGATGATGTCTCTGAAACACCAAGGTTTACCAACAGAGAGGAGGAAGTCTGCATTGTCTAGAGCAAATTTGAAAACTTGCCAGAATTTTTCTAAAGCAGTTAAAGTTCATTCAGCTGATAATCTCAAATGAGAAGCCCCAGAAGCTTAATCACAAATGTTCTGACAGAATTCCTAAAAAGAAAAGATTCTCTGTAGTGAAGCCCCTTAGAACTCATTAAATCACTTCTTGAGTGTCAGTGACTGCTTGTCATTGTATTTCATTCTTTTTGCTTCGTGAAACAGTCACCTCGGTTGGGAAAGACAACACTGTGAAATTTGATTTGATGATGGTGCAAAGGGCATGAAAAGAAGCAGTCATGCACAACTGTTTTTGGCCAGCAGTTGTAAAGCAGAAGTGCCAAAAAGTCCAGTAGCTGTCCATCCATTGCCATTCATCATTTTTTCAGAAACTGACATTAATTCTGGTGAGGTTAACCATGATTCTCACTTTTAGAATAAATTGCTTATGCTACATCAATTGTAACATAGTTCCTGTTACCTTAAGCACTTGCATTATCTTCTTTTCCCATTGTCAGTTTTCTCAAGGTAGCTGAACATCTGTTAACTTTGTATCCTCAACACATGGTTGCAATCAGTTTGTAGAATCCACAATGTGGGTTTCAATGACAGTTTCAATATGTTTTGAAATCATGACTTTCTTTTTGGTCCAGATAAGATTTATTTCAGTAAGAGGAATATTTTATTGACTAATGTTCAGTATGTTGTCCAGTCCTTTTCCCCTCATAACTGACATTTCATCCTGAGTGCATCATCAGGATACTCCCCTTCATTTCCTCTAAACCTCCCAAAGGAACCTTTACCTCCCCTTATTCTCACCCTATTTAGCCTCTTGTAACTCTGAGATCTTAAGGTCTGCACACAATTTTACAAGTTGCTGCACACCAGGGCAGGAACCTTGATCTGATGTGGAGCTCACCTTCTCTTCCTGAGTCTGCCATTGCTGCCCCTAAGACATTCTCAGCTAGAGTCACCACAATTACTTCCTGTTATGTTGCAAAGAAGACTTATATCCTCAATTTTCTTTTTTTCTTTTATTAAGAGAATCTTGATATTCTCATGGCAGATCATTCTCTTCTCATTTGGAGCTACGTTCCAGAGATGACTTATTCTTATGTGAATTATGTGAATCTGTGAAAGAAGGTGGAACTGCAGTCATTATGAAATTTTCCCGAAAGCATATATGCATATATATTTTTTAAGTTACTTAGTTACAATTACAAAAGGATTTGCCGGTCCTGTGTTTCTATTTTTATGTAATCTCCTGTTTCCTTTCCATCATTATTTCCATTTGTCTTTCCAATACTTTATTTTCTATTATTTTAGACACCTTTTTTTAATTATTCTTAAATAGCTGCAAGAAATAAAACAAAGTATCTTTATTTTCTGATACGTCATCATTTCCACATTTGCTTTTGGCTTGCTTTCCAGTGTGTAGCACACAATAATTTTTTTTTTTTTTTCATTTTATAATTGCAAAGAGAGAGTGGAAGGAAAAAGTGAGACATTGCTGCAAATGCACTTGAAAGTTTCATAAGAGTTATATAATTACATACAAGAACATCAGATAGACATAACTTCATTTGTGGTTTGGACAAGCGCCATGGTTCGAATACACATGGACAATAACTATGTTACCAGTACCTTATATTAGTAAGGGTTGTGGATATACAGATCTGTCTATCTCTTTTAGATGCTTGCATACACACAAACATGCAAACATGTACATGTTAAGGTAAAGGCATAGCTTAAATGAGTAAAAAGAGTAGAATTGTCTGGGGCTCCTCTGTGTTGTCCCTTAAGGACACATGGTTGTGGACCAGCGCTGTTTCTATTCATTATCACTTATTTGGCTTTAATAAATTATAGTGATAATTTTAGCTGTTTTCTTCTTCATCCAGCACAGAAGATCATTGGGAAACAGATTGCTCACTCATCATTTTTCTGTTCTCAGTAAATAGCACACAACAAATATGAAGATCCATATACAATGGAGAAAAGTGTTTTTTTATAATTATACATTTGCTTTGCAATGGAAGAGCACAATGTCTAGTTTGTGGTCACTCAAATTTGATACTCTGTCTTTAAACTTCTGAAACATGTAGCTTGCGCTCAAAAAACGTCAAGCTACATTTATAAGATTTCTGGCAACTAAAGAGCATTTCAGTTTGGAGCACACAAGCAACTTTTGTTTTTTTTTACGTGATTCTAAAACCATGTCTGTTCATAAACAATATATTGTATTGTGTTTGGAAGCCTCCTGACAAAAAGCTGTGTTTTTCTCCTCTTGTCATCCCTCTTGGACAGTTTTTTTTCCAGACAGCTCATAAACTGTCTGAGGAGAACAATCTTCTGCATTCCCAGAGCAGTTTTGTCATTTCCCCAGAATAGAGACAGAGATTTCAGTGCAACTAGCTTGATTTAAACACAAAATGTCTGTCTGATGATTGACAACAGTCATGTTTAGTGCCTAGTCCATCCAGATACAAAGTAACACTTAGCTAGTCAATTTAATGCCAGCCTTTCTTTTGTGTCCTCCTATACCCTAGTTACTCAGTGAATGTTGATACCCACATAGTGTGAATGTTTGTCTGATAGTGGGTACTGTGTTTTACTCTTACCCAGGAAAAACCTAAAACCACAAGTCTGTATTATTTTCTACTGTGAGGAATAAATATGTTTACTAGTAAGATTGCTAATGATGTGATGCGACTGATGATCAAATGGAAAAATAAGTCTGGATGTCAAATATTTTTAATATACAGTATATACATAGATATATAGCTAGATAGTTGTTCTAAGTACCTTCATATTTGGATTAATTTCTGCAAGAGATGAATTCCCCCTCCTATCTCGCTTTGATTGGCTCTGACCTTAATGCCCTTCAGTGGTTGTGACAAAACATCAGGCAGCCAAGTGGAACCAAGAAGCAGAAATAATCACACTTGTGATGGTTGTATTTAACCTGACGTTTTGCTGTTTCATGCAAGTATGCATTTCATACCTGATTTATTAGAATTTATTGGAAAGAGGATTAATAAAGCCCATTATTTGGTGAAAGGTGTATCCCCTTTGATGCATTTTATTCACTGGAAAGGTCAAACTACATGGCTTTGAGCTTGATCAAACACAGATTCAAATCTGGGTGACCAGAATTATGACAACCACCATTGTTATGCCAATTAGTTCTGACTGTAATTTGTGTAATATCAGCTGACAAAAATGTAATTCCAGCTCTGTCCAATTTCTATTAAATTACATCATATTTGGCATGGTGTAACAACAACAACAACAAAATAATAATAATAATAATAATAATAATAATAATAATATAATAATAATAATAATAATAATAATAATAATAATAATAATAAGCTAATCCAAAAGCTGGAGGATGAGCGATTAGCAGAGGACAAACAGGTGAGCAGGTGGCACATAAACACATAAATAGTAAATAACATTAGGAGGAAACAAATCTAATGAGCTAACATGGTGCAGCTGAGCATGTGTGAGCAGCAAGCTGCAGGTGCAGAGGCAATATTCATCAGTTGAAATGACTCACAGAGTTATTTGTCACAATAAAACACCTTTACTGGGTGGAACACAGATGGAGACATTTCACATAAGTCTCTTTTTATTATGCAAGAATCTAAGTTTGACAATATTAAGGGCTTACCTTACTTTTTAATTTTTTAAGCCTGATTTACTATAAATGTGCTCTGAACGCTATGTCTATTTTTTAGGTAGTCCTGTTTTTGGTGTAAAACAAGCTTCTAGTTATTTTTTTTTATTTTTTTTCAAGCAGTCATTAAATCATTATATATCTAGATCAAATTTGTTAACACATTTGCCATTGTAAATATGCATTGATTTGTACACCTTTGTTGAAAAGTCACATGAAATACATTTTAAATGAGTGTCCACCCTTAGTTCAAACATTTTTCTGTCAAACCACCTCTTCAAGTAAAACTTTGTCAAATTTGAAAACTAATAAAAATGTGGCTGGACATGATTTCAAGCTTCTGACCCATAAATCACTTCATAAAATGGTAATAGCAAAACAGTAAGTTAGGTGGCCCTGCAAAATATATCATACACAACAGTTTTTACACACAATTATTTCAAGTGAGTAATTATAAATCAAACAAACCAAGACCTATTTAAATGAAAAATGAAGACATAGTACTTCATGAAATGCGTTTCTAGAAATTATAAAGTCAATAAACGAACACTTTAAAATTGGATTCATCTCTCTATTTAAGCAGAATTGAAGTATGAAAGGAGGCAATACATCATATTTGGCTTTGTATTTATAATTCCTCTTAAGTCTGTCTCCTTTCCTCTTGTAGCATTTAAGTAAAAACCTATGATGTCATGGTGGTGTAACACCAGAATTTTTTTGGTGTACCTCATTCCATCTTTAATCTGGAAGTGGGGATTAAGCTAGGGAGTTCCCCCTTACAGAGCATTACAGACACTCTTTAACCTTGAATGCAGTCTGTTAATACTGTGGTTCAACATTATGAGGGAGTTTCCTTAAAGCAGATAATTATTCATGTAATTTACTACTGCTGTGAGCAGATATGGTGAGAATAAATTCAACAATAAGAAACTGAAGCAACTTACGGATTTGGCTCGTGCTTGTTCTTTTTGTTTGTATTTTCCTCTCTTCTCCGCAAAAGGCTTATCGTCTATCAAAACTATAAAAACCATCTGCAGCCACTGCGGCTCTCTCTATAAATTAATGGAGCATTAAAACCGATGCTCAGGGAGAATTTATGACATCCAAATGTTTTATAGTACAGAGAACATATGGAAGTTCAAGGGTTTAAGTTTGGTCTATGATTGCACTTGGAGGAAGGATTTGTTCATGGGAGCAAAAATAGTTTCTTATTTAACAACATGATCAATTAGGATACAAAATACAAAGAAATGCCCAATAGTTTGGAATAAATCTAACTTCCATGCTACATTATGCAACATTTGCATGCTTTATGGTTGTTGAAAATTCTTGGAGAATACAATAAACAAAATGATTTGGTCATACCATATTATAAAACACAATTAAAATTCAAAGATGGCTTGAGAATGTGTTAGAGAAACGTGTCCAAAATTCATAAAAATTTTAACTACAAAGAAAAATTATCTGTGTTGCATGTGGGTGCAAAACAGTGTTTTTTATGGGGATGAAATTAAGTTTACAGATATACAAATTGTCGAAAAGGTGGATTGATCTTGAACCTATGTGTTGATGCTGTTGCCGTTCTCAGCTCATAAAAACTAAAATAAAATAAAAAATCAAAAAGAAAATAATGTCTCAAATCCACATTCTTACACTTCTCTCAGTCTATTTTTTCAATTAGGATTCACTGATAAAACCTTATGAGGAGAAAATAAGAAATGGTGTCATGAGCTTTAGAACAATCACATTTTCTCCAATAAGCATTATATGATAAAAAGAATGTGACTGCATTGTTTCATAATTGTCTGAGAATTGTATTGTAATATATCTTCAGGTGGTGGCATGAGCTGTTTTGATGGAAAGGCCAGTTCAGCATTAAATCATTTACGTTATGGTTAAGTTACGCCCAGAAAGAAACTTAAATGCAATCAATTTTTTCCCTCCTCTAGTAGTCGTTATGACTCTCAGCAATTAGTGAACTATCTCTTTGGCAAAACAACTCCCAGAATAGCACATTTAATACACATGCAGATGCATTTAAAAAAAAAAAAAAAAACATCAGGAAAGCTTATTTTTTTTCTGCTATTAAACACAAAATAATGAATCTTGCGAGTCTGAAACAAGCAGGTGAGAGAAATTCCTGAGTACAGAGTTCAACACCTCACATGCTGCAAAATGAGTGAACATCAACATACTAAATGCTGCTCAGTTGTTTATTTATTGTCTTGCAATATTGTCCCATCCATTAGGAAACACTTAGCTGATAGAACAACAGCCACATAATTGGGTTTTGTGTCTTCAAGACTTTAGTTACTGGAGGCCTCTGGCGCTCTGATTACCATAACAATTTGCATAATCTCTTCCTTGATTACATAACATAGAGATAAAGTTGATGTCAGAGACAAGCTGTAATTCACCAAGAAGGTAATAGTAGAATTGATTACAATTTTAATCAATGCCATTCATGAAACATCACAGAGTAACAAGGGTTTCTTATTAAAAATATGATGTTTATATAGCACATTGATGAATTATGTTCCAAAATGGTGTGCTTGTTTTAATAGGAAGGTACTGTTTTTCATATCTTTAACTTCATTAAAGTACTGAGGTGCAGATTTCAAAATTCAAATGTTATTATGAAACCAATTTCTTGCACTGCAAACAGTAATTGTTCTTAATTGTTACAGACAGGAACTCAAGGTGGTCTGATTATGTTGTTAATCAGTTTAGTTATTTACATGTTTTCAAAAGCAGTCAGAAATTAGAGATCAGGCTTATTGTTCTTGAAGAAGATTCTACAATTAACTAAATTTGAATGTTAAAAAATATTATATAACAATATAAAGTTTATTATGAAATACATTACACTTACTAAATTAAATTTAAACATTAATTTACTGAACAGCCAATAATTGCAGTGGGAGGGAATGTAAAACTAGTCTGGCTGATCCAGTGAGAAACACAATAGATTGAAGCATTAAACATATAAAATGTTGAAAAGAAAAATACAACACTTTTTAATCCTATAGACCTCCCTTTCATGAGTCTCTAACACTTTTTAAACTGTGTGGACAGCTTAGTAAGGTTTTTGTTTGTCATTTATTCCATCGTAAAGGATATACTTTTTGAGAATGTGCTTTGGCATAGTTTGATTGCACTGCATTAAGGGCCAGTATGGTATTTGTCAAAGACTGTTAAGGGGTAAATCAGTTTTATAAAGCACTTCCGTTAATTAAGCAAAAGATTTCCATTTGAAATAGCTGCACACTGGCGTGGTGCACAGCAAACTCACCGAAAGGGAAGTGTGTCTCTTGATTAGAGCTTCCCTAGTAAAATAAAAGTATACTTTTGTATATTTCAAACATTCTTACATTTGTGAAAGTACATTTTAAGTATACTAGGCATTAAGTGTACTCTATAACTCTATAAATGTATATGGAGTATGCCAAGAATATGCCTGTACCAATTTTGACATAACTTTAAACATACTTAAATATAATTGGACCAAAACACACTTTTAAGAAAAAAATATTAACTAAAAATATACTTTAAGTGAACAAAATATGTATTTGCCCAAGTGTATATTTAAAAGATATTTAAAACATCTGTCAAAAATGTTTTGTGTATATTTTAAAATATATGTTTAAAATAGAATTTTTAGTAATGCTTACTTTAAATGATTAATTTCAGAATGTTTTAAATTACATCTCAGTGTATACTTTAGACTAATAAAGTATGCCTTTTTAGGTGCCTTAATAATGTTTTAAGATTTTTCTTAAAATGTCAAAGAATAAAAAAAATAAATATGATCCTTACAGTGGAACTTGATGTAATGTTGTTTAACAAAGTCACTAAAGTCTTCATGCCAAAATATCTAACATTAACACTTAAGAGTTAATGTTACCACAAAAACAAAAAAATATATATTACATAACATTTTCAACAGCGAAAACAGATGTGTTACCATCACTAAGTGCTTAATAAACATGATTTGATTTAAAAATAACTGGATAGAATTTATTCTACTTGTTAATCTACCATTTCGCTTTCATTATTTTTTTTGTCGTTGTTGGCTCACAGGGTCCTGTGATGGACCAGGGATCTGTCCAGGGTCACTGGTCCATCCCCGCCTCTCATCTAATGACTGCTAGAGATGGACACCACCAGCCCCCCTCACCACCCTGCAAGGATCAAAAAGCCAACAAAACTATGGCAAAAAATAAATTACTCTCTTCTCACACTTTCCCTACCCAATACAAACAATATACAAAATGGGGATGAATCATGAATGATACAGTTAAGTCCAAAATGAAGAAGGGTTATCACAATCTACTCATAAAGACATTGTGTTTTCTACAGTATATCAACACATGCAGGAGTGTGAGGAGGCGCTAAGTGGATTGTAGAAAGGCTAACGAAACAATATACAGCCAGGTTTCTCTGTTTTATCGTGGCAATTTTTCAACACAATCTTTACAATTACTTTTTTTTTTCACACCGCAGCGCAATTTTTCTCATCTTGAAATATTGCACAACAAAGTGGCTGTTTTTGAAGCTATTATAGTCCTTAAATAAAACATTTAATTGACAAATCTGCATTGGGGAGTTCAATGTTTTTACAGAAACATGAGATCAAGAATTGGATGTGACATTTTGATCAGTGCATTCTGCAGTTGCTATTGTAGATGATTTAAAGATACTATAAAGGTCAATGAAGAAGGTATTATTTATCATTGGCTTTAAAAGTAAAGACTGAAATTTTATAATAGCAAACACAATTTCTTAAATCTACGTTACCTTCAATAAAGCTCTGACCTTGAGACCTGGTGCATTTACTTAATTACTCTGTATTCTTCAGGTATGGTTACAGCTACAGAGGAACATTTTATATTTAAAAAGGTTAAGTCTATATATCAAAACTAAATAAAACCAAATAAAGCTACTATTTAGGCCATTTGTAGCTCCAGTACACTTCAAGATCCTGTCCAGCTCTAACAATTACAGTCAGTTTCAAAAGCACCTGAGTGTCTGCAATCCAAACTGTAAACGTGAATGTGATCTGTTACTCTACAACCTTGATGGTAATATAGAAGTGGATATGATCTTCAAATGTCAGCTGGTTCATTATTAAACCAAAAGGCTGCGCTCCTACCTGTCATTTAGCAGCTTTTGAAGGTCAGCGGCTTAAAGCACATTCCAGTCAATAGCTGATACAAATGTAGACACACACATTCATTCACGCAAACACCCATTCAAATAAGCATGGGTACCTGATGCCGGAGCATCCAGACACAAACACACTTCAATAACTTCAAATGACTTTAGTCACTCTCCTTCCTGCTTCCGTAACTGTCTTCTGTTAGCACTTAATAACATTCTTATATCTGGAGGCTGAAATACGATGAGGATCCACTCAACCTGCACTCAAATAAGCTATGGAGTTTGGACTTGACATCTAATATAAAACACAGTTCAGAAATGGATTGGAAGCGATGGAGAAAAAGAAACTGAGCATCCAATTTATATTTATGTATAAATTAATAGCTATGTGTCCAAGCTTGAAATTTCCGATGCTCCAATTACACTGGTCAATTGGCTAGATGAGGACAAGTGACTGCCACTTCATTGCACAACTTCAATAGGAAATTAATGGAGAGCAAAATTTCTAAATTACTGTTTAAAATTAACATCCTTTCAACCTTCCTGAATAAAAAAAACTGGAAAACCGAGAATCTTCAGACATGTTTGTTTTGAGGCAATAAAACATTTCTCAAACATTTTTTGAAAAGTGCCAATTCTGCATAGGGTGGCAGAATTGGCACCCTATGCAGTCCAACAGCGTCCATCCGTCTTCCAGCTGCTTCCCAGCAAAGATCAGCCTCTGCTGGTCAGAAGGGATTCCTTCCTTGTCCTGGATCTTAGCCTTGACATTTTCAATAGTATCTGAAGGCTCAACCTCGAGGGTTATAGTTTTCCCTGTGAGGGTGGGGCATCCAAGAACTACAAAATAAAATATCTTATTGGTCAGTTGTCCCCTGAAAATTATATTACTTGTATGCATGTGCAATGGAGTAAGTTTCCTTTATTGGCTGTTGAGTAAGGGGTGACTTCGTTACCTGCATTGCACACGAAGAGATCATTGCTTGCATCTGAATTTGTTGGAGTGTGGCAGGAGGACGGCCTTGCCCAGAGCACCATTCCTACCAGTCCACATATTTATATCTCAACCTTATATAGTTAGACACAGTGATTAATCATGATTAAACACAGCAATAGTTTGATTAATCTGATGATTTTTCTTAATTGACAGCATATATATATTTTTTTTAATCTGAAGTTTTTTTTTTTTAACCTTTCTCCAGTGCAGTTTTATTCTTAATTTTCTACTCCCATCGATGCTCATATTGACAGTCTGTAGCCTTTCACCTGTCTTCAATAAACTCTGCTCTCCTTTACTTCTTTTTCTTCATCATACAAAATTCAGCAGTGTGGAAGAATCATGAATGGGGGGTCAAGGACTTGAGCAGTCATTAGCATTTAGATTTGAAGGAATGAGATTCTGGGTATGAAGCTGAAGGATTTTAGAGTGTTGAAGACATGGAGGGTGGTGGATGGTTGCAGAAACTGGAGCAGCAATATGAATGCAAAGAGAAATAAGCAGCAATGTGAACAGAAGAGAGCTTCAACTGTGTGTGGAGTGGAGGGGGAGATAACATTATGACAAAATAATGACAGTATGTAAGAAATAAATTAGTGATATAAAGAATAAGAGTGACCAAGGAAGTGGAATAAGAAAAATAAATGTTTGGAGTTTTTGAGACTGTAATGTCAACAGATGGTGCAGAGAAGAACACTTTACCGTCATCAGTCCCCAAAGAGCTCTCTCAATATCTTTGCATGGCTGAGCACCGTAAGAGCCAATATTATCTTTATTGATACAACCAACTGCATTACTTTTACCAATTTTATTGTATAATCCACTTACTTTGATTGTCCCATGTTAACACATGTTTAGAAACTTTATTTTATTTGGATCTGAAGATGACTATGCCAGATTAGATTGTTTGAAATTGAAATAATCAGCGCTGAATTTCATCAATCAATCAATCAATCAATCAATCAAATTTTATTTGTATAACACATTTCAGCTACAAGGCATTTCAAAGTGCTTTACATCATAAACACAAAACACAAAGGCATGCAACATAGAATAAAATACCAAGGTTTTTTTTTTGTTTTTGTTTTTTGTTTTTTTCTTCCCCCTTCCCTTTGTCACGGAATTTAAGCGCCTGTTACCGCCGGACTCCGCCGTCCGTTTAACCACGGGTATTCGCCGGGCCCCGTTGCCCACAACAGGGAAAGGTCCTAAGCAGCTATGTATGAAATGCACCTTTTTGGAAAGTAATAATAAACTAAATTGAACTGAATTAACCTGACAGGCTAGACCTCAAATTTTAATCCACTGTTTGGTTAACACCACCCAACTCTGTCTCAGAACCATATACCCAGAATTTAAGTTCAAGAAATGACTCGGTTATTATGTTGTGTTTGCAAGACAGAACAGCTTTACACAGTGATATAAACTGTACCGTTACTTCAAATATAAAGTATTTCCCTTGGCAAAAATATAAAGGAAGAGCTGGAAAAGGAGAGTGAAGGTAAATGGAAATTGAGGCTATAATTACTTTCCTCCAGCTAACTTCTTTGCTCTCTCAAGTCCAAGGATGTTTGTTTCAGATGTGACTCCTCTGGGATGGCCAGTTGCTGTAACTCTTTTCTTTCTTCTCTGCTCACAGTTTAGCCCTGAACCTGATTTCATGACTGAGGATTTCCCTTTACATGTACAATTCATTTTATTCATATGCAGTTTTTCTATGTTTTATGTAAATATGTAAGTATTCTTTGATCTTTTGTTTTGTCTCTGGTCATGCTTTTTACATCTGAAATCCTTTGTAAGAAACCTGGAATCCAGCAACTGTTTATAAATTTGTACTTTTAAGAAAATACACTGTGACATTTTGAGTAGAGCCCCTCTCAAAGCTGACAAAAACAGAAAGTGAAACTAATTTGAAACGCTGCATCTCACTTAGTCTTGCTTTGACTTGAAAACCGTGTAATGGTCCATACAATTTCCTGTATGGAAACCAAGCACATTTACATTCGGGGTCAGGGTTCAGACATAATCTAATTTTACCTAAATACTCCCAACAGATTTTCCAGATAAAAGTGCACAAAAAATTAGTACATAGAAATGTACTTCAGTAAGTGTGTCCATGTATGGGTGTGTGTTTGCGTGCATGTGTTTCCTTTAGAGAAAAGGCAAGAGGGGCAGCATGCCTGCACCTGTTTCTGATTAAAATGCCCTGATACAGATCTCAGTTGTTTTCACAGCTCTTAGCAGCACCAGGGAATGAGATGTCTGTTTGGCATGAATGCCTGCAGTGAAAATACCGTGTGTTTACATGCTTGAGTGTTCAACCCCAATGAATTTGTCTTGGTATGTCCAACCTGGATGTTTGACTGTGCACCTGTTTATGTTTGTATATCTCTGTGTGAGCGCTTCTGGTGGCATGCTGCGATAAACACATGCATCTGTGCATGTGTTTATCGTGGATGAGGTAGAGTGGGTTTTGATGTACCAGCCTTGGTGACTTAGTTAAAAACATTAAATGTTTTCCATCATTAGCGGTAATCGGCATATTTCTTTCTTTTAATCATGATGAACTGTTTATTGTCACTATGTAGTGCCTTGAACAACTATGAAAAACCCCAAACTTTTTTCTCCCATGTAACAGCCATAGACTTCAACACGTTTATTGGGGGTTTTGTGATTAATCAGCTTAAAGTTAGTAGATATTTGCAAAGTAAAAGAGAAGTGATGTAGGTTTTCCTTGCCAACTTTCTCAGCAATAAAAATAGAAATAAAACATCCCAGACACACTTCAACCTTAATGTGGAAAAGCAGTGCATGTGCTTCAAGCTCTCCCCGGGTGAGGGAGCTACCCACTCTATCTGTAACGCTGAGTTCTTGAGGCACATATTGACCCCCCAAACCAGAGGGCGTAGTCCACCCTTTTTCTGGTCACGAACGATGCCCTCAGACTTAGGGGAGCAGACTCTCATTCTGGCCATTTCACACTTGGCTGCAAACCATTCCACTACTTACTGGAGGTCATAGCCCAAAAGAAGCTAAGAGAACCACATCATCTGCAAAAAGTAAACACGAGCTCCTAAGGTTCCCAAACTACCCATCCTCCTTTCCACAACTATTACTTGAGCTCCTGTGAATGAACACAGACAGGAATGGGTGACAAGAGGCAGAGTGCAATATCCAATCCGAACAGCCTCAACATTATGCTGAGAATGCAGACAAAGCTTTTCAGCAAAGGGAAACTACTCGGGTTTATTGGGAAGCTGACTTTACAGAAGCCATTTTAATGTGATGAGATGATGGGATCAATTACCTTGGTAAACCTGAAGTGCTCAGATAGAGTTAGAAGGATTTGTAAACTGTTTTTGACAGAAATAAGTCTATTGTGGAAATAGAAAAAGTTTGAAATCTTTGAATTCATTTATGACAAAATGGGGGCAAAAAGAAAAGTGTATTTATATTTTTGTTTAGTGTATTTAACATTTTGGATATATTGACCTGAAAAAGAAATTGATGTCTGAAAACACATTGCATTTCAATTGTAAATATGTTGATAATTGTCATAATAAATGTGGATGGTGTTTATAAAAAAAAACACAATCAAGCTTGTCTGACCTTCCATGGCGATGCATGAATTGGTTGTTTTAATACTTTTTCAAGTTTGGAGAAGTTAAAGTGTGTGCATATCACACTTTGTTCCACTCTGTCAAATCATATCGAAGAAGCCATTTTGCACGGTATGCTGCATATCCATTCACCTGGAAGCTAGATTGAGAGGTTTTTCTCTTCAGGCTATTTTGATTGCTTGTGTGGCGCCTGGCAGTAAGACTCAGCATGCATTAGCATCCCCACTTGGTCTTTCTATCCATCAATAGTGTTTGCTGTACTTTTTGTATCATCATGTTTATTTAACTTGTGTTTTGCCAGTGCACCTTTACGCAGTCATCTAAGAGGTGTGTTTTCCAGGTGTGGACATGTTAACACATGTGGGCGTAGATAAAAAAGAAAAAAACAAAAAAAACAAAGCTGTGCATGGTAAAATGTTATGCCTCTGTGATCGAGTCTTCTGGAGCAGATGCAGCATGAAACGTGTCAGGTAGGTAATAAATATAGTACAGAATAGGCCTCTGGATTAAATGTTCTGTATCATGGTCTAGTAATGATCAAGTTGAATTTATACATATAAATATAGCAATATAAAATAATTTATATATCTATTTTCAGATCACTGGTCAGTCAGATAATCTGACACGCTCATATTGCCCTTCGCAAATCTGGCCTTTATGGTAAAATGGCAAGACAAGAACTTTTGATTAAAGAAAGTCAAATAATAACGTATTTTAAATTTGTCAGAATTAAGGTGCTAAAAATAAACATGTAAAAGAGTGGGCTGTGGTGAAATGAAATGTACACTTTTTGGCATTTATACAAAGTCCTTTTCTTTTCTTAAAAGTAACATGCTGTGGGCATTCTGCAGTTCAACAAGAACAGGAAAATTAAATGAATAGAGCTAAATACATATAAATCATATAATAAATCTTTTTTGTAAGCTGCCAAAGACTTGATGGTACAACAGCACCCTCAGATCAAACACTAAATACATAGACAACTGACATCAGGTGACCAGACTCATGTCAAAGCACAGAAATGTGTTGAAATTACTGAAAACGTCCACATGTAAAACTTGCCAAGACTTATACATTGCTGTTTACAAATGCCCTTTACAAAGTCTGACTTAGCTTATTCTAAAAAAAATTGATTTAATCTTTAAATGTCCAACATAAGACAAAGTCTGTTGTTCTCTTGTAATAAAATGTAAAGATGTTGAAAGTTCATGGAGACTTTGCAAAGCATTTTAGCTATGCAACAGAAAAGGCCATCCTTTTTGTTCCCATGGAAAGACACATGTTTAAATTAGAGATGGTCCCATTTAGGTTCCAGTCTGATAAACACTTACTCAAGTTTCTTGACACTAATAAAAACTACTGATACTTTAAAGGCAAGGATTTAATTTAGGTGTGTCTGTGAAAATAGAGTAAGCTTAATGGAGTTTAGTGCATGTCTGGCACTTTTTATACAAAAAAACATCCCTTAAAGTAACTGTTGTTTTTACAGAAGACAAATGATAATGCAATTAGATGGAGGCAACCCAAATTGTCATTAAGGCCTCAGATATGCAAGAGTCTGAGCCTGTTTACACAGTGTTGAGTTACAGTGTGACTGGTGGCTGTGAGAACATTGTAAATAGCCCAGTAAATCACTAATATGTACTTCAGACTACCTAGAGTCTGCTACAGCAGATGGAAGTATATTGGCAGAGTCGATTTAGTCTCTGGCCACATACCCATCCTTTATCAATGCCATTCTAACAGTAGAGCTTAATGGACTTAGAGGTCAAAGACAGTCACAGGAAAAAAGTAAAAGCAAACATATATTTTAGAGCAAATAAAATCTGCACACAATTTTGGAAGTTTGTCACCCTCGAACGCTGTATGAGTCAGATACTTGCTTGAGAAGGTGATACGAATTAGGGGCCTGGAAATTAATTTATGTACAGTTGAATTCTGAATGCATTAACAACATCTGACTTATCGAATGCAGAAACTGCCATTTGTTGATATTTTTTGCAGTTTAATGGATTTTATCAATGCATTTTGGAACAACTGACTATATCATGACTTTGATATTGCTCAAAATGAAAATTGGTTTGACATCCATGTCTTACAGCCTTATTCCAAACTGCATTAAATATATCTCTTCATGTTACACACAAATTACTCATGAGAACAATGCAGAAATTTTAAGTATTTTGCAAATTTCACATACACAAATGATGAAATATTGCTCTTTTTTTGTTTGTTTTATTCCTTTAAAGTGTTGCCATGAAAAAACACCGAGTACCCTGGCCCTTGTGGTAAATTTGGTCTAGAACCAGCCTCCAAACCAAGCTCCTTATTACTATAAATATGTCGGTAATACTCTTTATATTACCAGAATTTTCATGTAACTTTTATACTTTTGGCTGTATGAGGACACATTTTGATTATTAAATCAGGTCTCATGATCAGTGACTCAGTACTTGAGCAGTTTACCAAATATTTTTTACACTTGCTTAATTAAACGTGTTTAAGGTATGCTACTCTGATTGGAGTACAATTTTGGATTGCTCTCTGGGTCAGTGTTTGAAAACAAGAAACACTGCCGTAAAATATTGTCTATCATCACTGCAGCAGCCATCCCACTGCTGCAGTGATAACATGATGGGCATCCCTTATTTTATTTTATTCAAAGTAAAATATTAATTTTTTGATGGGACAGAGCTTACGTGATGGCAGCAGTTGAGCACTAAGGACCTGACTAGGAACAATCAGCTCGTTTCATGTCTCTGACATTTTTTGTAGCGTTTTGTTAAGTTAAACGTTTGTGACAAAAAAGCAAAAAATGAAGAAACTAGAGCAAGGCATATAGTTTTTTGTAATGTATTATCTCTAAAGCAAAAGCAATTTAGCTCTAAATAAAGACACGGCTAATGTGCAATCTGATACCTTAATAGCTCCAGTGAAGCCCTTTTATCTTTCTGCATTTTTAAATCCAGTTTATTACACTCATCTGAAAGCGTGTGGAAGTTTGAGGCACTCTGATTTCCTGTCTCAGGAGGAAGAGGCCTGTCAGCTCTGATCATCTTCACAACGTTCATTCTTTCTCAGGTCTCTGATGGCCCAGCCGTGACCCCAACCTAAGGGTTAAAAGCCACATGTTTCCCACCATTTCTGAGCACTGCAACCGTGCACTCTTCAGGTTTTACAGTGAGAGTGTGCGTGTGGAATAAAGAGAGAAGCAATTTCCCAGCAGAAGTCGGGGATACGACCGGGGCTGTAGGGCCAAGGTGAAAACAAGATTTTATGGAAAATCTGTTTCTGGTTAAGACATTTTCTCTTCTGCAGCAGTTATTCACCTCTTGCTTTTTTCTGACAGGCAATGAAGTTGTTATGTATGGAGCTGCTTAAATCTGTGAACTTACACAGGAAGCACCTCTGGAAACAAATAAATATGCCATGTCATTGTATGGTTGGTATTTGTGATATTTTTATGAGACTTTGGGGTCAAGCCTGAAAGCTCTTTTAACTTTGTTTTCCACCCAAAACTTCCCTGATCACCAACAAATGGTGAAAACAGATTTCAATTTAAATTGAATAAAATGTCACAATTTAATTTGTAGTGAATTTAGACATTGATATTTAAATTTGGAAATATTTCCAATCTCTTCTGCAAAGGGCTACATATTTGCTGTCATGTTTGTTTTCAGCTTTAAATAGTTTATCTGTGCTCAGTCAATATGTGTGTTATATGGATTTTCCCAGTCTGAGATCTAACTTATATGAGATCAATTTTGCATAAACAGCAAGACATAGTATGTACCGTAGATCTTAGGTCTTTAAAAAAAAATTTATGTAAGCAATGTGCACAACATGTCACACAGCACAGTGACTTAACATTTGCAGAATGAATTCATTCATCATAAGAGCATCTACTCGTTTAACAGTGTTAGTCCGTCTAACAAACTGAGAACATTTCACGTTTCATTCAAATGCTTTTATTGTTTGAAATTGTTTTATTGAGGAGGCATTTAGGCCTGTTCAATTGGGTCACATTCCAAAGGTAGTTTGTAATATTTGCCCTCTATTACATCTGACTGAATAGAATCATGTCATTCCTCCAAAAGAAGAAGAAGAAGAAAAAAAACAACATACCAGATGCATCATTCATCTTGGGAAACTGAAATGAGATCTCAACATTCCTACGGAAAAGGGGCTTTCAAAAGCATGTGAAAAAACTGTTTCAGCTCTATATTTTTTTTGTTTTCTATGCCAGGAATGTTTATTATTATTATTATTATTATTATTATTATTATTATTATTATTATTGTATATTTAAATGTACGACTTCTAATTTTCTTCATTCATAGTTGAGCAGTTTGTATTCAAGATTATGGTTTTGATAGAATTCTTGAAACTGCAGTTCTCAATAAAACCAGAGCTCTTTAAATGTTGTGATTTAGCTGTTCCTGAAGTTGTAAAGTGTTACTAACAAGCCTGCAGCATACTACACTCCAAAAGTTGTAAACAACAATACCTATTTTTCTAGGTGATCAAAGAAAATGGGAAAACAAAGCAACCGACCTCAACGAGGTAATAGAAACTAAAAGTTGCAAATGCTTAACGTGTTTCACTCGCAGCCTTTGCTATGCCTAGAAAATCTTTTAGCTTGGGCTTCTGGGACCCACTAATCTGGATTTGAACCAAAAGATGATCTTAAGTACTGCAAGTAAGATGCTAGTGCTTATTATTCTTGATAGAACCTCATGTGAAAATTCTAGACTTTCCCTTCAAGGTGCAACTGAGATAAGGCCAGGAGAGGCTTCATACGAGCATCTGTTCTCTGTAATCAGAACTTATTGACACTCTTTAAGATTTGCCAAGACAGTCATGAAGAGAATTTTGAAGGGTGAGTCTCCATGCCTGAGGGGAATGCATTGTGGTGTGTGGATGGAGTTGATGGAGTTGAGAGTTGAATTGTACATTTCTAAGACAAAAACATTCTTCACAAAATGTAAACAAAAATTGAGTGGTGTGAGATTTTAGGAGTTGCAGGATTTCTCTTTTGGCATTGGTAAATGACCAAAAGCTTTATCTCCCACTTGTGTTGGACACATGTTGCTTTTGTTTGTGTTTAATCACTAACCCCTGCACAATAATTTGCTTCCTTTTTCTAGAGTGGTGTCCGGTCCACTTGTTATTCACTAAACTTTGCCAGAGCTCACTTCTACCAATAGTTTTTTTTTTTTTTTTTTGGTCCGCATCAGAGTTCAATTGCACATTCAAACTTCCCCAAACAAACCAGACTTTCTAGGCAAACAAACTAGAATTTGATTTTAAGCAGACCAAACAGAGGTGGTGTGAATGCACCCACAGCCTATCAAAACTAACTATCATATATGTTGAGGTACAAGATTTGATTTCATAGAACATTTTCACTTTGCAAAAGTAGAGAATTTCACTCATAATATATAATTATGTAGGTACAGCCAACATTTACATCCACTATCACCCTAATTACATATAATCTTAATATTGCTTAACAGCTGTGAATCATCCACTACTCTTATACTTTTCTTTGCTTTCAGGTCTCTTCTTTTGAACTCAATCTCTTCCTACTTCTCATCTTCACTCCTGCCTAAGGTCCCCCCTGCTATGCATTTCATTCAATCAGGTTCTCCAGCTAAGTAAACTGAGCTGGTGAAAAGCCATAAAAGCATTGTTTATGAACTGAGCAGTAAGTGCATTGTTGGCAAAATAACCCAGCTTGATTTATATCAGGGATGACTTGGGGAGTAGTATACTAAGGGAAAAAAGAAATGCTATGTCTTTGGACATGTCTTTTATCTTTCCTTTCTCACCTCACATTTTTTTCTTTCTCCACTCCCCTTATCACTGTGTTCATAATTTTTTAGTGGAATAACACACCATTTCACCTCTTATCATTTGGCATTCCCATCTCTCATAAACAATCGTGTTTGAAAATGCAATTATTGTGTCACAGTATTTTTCCCCCCTACACGAATTTTATATGCCAGCTTTAATTTAGCTGGAGCACGGAGAGCAGCCTTTATGGTGCGTTATTGGTGAATAATTCGCTGATCTTCAAGGACTGAATTAATTTGCATAACATACATTTAATTGCAAAAAATAAAGACACAAAATGTAACTATAAAGTTCTAAAACAGGTCTATTTGAAAACATTAGTTGTTAAAAACTGTTATGGGAACATTTAAAACGGTTGAGCTATTCCATCTTTTTCAAATGCTTTGACTTATTTCTGCTTTGAGTTTGATACATTTGTGAAACATATTGTAGTAAATATAGGAACATTTATAAACACTTGTCAGTTTAGCAATTTTGAACTTTGTGGCCACTGTTAATATTTCAATAATATATGTTCCTGTAATATTATTTTCTCATCATGAAACAGATTTTTCAAGTGTAATGAAAAAAAAAACACTAAATTATTTCAGTAACACTGCTGTTATTCATCCACATAAATAAGAAAAACAAAAATCAATTTATTCATTTTATTTTGACCAGTTAATGGTTCATTGGGCGCTGAATATCTTGTTAGTTTAACAGAGAATGTGCACTTTTATAAAGGTCTAAAATGAGCAGATTGCACTGTATGACATGCCTGCTATACTGATTCCTTGAAATCCAACCACCCACACAAGCTGCTTCTTCAGGCAATACATATAACCTCACAAAAAATACTTTTCTATGCAGGATCATGTTAAAAGTAACATAAACAACCTTTAAAGTTTTTTTTTTTTTTTATCAGAAGTTAAAACTTTCACATAGAATTTTGATAAAAATCTATCACTTTCAGCTAAGCTAAAAATTAAAACAATTGTACTGTGACTACCATTTATATAAGATTTTTTTTCTGCCTTTTGCAAAAAAGACAAACACAGAGTAAGGATTAAAGGTTCTGTAACAGATGTAAATATATCAATCTTGACAGTTGATGTGTTAAAAAGTACCTTAGCAGCTAAGGTCAACAAGAAAAAGTTGAAGGTGATTCATGGAAGATTTCAACTTGGGAAAAATGAAAAAAGAATAAAAAATACAAATTTAAAAGTAAGGTGCAACAGTGTGAAGGGACAAGCCAAATGGTAAATGACATTGTGAAACTGACATATTGTATGTTTCATCTGAAGAAATGGTTATTGTTGGTGGTTAGATCTGAAGAAAAAGGAAGTGTTGAAAAAAAGCCTGACATTTTTTTTTTTTAGATTGTGATTTATTTTTGATTTAGCCAATGGTGATAATAGTTTGGTAAAGTAAAATCACACCAACTCACAGAATACAGAAAGACACACTTGTAGCGAAAAAAGAGGTTAATCTTGATAAAGATGGCTGAAAATAACTAAAAACAGATGGGATGTTGAAATTAAGAGCTGAATATGAAAAGGATTACTTGCGTGATGGAGGAAAGAAAAAAGAGAATAAAATGGAGTGGGACAGTGTTGTCTGAGGCCATGCTTCTCAATCTGGCTTTGCTTCCCAGTGTAAATTTGTGTTTCAAAATGCGAGGAGGGAGGTCACACTTCTAAACTTTGATCTTGACGATATGTTTCGACTGACACTGCAATCTCTCTACAATCTGGACATGCCAAAACATATTCATGCTGAGCCACAGAAGCAGAAAAACTAAGCAGTTTGAGAACATTCATCTGTGTGAAGCACAACATCAGAGCTGAAGAAATCAGCTGCATCAGAAAAACCAGAACACTAACAAGTATAGAAAAAAATAGATCTCACAGAAAACAATAGAACCCACCAGAAAGCATGAGACTACTGTTTTTGTTGCAGCACAACCCTTAGAGTGTCTTATATATTGCACAACTTAAATCTTTTTAGATTGTATGTCATTATGGCAACAAACTTTAATGAATATTGTATGTGTTCTGTTTTTGGATGTAACATACAACAACAGAAAAGTAGTACATAACTGTTGAGTAGATACAAAAGGATGTGGTTTTTGAATTTTGTTACAAATAAAAAAAAAATAAAAAAAGTATGTAGACACCTATTACTCTATCATCAAATACAATCCAGGGTGAGAAACTGATTTAACCCTCCTGCAGTCTTAACATAATGCTCAGCAGAAGTGAGTCAGATGTCACGGTCGGTCAGTGTGAAATGGGCTCAGGGATTTGTCCTGTCAGACCATCAGTTCCTCAAACCACAAACACAAAAAATCCTTATTAAAGTCCACATGGAGTCAGTGTGACCAAAAACAATACCTAAAACGTATTCAAACTATATTATTTCTTACGAAAAGGCAAAATCAAAACCGTCAAATTGGCCAAAATAGGATGTGCAAAAAGTCTGCGCTCATGAGTGAAAGAGCTTAAAAAAAACACATTTTATTACACTAAGAAAGGAATAATTGAAAAGAAATAATTGATAAGGGGTTATTGTATAACAGATTATATCCATATGAATATCTCATTAATAGTATGTCTCTTTTCTGTGCCTATGAGGATGCGCTCCATATTAACTTCTCCCTGTTTCAAAAAAGCCTGGGAACCACCTGTAAATGTGATCTTAAAAAAGCAGAGGAAAACATATGGCTTCTTGAGTTATCACACTTTACCCAATACTCAGTCTTTAGAAATAAAACAAAAATGGCCCAACAACAAAGACAGCTATAAACTAAAAACAAAAACAGCAGGGCAGGGAGAATGAAACACTTGTGGTCAAGTGAAAGTGAGAGGATGGGGGGGAGGAGGGAAGAAAGAAATGAATCCAGATGGACACCAATGAAAAAAACAATGAAAGACATATATAAATGGGTCAGTGTCTTTTTACTTGATTGCAAGCTTTTCCCAGCTAAGGAAAAGAGGTCTGTGTACAAAAAGGAATTCCTGGGAAAAAAGGACTATACACCAGCTGCCTTATTATTCATCAACATCCTTTCATTGTCCTGTTTGCCATGTGGAATATCTTAACAGACCTTTTTTTTTTTTTCTTTTATCCAGAGCTGGGTAGTGACTAGTTACATTCACTCATTTGCGGTTACTTGAGAATTTTTGAGGGAGAGGAAGAAATTACTTTTAGGAGTGTTTTTACGGCACCATAATATTTGCTTTTACTTGCGTAATATTACTATGAAGCATAGTTGTTCTTACTTGAGTAAGAACTACCTAAAGCTAGTGACTTCACTGAATAGAAAACAGACATGTTTTAACCAAAAATCCATACACTCCTTTAGCTTGTGTTAAAGTGAAACTTCTTGTTTGTACACATGCTTGTGTACAAATGTTGCAGCAGCAGAGCCAATGGGAGAATAATACAATGCAGTAAACACAACATATTGTCACTGAAGTACTTTACCATGTGATAATTTATATTGTATTCATTACCTACTGCAAGTATGTTGTTGCTGACAGTGTGCAAACAAAAACAGTCTTTTGCAGCATCCCATCAGATTGTTTTTTTGAAGCATAAATGAACAGTACTGGGCCCAAGGAAGCAGCTTTGTTGTGCACTGCTGTTTGCACAAGTTGCTTGTGTGTTAGATTTATAGGCATACCGGAAAATCTGTATAAAAAAGCAAAAAACAAACTGAACAAAACAAAGCAAAAAAAAAAAAAAAACAATGTTTTCAGTCCTGTTAAAATTAATGTAATAATTTTATCAAAATTAATGGATTAAAGTCCCGGGCCTAACAAAAAGCAATAAGTAGTTTATATTTTCCCAAAAAGAAGAAAAAAATTATAGTTGGATGAGAAACACATTAACTGATGAATTTACTTCCATTGCAGATACATGGCTCAGCCAGCAGCAGTATGCAAGACAAAATGAACAAGAAAACAAAACATGAAAAAATACAATCAAGTTAATAGGGTAAGTACTCACATGGGATTGGGACAGAAGAAACAATGGCAAAGAAAACACATTCTCCCAACAGAAATTGGCTTATAAGGCACAATTGCAGAGGCTGGGAATAGGTCACAATGACAGCTCAAGAGCTGAAACACCTTGGTCAGGAAAAACAAAAGCATGCAACACATTTGCCAAAGACCCTGAGAACTGCAACATCACACTCAAACCAAAAATGCCTCAATTGTATTTTGCCTTCAATGAAACTTTTGGCTTAAGAAAGCACATAGGCTTAATTTGAGTCACTCCACAAACTGCTATAATTGTCTGAGCCTGGCCAGTTATTAATTTCTTCAAAGCTTTCTTTCTACTATGTACATTACTACATCACTTTCTCATTCCCAATTGATAAAATAATAATGTTTTGCTGCAAACCCCTGTGGTTACTTTTCATTTCATTCTAATTAGTGTTTGAGTATGAGAGTGTTAATCATTAAAATAGATTGCAATTTGTTGATATTGTCAGGTGAAAGTATGATACATAATGCTGTTTTTCTTCAAGGCAGTTATTTCAAAGTCTTAAATAAATTTTTAACTTTGCTCCAGTAATAGCCATAATATGAAGACATTCTTTGCCATCATTGTGACCTTGGAGTCATCTCCACTCATGCTTCAACTAGATTGTAGCAGGGTTTCTTGTTGCAAAAGTTGAAGTACAGTAACTTCAAGGGTGCCAGACTGGGGTCTGCTATCAGCATCCCTCATGAGTCCCTGCCTTTTTGGATCACATCAGTCTATTTGCATAATATCAGCGGTCAATGTGAGTGCAGAGAAAACATTTCAAAGACTAGCTGAAGGATAGAAAATGCAGAATCAGAAGTCCAAGTGTTGACTGTAACACCCACCGGCACCAATGTCTCTGAGGCATTAAAAAGGGAAGACAGCCACAGACATTGAATATGACACTTGGGAATCCTAGATTAAGGCAGCAAGAAGGCACGATGGGACAGTTCGCCCAGTAGTGAAAACCCCTGACCCAGTCTGTGTCCCCAATTTACAAGGACAGAGCTTTTCTTAACAACTAAAAATGTGCATAAATACATAAGATTAAAATTAATTGCCAAATCTATGATTTGCATTTGGTAAGGTCAGGGACTAGGAGATCTTTGTTACACCAACAACCCCCTATTGTAGACTTCTGTTAGTGTTTGTTAGACATTACAGGATACAAGAATAACTTACTTAACAGTTCCCAGCCATTCACTTGACACAGAAGAACACAATGTGTTCGTCATCTTTTCTTTTACTAGACCATTATGAAAAAAAATACCCAATTTTGGGATGATAATTAACATTTAAGATACAAAATGTAACTTTTAATATAATTCAGTGTCTCTTAATGACTGACAAAGCATGCAAAATGTTATATTTGAAAAATAATTGCGTTCAGCTCTTCTCTTGGTTTGTTACAGCGAAGAAAAATATAAATAACAACACAAACCCTATATCATATTGTTCCTTAATCTGATGTACCATTCCAGTCAATCAAATTCATAGAATCGTAAAGCTGAATCTATTCAGCTGAACCAATGAGCCACAATAAGCTGACCCAAGATATAGTAAGTTGGTTTATAAATGTTTAATTAGATTTTTAATGAATTTCCAGAACCCCACCCTCTTGAAGCAAAAATATAACAAGCATTTGATAACCTGCTAGCTTAGAATCAGCAAAGTTGATGTACAAATATGTTGAACATTAAATAAAAAAAAATAAAAATAAAAATAAAACATTTGAATGGATTGAATTAATCTGCATTATTTTTATTGTATTCAATTTGGCTTTACTGGACTGGATCTCAATCTGATTGATTGGTGCTCAAATTGAATTGAACACTGGAATTAACTGGACTGATCTAAACTGAGTTTAGAGAGAATTAATTGGACTTAATTGAAGATAGTTTGGGCATATTGTATTCATCCAATTATTAAAATGGTGTTTGCTCTTAGTAGTAAGGAAATCAAGGGCTAAAAAAAGAAGTATGGTCGTGAAACACTGTTTGAAAGAAGACGGATAAAAGTAGAAAATTCTAGAAAGTTGAAATATGTATGCGGACAGGGATGACAGGCACAACAAGAAGCGTTCATAAGCAGATCCCTTGTCATTTTTAAAATGCAGAGAATGTAGGGCATGTTTAATTACAGCAGAATACATGTCAAGTCCCTTCTCGCACACCCACTCAGCCATTCACTGGCTCTGTCCCCCTGGACTGCCCTCCAATCATGTTAGAAACAGAGCTATCATCATGGCATTACTGAGACTGGATCAGGACGAAGGGAGTTCAAGGAAAAGAGGTTGCTTAGTGGATCAATATATAAGGTGTAAGAAGCATAGAAGCAAAAAAAAGAGAGAATTACAAGACGAGTTTAACAGGGAGGGCAAATGACGGAGAGTAGCGAGAGCAGTAAAATAATAAAGAAATCCTCATGATCAAGCTTACATTGTGTTCTTCCTTCTATCTTCCCATGTCTTTTTCCATTCAGGTCAGACGTGGTTTAAAAGTTGCAGGTTGTTTCCTGGCTATGTGTGATTTGTGCATTCACTGATTCAGAGAGGCAGAATATAGATCCATGCCACACATGTTTTTTTTTGTTTGTTTGTTTGTTTTAAGAGTGTAAAAATATTTGAGTGCCATCTGATTTTCTCCTCTTCTGAATTTTGCTCCAATTTCTGTTTATCTCATAAATCCCAAGAAAAATAAACAGTTTTTTTCTGAAAAAATTTGTTTATGCGCAGCATTATTGTAAAATCCATTGCGCTTTTGAGGCTTGTAAACCATGCAGCTAAAAGATGCAGACAACCTTTCAGAAAGAAGTAAGAGCTATATTTTTCCCCCAAATAATAGAATAAGGCAGCCTGTCCAATACAAAACATACAGATATCACTCAGTGTGATGCTTGGCATGAAGAGCCCTAAACACAAGACAGCTGGGATTATATTAAGGAAGGCCAGAAGTGACAAAGAGCTGTGTTTCAATGAATAAGCATGACCAGTTACAGCTCCAGACTCCAGACTAGTTTAACAGGGGAGCATCAACTTATTTTGGGGGGTGCAAAATGAATCTACGTAGCTCAACATTGATATCAGTAGCTTAAAGGCTACTTGTTAAGTTTAAGGTGCTGTTTTATTAGATAGTCATCATTTAGCTATCTTTTACTGTATCCGACAACTTTACTCAACTCAGTCAGTTAATTTGGGGGAAAAATTGTGGAAAGTTCTTTGAGTTTTGCTGTTTGCTGCCATGATTCTAGCACACACCTTGCAGCTCTACACAGCAGTAGCAGGTCTCCTTCGCTGCCTCACAGGTGTAAACCCAGGTCAAGCCTCTCCGCGTTCATGTTGCATTTGAAGGCGACTCAGAAAACAAGTTACGACATGTTAACGGGTTAAACAGTTTTAATTGCTGAAAAAGTGACAGAGGACAGAGATATTGTATCAAATTGATATAGGAATAACAGAGAATTGACCATTCTAAGGTAAAAAAACAACAAACAGCTTCCAGTCCAGCGGGGAATGGCTCACTCTGAGCGGGCCAATGCTGCCGGGCCTGACCAGTCATGTGAAGAGCATAGAAAGATAAAAATGCACAAGAACAAACTGTGTAAATAAAAGCAATATAGCAGCAGAGGAATCTGAAAAAACATAAAAACAAAATTAGAAAGCAGAACTAGAGTGGGGACTAATAAAATAACCAAAACCATTAAACAATGACATGAAATTTTTTAACCGTGACAGGGACCAAATTTAATGCCACTTGGCTGAGAGTTGGACTGTGCATAAAAAGGGAGAAACCATGAAATTCTTGGAAATCAATTTAAATGAAATTAAAAATGGAGAAAACATCATTTGAACATTCATGTCTCAGTTTTTTCTCTCTGTTTTCAAGCTCAAACACACCTCCCTTCTTTTGATTTCTTTTTTCTCCTGCTATTTGTTGAGTTATGCAGCACCAGAGATATGGAAACCATGAAATAAATGTGTTCTCAGTAAACATCCTAAGTGCTGATATCACTGACAGCAATGATTCGAATTCAATCTGGAGAGACTCAGACACAGAAAGAAAGTGATTGGAAAAGTTTATTGACGTGCATAAATGAAGTCTTTGGCGCTCGGGCCCCGGCTAAGCACATTGAGCTGTGATTGCGATGAGCTCGGATGAGCATTCCCGATGCTAATAGGAATGTCATCCCCGGGACCCGATATTGGTGGTGGAGGTCGGTGAATGAAGTATGCCTGGAGAGCCAGGACAGTGGAGGTGGAGAAGGGGTGGAGGTGGGTTGAGCGCAGCAGCGAAGCGGAAGACCCCTTGGATGGACGTCCTTATCAATTGGGGCATTGTCGGTGATTGGCTGCGACATGGCTTGGTCCAGCAATGATAGGTGGTCGTTGATTAGAGGGATGCGCCGATTGGATGATGCAGGTGGGGCTAAAGAGTCTTCCAGTTTGAATTTACGCCTAGGCTTCATTTTACGCAATATACACAAATTTAATTCCAGCCTTTTGTTTTCTTTGTGTGTTTCTGTGTCAGGGAGCCTCAGCAAAGCAGATGGGTACAGCAGCTGCACTGCCAAGGCTATTTCATGACTCGATACCCAACAATAAATTCCTAGTAAATGCAAAACTGAACACCTTCAAACTGTTCAACAGAAGCCCTCACACCCTTTCCAGGAATTATTTTATGACAGAAAACATCTTAGAAGCATTCAGTGTCCATCATCCATGTCCTGATTGTGTCTCGCAACCGGAGTGATCCTTCCATTCATCTAGAATCTGAAGAGCACTTAATGTAATGAACAGATCTTAAGTGTATTGATGTGTATTTCTTAGTACTTTCATATTTTAAAACAAGTCATTTAATTTCCTCCTACTAATATCTCAATTTTCAGATGGCAATTTATTGTTTAGAGAAGAGCAATATATTGTCCTTTTAATTTTATTGTGTGCACAGACAAAAAGTGGAAAGGGAAGAGCACATCAACCAAGGCTATATTATTTATAAAGCATATTTTATGCACAAGGTAATCCAAAGCACTTTGCAGGACTTTACAGAAAAAAAAAAAAGAATAGAAAAAAATGAATCAAAGCGTAAACAGTGGATAAATATTGAATTCATACAAGAAACAAATGTTTCAAAGGGAATTTGTCAGTTTTTGCTCCAAAGCTCCAGCTGATTAAAATCTTTGTTGTCCTGATTTAAAAGAATCAACAGTTTCTGAACATTTTTTGGAGACCTAAGAAGGCTACATGGTTCTTACTTGAAAAGCAACTCAGATATGAACATTTAGTGCTGTGTAGACCAATGGCAGAATTTTTAAATAGATTATTTGACAGAGAGAGAGAATTGATTTAAGAACTGGTGTAGATCCCTTTTTCTGATGCAGCATTTTGGATGACCTGCAGCTGCCTCATTGATTTTATTTTATTTCTTTATTTTACAGACAATGAAGACATTCTTTCAGTAATCATCCTACTGAAGCCAACGGCATACACCTTTTTTTTTTCTTTGACCTGTTTTAACCCTTTACTCTGGTAATAAATTTGTCCACATTGCAACAGGTTGTAAGTGATACGGTTTACATGTACATGATTGACAAAGTGTTAATTAAGTGAACAGATTTCAAAACCTGTCAGTATGAATAAGTGAATGATACATGAGTTACCCTCAGGAGGTCTGTGTTGACTTTACATTAACACTTGAGATCAGTAAGTCTGCTCATTTAAGCATGGGATTTAATTTGATTGTAATACCAAATGGCAGCTGTAACAAATGTGTAATGTACTCTTCATGAGGTTACCATCTTGGAGCTTCCTGGACTCATTTTGAAAAGTGACAATGTTTGTCTAATTTCTTTGCATATAATCATTGTGATATATTAAATTCAATTCAGGCACTTATCACCTTCTGTTATCAGTCTGCAAATTAGACTGATTAAAATGGTTTTGTTAAATAATCTGAGGAATGGCATGAGTTAAGTTTACAGCAGCATGTGCATACAGTAAAACAGTTAGGTGGTAAATTTGTGTCATAACATAAATAGAGATGAAGTGAACACTTTTCATGCTGAATGGAACTTGATACTGAGCAAAATGTGACGTCATCCACATTTAGGTTTTTGGAATGTTAATAAAACATAAATAAAACGTATCAACAGACAGCTCAACCAAAGAGCTCCAAAAAAAAAATCAGAAAACTTGTATTTTTATCTCCAACTCCCATTGTAGTTGTATAATCTTTAGGTAAAGGTATAAAATTCTCTGCAACCAAATGAAACTAACAAACTTTTTCTGCTGGTGAGTCATATAAGCCTACAGGGACAGAGGGCTGTCGTGACCCAGCCACAACCCTCATAGTCTTCTCTTGCTCACTTATTCCATGTGTTCCTCCCTTTTCTCTGTATCACTTTGTCTCCTCTCAACATGTGGAATCAGTTGCATCCCTATTTTTTTGCCTTTTACTCTGCCAGCTGTCACTTCTCTCTCTTCTTCCACAGGCTACATTTTGCTCAAAATTTAATTTAACAGTATAAATACTGTCTGTGTATTTAAACATAGGATAGGTACAGAAAGAGTGCCTGCATTTGTAAGACTTGAGTCTAAAGCATCTAAAGCGATCAGAAATACTGCTTAGTCATTTTCCTAATCCAGAGTTCTTTGCTGTTTCACTTTAATATCTTAATCTGCCACATTGATCTGCTTTGTTCCCTTTTCCTTAGTCTATTTAACTCACCTTGTTTGTGAGCCCAATAAAACCTAATTTGTCAGCAACTGAAAAGCCTTGACATGGCATAAGTTCCTCTGAAGTAACTACTTTACTGTAATCAGTCTTTCAGTGGAGTTTATGAGCTGCTGGTTTTAAAAGACAAAGTTAGAGTGACAGATTTATATATAACACTCTGAGGCCAGATGCTAAAACACTCACTTTACTCACTTGGTTCATCTAAGTTTATTCCTCCTTTTTGAATCTGATTGCAGGAAGTCGTATATGAAAAAGTTGCATAAAAAATATGTCAATATTGCATTGACATATTCTCAACAAAAGTCTCTCAACAAAACTGATATGGCCTTCATCAAAGTCAAATGCATAAATTTTTAAATAATATTTATGTTGTTTTGATAAAGCTTTGAATTTATTTTTAACCTGAATAAATTTTATTATATTGTCTAAAGTCTTGGAATGGATTCTATTGAAGTTTCAAAATGACTGGATCAGATTTTACCCAAAAGCTAACTATTGGCCATGATGTATGTAATGCACAAGAATTACTGATAATTAAACAAAAACCATGAAGAGAAGGGCCAAAATTTGTTTCTGGCAAAAAAAACAAACAAACAAAAATTCTACATTCTTCTTGCTCCGACTTCAACTGTTCAGTATTTGCAAGTGTGGCCACTCAGATTGAATGGCTTCATTTTCTTCCTCTGAAGCCAGTGCCAAACTATAACCCAATACAGACAGACTAGAATACTAAAACTCAATGTCAATCATTCACAAATTTTTCTACTGTTCACTGATTGGCCCGGTTGAAATTCACCAGGAGAAATCAATCCCAGACAGTGGAGCATGAAGGCAGACTATAATCGACCAGGATTATGTAGAAAGTCAACAGCCACTCCAGCTGTTCTGGAAAAAGATTTCAAATGGCACACAAAGAGCAAAGAGCACGGCAAAGACTGAAGTTAAATGTTTCAGACCATCAAATATATTTTTTAATAAGCCACAAATCTAGTCAGAGACAACAGAGGTAAGAAATCCCATTTATTGTTCATAATAGTTGGTAATCCACCAGCAACCTATTGTAGAGGATCTTTGGCACAGTATTTGAATTTTCTGTTGAAGTGATTTTTTTATTTCTTTTAACTTATCAACTTTTGCAAAGATGCTTTGCCATTCCTGTTAATTATGATGTTCAACATGACCACAAATCCATGGAGAGAGAAAAGTGGATAAAAAGAAGGGAAATTGAGTGTCTTAACAGAAGGAAATGGGAGTTCTTGGACAGTGTGCCCAGAGGAAGCAAAGTTCAATGGGTGTGAGGAAGAGAGAAAAGAAAGAAAAACAGGAAGTGAGGAAAGAGAGAGGAGATTTTGTTTAGTGATGTCAAGGGAAGGAGCAAGTCTTTGTAGACTTCTCTTTAAGACAGGCAAATCATCAATCTGTCTTTGCAAAGAAAAAGGTGGGTGAAAAAATTTGGATGGACAGAGGAACATTGCAAAAAAGAATGCAGGGACAAAAGGGAGCAGGAGATGGATGGTCTCTCCAAAGAGAAGTGAGGAACAGATGTCGTGCTGGAGAGGAGGGATGAGAAGGGAAAGGTGGGGTAACAGAGCAGAAAGTAGTGTTGACTAGGAAGTACTGTACTCTGAGGAGGGTCAGATGGAAAAATGGTGGGGAAAAGCAGGTCCTTGCTGACCAAGGTTTGGCTTTAAAACATCAATCTGCTCTAAAACATCACCCCGAGGAGCAACAGATCACAAAAGCTGACAAAAGAGAAAGGAAAAAGAATCAGTCAGAAGTGGGGGTGGGGGGAGAGGTGAGATGGAGGATGCAATAGAGGTATGTAGGTCAAGGGGGAGATCAGCGAAATAAAGAATATTTGATTATATCTGATAATCGTTTTTAAGCAAATGGCTACAGTTGTGTTTCCTTTACTTTACAACTTAAACACAGCAAAAAGAAAAAAAAAATGCACACAGTGACTGAATGAATGGATTTCTGATGAAAGTTTTGCCATTAAAAAACAAAACATTTTTTGACTGAACACATCTTAAGTCGGTTATATAGATGTATATAAATATAGATGTTTCCTGTTGTCAGTCTAAAATTTGTGGCAGCTAACATTGATTTATTTATTTTGTTCAGAACTTTATAAAAAAAGAATGGCATTTATATTCCAGAGTGCTTCTTGTCTTCAGGAACAACTTCCTTTAACTCTCTGGAAGAGTGAAGGTTTACTCTCCTCCAACTTTTAGATTCTCAGTTGAGTCCCACATTATTCCTTAAGTTCTTTTTTGAAGCTTGGTTCAAAAAAGGCAACAACACTTTTTACAATGTAGGGTCACATGGATTATTTTCCAAGAAGAATGCAAAAAGTAAAGAGATTCCTTAAAATGAAGATGACTTCTCATTACAGATTTGAATAATCATCACCAGCTCTGGAAAAAAAAAAAGAAGTTCCAATTATCCTTCATATTCAGGTTATATATACAGTAAAAAAAAGGTGAGTTGTCTTTATGAAATATTTTTATGATGTATCAGTGAAAAATATACATCATAAAAATATGTATATATCAAACTAAATTGACCAAAGACTGAAATAAGAGTAAAGAAAGCAACATTGTGGAATAATGTTTCAGATATCAAACTAAATTATTTATTATTTTTGAATTGTAGAATAAAGTTATTGTCTTTCAGCAGAAACAGTTAATGGAAATCAGGCTTTCAGTTTTGGCTCCCAAACCTTCAAACACATTGCCTTTAAAGATTAGACGAGCATTTTGGCTCCTTTTCTTAAGTCGGTTTTATAAACATCCTTTGTTCAATAGAGTTTGGCCCAGAGTGACTTGACATGCTCTTTTCAGTGTGTCTGTTCTCTTTTATGAGAGCTTGAATGTTTGATGTCTTGATTTTATCACTTATTTACCTTTTATACACAGCTCTTTCAGGAAACTTGTTTTATTAAATGTGCTTCGTAAATGCTTTGAATTTGGATTTCATTTACTACATTTGGTAATATAGTATTATTCGCGTTAAACAGTGCAAAGCATTTCCAATGATAAGATCTATCGTATACTAAACATTAATGTACCCCAGGTATGCTTCAGACTATGGAAAATAACAGAACAAAGATCTTTGTGTACATGACAAAGAGTCTAAACTGCTTTAAATTGTTTGGCTGTGTGTTTCTCTTTGTGAATGTGAGTCTGTTTAAGTGTCTGTTCTTTGCACATTGCAATTGTAATGCTAATATTATTGTGGACTCCCTGCATTAGAGGGTCCAAAATAAATCTTAAAATATTCTAATATGTTCGTAAGGAAAGCTGTTTTAATCTAAGCAAAAATATTTTTAAGAATTGCATTTTATATTTATTAACGAGAATTGGGGCTACATAAATGGATTCACAAAAGAATATTCTTTTTCAAAAACTTTCTATCTTAAATTAATTTATTCACAAGAAAAAATATAGATGTTTCCTGTTGTCGGTCTAAAATTTGCAGGGAAGAAAATGGTAATTTCCCATGATTACATGCATGCATTTGCAATATTAAAACTAAACTATCCTCTGAGTCTGACAATGTTTCTGAGAATGATTTGATATACAATTTTAGGTGTCATCTGTGCATTTCCCAGAACATGTTAATGTATCTATGTTTCAACAATGATCTGAGGATAGTTTTCCACCAGCACATTATTCCTTCATCCAGTGAGAATCTAACATTTTTGTCCTGACACATAAAAACACTCCAAAGTCTTCCCATAAAATATGTCTTCCATTGTCATGCAGGACAGTAAAAATGAATTAAGGTTAAACTATTTCTGAGATTAGTGAAACTACATGTTCTATTTGTAGATGTTGGATGAAAGCAGCATGTTTATTTCCAATTAAACTCATAATGAAAAATTTCAGACAGATAAAAAAAAACCTGATAGTACTTCTCCATACTGAATTAGCTCATGTAAAGAATCAGAAGTAATCTTGATGCAAAAAAATAAAAAATAGAACATAAATGTTGATATTAAAACACTTTAAACTGTGACAATTAGTTATGAAAGTCTTCCATCAATCTCTAAACTTCATGTGGTAAGCTTGTAAAGGTGCATATTCAACTTTTCATATATAATGTAAAGTATTGTCTGTATAATTGATCTCTCATTTTAAAACTATTCTTATAAGATTTTACTGAACAGTAGATGGATCACTCAAAGGCCAGATGCTTCTCTCAGGACTCGTGTCATGACATACTTGAATTCCTTCCCTCTTCTAAAGGAAATTATTTTCAGATGTTGGGGTAGATAATCTCTCAAGCACTACCCTCTTTTGTTTTTGTTAGTCGTTTACAATTACCATCCCTATCTATCGTGATCTGACTCAGATGAGACATTTTTATGCATGTCTACCATGCATGAGTATTTAGCTGTTTGTTTTTAGCATAGCAAATTCAGAATTTTTGTATCTAACTGTATTATAAAAGCAATTACATAGCTGACGAAATGAAAATTAACCCTTGGCCATTTATTTTAAGTCTTAACACAAACTCTCAATTTGATTTAGGTCTGGATTTGAGACATTTTTTATCTCCATGTTTCTTTGTTGCTGTCTATGTTTTGAGTTGCTTTCCTGAAAAGCTGGACTGATAACATATGTATGATATTTTTTCTGTCACTTTCCTTCTTTTTCACAAAATGAACAACTTTGCATGTCTATCACACCCTAATAAATACATGAAGGTTTCTCTTTGCAACGTAACAAAATGTGTAAAATTTAAAGGTGGAAACTTCTGCAAAAAATTGTAAATGAAGCTTAAAGTGAACAACATGTCCTTGTTTATTTTGATTAAGCAGCGTTTAAGTGTGGATAAAATGTTCTTCTCTAGGATGCTCATAGAATATGTCACCATTTCTTCACATATTTTTTATTTAACTTAAAAAAGTGCACTTAGTTTCACTATAAAAAGCAAACATTATATCTCTAAAATGAAAGAGATTTGTAAAAACTCAAGGTACAGTATGTCTGCAACTTCTCATAAATGGAGAACTCCACCCAACGTGACTTGGATTAGCTTTTCTATGTGTAAAGTGAAAAATGTCTCATCATTTTTGCTGGCCCAGGTTCATGGACAATCATGAAAATCTCTGTTAACAAAAGGATTTAAAAGGATTTACAAATTCTCCGTGCTTCTCTGACCTATTCTTGTCTTCTAAGGTCTGTTGGAATATATATGTAATTTCAGGTGGTTCCAAAGAATAACTTATAAAACAAGACACACATCAGATTTATAAATATCAATCATCACTAATTTGCAAATGCTTCTTTCTGTAAAAAGATCTTGCACCTGTGAAAAATGTGCTTTCAGTCTGTCTTCTCTGTGCGTGTCGGTAGACGTGAAGGAGAACAGGAGTCGGTGCAGAGAGACTTCGCTTTTCTTCTCTTGCTTAATGCATCGTATTCGCTCTTTCTGTCAACCACAGATGCATGTATACTTAAAAAAAATCTGAACCAAAGGCAAAAATGAAAAATTAAAAGACAAAAAGGGTGTGATTGAGGAGGCAACTAGACGACATTTCCGGACTATGATTCAGGGTGATGATGGAAATGGCAGAGCTTTTGGAGTGTGCACAAGTGGTTCGGATGGTAGACGCTGATTGGGTTGCATTCATTCAGGGCACAGTTTCAGAGCAAGGGGGGCTTGAAGAAATCAGCATTGCATTTCAAATATGGCTGCAAAGCATGAAAGCCATAGTGGTTGGCTGGAGTGGAAATGTATGGACTGAAGAAAGGGATGGAGTGACAGAATGAACACATGTGGAGAAGGAAATATTAAAATATGCTCAGAGTGAGTGATAAATAGAGGTTAAATAACTGAAGAAAAAACATGTACATCCTGTGAATGTGTCAGGATGAATAAACAGGGACAATACAGCTCTTAGGTGTTGGGGTGTATGTCTAAAGGAAGGCAAAGAAGAGGGCTGCATGAAAGAGAAACAGAACTTTCTTTTTTGGTTATGAATGTGTTACAAAGTTTCATTTTAATCAGCAATGGTTTGTCATCATTTGGCCTTTGATTTGTTTTTTTAGGAAGACAGTGAACATTTTGTTGCTCATATTGTTGGACTTCTATTTCATTTATTTGTTCTTTGTCAGGCCACTTTTACTTACAATCATGAACAACTTTCATGATTGTTCATGAAAGTTGAACAATGAACTTTCATGATTTTTTATATTTCACCCTGAAATATAAAAAATGAGTCGCCAATATGGGAGCTGATTCATATGACTGTGAGTTGCCAAGCCAACTTGTTGCTTTTATATGTACAAAACCTCTGTGAATGCACATTTTGTTAATTTTTAAAATGATCCCATGTACATTTCTTTGACTTTTTAATATCTGTACAGCAATTTTTTTAATATTGTAAATATCCCCATACAGTATATTCTTTTTTATATATATTTTTGTCTTTATGTGCGTATGCATGCAGTTATGTGACTTAATTGTTTTATGTGGAAATATTAATCCACAGTCTTAATTGTTTAATAAACCCCTGATGTTGAGCTGAAGAAAATGGACCATCAGGGAGAAACCAGGTCTCAGAATGATATAAAAAAGAAAATAAATTGCAAGAAGGAACCGTCAAAGGCGACATTCATGCCTTAAATTGTTGTAGAGCAGCAGCTATCACTGTCCAATCGGCAAAACTGGATTACATAAAGTACAAGAAGCAGCTGTGCCGATAAATGTGGTTTTGAGTAAAATTATATTTCTCAATGTGGATTTTTTTTTCCACTCACTGAATAAATTAAAGTTCCACATTTTGTAATTAAAGATCAATTCTTTTTTAGGCATATTATCCATCTTCATCTGGGATGTTTAGAGGGTGCTGCCACTGCATCAGTGGAATAAAAGGCTGATCTGGTTTCTGTTTGATAAAAATTATTACTTAGATTGCCAATTTGTGAGAGACTGTCAATGTCAACATTTTTTGTTTCATTGTGTGCTGAACATTTGTCAGCACACAAAACAGTCTTGGCAGTATGTTTTGTCTTTGAACAAAGCAATGTGTTGAATAATTATTTTTGTCATTTTTGCTTTAGTACGCATTGGGGACTTTATGAGAAATGAAGCGTCACAGCGGCATATATAGAGAGGAGTGCAAAGATGGTACTGTTGAAATCTAATGCCTTCATCCAAGCCCAAGTGTCTTAGGGCAGAAACCTGAATTTCAGCAACTTTCAAAAACTCTGCTCAACATCAGAGCAGGCAAGATGAGTGTTGACACTTCAAGCTCTCTACATTTGTTTTGCAACATTGTTCTCATTTCAAATATGAACTCTGCAACAATAGTCAGATGCAGGCTTTTTGACATTTCAGTTAAATGTCAAAAGACTGACATGTACTTATCTCAGACTTTCCAACACAACTTTTGGGAACTGCAACTATACAAAAAAAGTAATGATTTACTTGTTAGGCTGTCAATTACCTTAAAACCACCTTCCAGAGTCTTGGATTGAGACTAAAAAACATGTCATTTGCTGCATTTTGATGTACTTAAGAAAAAAAGCACATTGCTTCTCAAGAACTACTGCTCAAATGTAGTTTTCCACTTCATTTACAAAAGAAATGTCACTTGACTTGACAGCAGGTTGTTTGAATACTTTGTCTTGGAAAAACAGTATAAACTTATAGTGTCTGTTGTGATGTCTTTATCTGATGCAGACCTCAATGAATGAAGGAACTGCATCTTTTGTTTGTGTTGACTTTTGCTACTTTCAAGCTTTCAGGTTAAAGCCTATAACATATCATTCTGGTCTTTCTGCATGTGTGCAGTACAGATTTTTGTGACTGCATGTTGGCATTGACTATATTATTCCAATTAAACAGTGGCACCAAATCATAGCATGAGAAGAAGAAAAACAATATAACAATTGTACCCATTGCTCAGGTCAGATTATCTTGTGGATCACAATTATTAAAAAAGAGGCACTGATGTTCTAATGGGAAATAACCTAATTCTTTCCACAGAGCCCCATTTCTTTCTCAAATGGACATATCACTAGACTGCTCATGTTTATTCTTATACTTAGACATTCTTGGTGATTTTGGTCTTGATGTATATCCTGCTTTTTCTTCTGACAGCTGAGGAAAAGCATCAGAATATTTTTTTTTTATCTTAAGACAGACTTTCATGCATTTCTCAGTTGAGTAACAAAGAGCTGGTTTATGCTTATTGAGATCCTTATGAGCTTCAACAGCATGCTGCAACAGTTTACATAAAAAAAGTCCGATTACACGAATGAAGCCAGTGGTGGTTGTTTCCCAGATATCAATTAATTGATGTATGGTTGCTTGAGAGACAGGAAAGAAAAACTGAAACCTACACAAAGCTAGAATCTGAAATTATTCATAAAAATATGAATGTTGGGTGTCACAGTCCCAGCCTCATGACCTTTGCTGCCTGTCTCCCACCTCTCTTTGTATTCACCTTCCCTTCTAGCAGGTAATCATGAGCCCCCCCACCTCTCAAAAAAAATAAATAAAATAAAATAATAATAATAATGAAAACCAGATTGATGTTTGTTTCATTTTACTTTAAGCTAATTTTCTAAGACGAAAGCTTTATAGTATTTTCCAATTGATATTAACAAATCCAACAACAGACCTTTTCTGCATCTCAGCCTGGAGCTTTTTGCAAATGAAGCTGATTGGACAGAGAGTTCTGAATACACATGCCACGTGTAGGTACTTGATTTCAATCTCTCCCTGCCCAGACACACACACACACATACACCTCTGTTTAGACTGCAGCTTGCCACTAACAGTGTGTTAATGCGTGTAGGAATAGGTGAATGTACTGCAAAGTGTCTTGCAGTCCATTGGTCTGGAGACAGTTTCATAAAATTGCAAGCAGTTTACCATTTGAGGCTCAAACTGCACAACCCAGATGCAGAATGTAATGGGACTCTATTATGACTTGGCCAAAAATGAAATGCCACTGCCATGGTTCAAATTTAAGTGTTTATTTTGCTATGATTCTGATGGCAAGTGTAATAACAAGCCATGAGAATTATGTTTAGAGTATAACACAAGCAAAGTAACACAGGCTGTAAGTTGACCAGATGTAACTACATAAAAAATAATTGTGTATTCATTGGGTTTTTAAGATTCTTATTTGAAGCACGGATCTTATGGAACAAGAAAAACAAACAATAACAAAAACTCAAAAAAAACACACAACTAATGGGCTAGTAAGGCTTGAGCTACTGACCTAAACTTGAGTCACAATCTTTTCCCAGGCAAAAATAATGTTAAGAAAATAACCAACAGTAGGCTATTGTCTATTTGTATGGCAGTTTCTTCCATAGACAAAGGCACATAAAGTGTCTTTACATTTGATCTCAGAGTATAGCAAAACACACATACGAAGACAAATGAAAACCAAAACACAAACAACCATGCATGAATAGCCGACTAGCAATAAAGTTCAAGATCTGTGGTACATGGCAATAAGACTAGCAAAACCAGAGAAATCAGACACACAAAATGTAATGGAAAATAAATCAAAGATTAAATTTCACACTGGGTAAAAATGTACAACCTCTTTCTTGTAGATATTGACATCTTCACCTAAAGCTCTTCTGGAATGTCCAGAAAACACACTATAAACAAAATAAAATGAACTCCTATAAATTCCTCGAGCTGTTTTTTGGTAACCACAGAGGATGTGGGAAGCCACAGGAGGGGAGTGAAAAATTAGTAAGAGGCAACCAAAAAGAGGAAGCGAGTGACATACGCAGTTAGAATTTGTATGGGTTTGTATGTGTGTGAAGGTGAGAGGAGGTGGGCAACATTTCCTGTTCTTTACTGTCCAAAGACAGGAGGTAATAAACACTCTTACAGGCTCTGGGTGTTGACCGCGAGTGTGTGCGGGGAGTTGGCATCTGGCATCCAGCGCCAGAACATAAAAAAAGTACAAAAGAGTGGTGTTATCTCTCCTGTGAGCGCTCACACTCCAGCGTATGCTTTCACCGATATGCACTCATACCAGCACTTGAGGTTAGACTTCAAAAGGTATGATGTTTTTCATGTTTTAGCCCATTTACTACAAGCCACCCATTCTTTATAATAAAAATGACGTATGATTTTCCAAAGCATTCTGTTTTAGTGCTCGATGAAGCTGTTTTTCAACCTTCAAGGCAGCTTCTGGCTTTAGGTCATTTCAGTACAATATTAGAACATTTCTACAGAGACTAACTTCCTTCAGGTCATTAATCTATCAAAGTGAAGACGGCTACGAGTCTGCTTTGTAGAAGGCATGTAGTGTTGCATAGCAACACAGCTGAAAACACTTGAATCTGTTTTTAAAGTGCTCTGTAATACCATTAGGGATTGTGAATTGGAGTTTCATCATTATCTCAAGTGCATAATTACTTCAGGACTTTCAACTTTGAAAACAATTTGATTACAACAGATTTTATAATCTGCATGCTCCAAGATTAGAAGTATATATTGTTTTCAAACTTATGTGAGGAGCACCTGTTTATCAGTATGGAATCTCAGAATTACAAAATAAGTAGTTTAGACAATACCCCATATTATCAGTCAAACTTGAACAATGAGTTATTGCCATGTTTCAAAAAAATTCCAAAACTCATAATGCATTTATGGTGGTTTATTAAGGCTCTGACATACTTAATCTAAAGTGCAAAAATCTGGTCTCATTGATGTGGATGTGTGACAAAATTGCGTCATTTTGATTGCATATAGGCATCTGCCTCCATTTCTCCACACCAGACTCAGGTTGAACTATTTCTGGAAAACAGTCAGGAGTGTTGTGCGTTTGGTCAGATGTTTGTTTCCTTGCAGAAATGCACTCAGACACCAATGTCAATATTCTGCTTCAACTAATCTGCTTCCACTATGTTTTGTATCCAGTCTGCTGAAAATTAGCAGTCTATGATTATTTAACATTTATTTTATTTAGTCATCAGTACTAAATCATTTTCTTTATGTATATTTTTTTGCACAACAAAATACTAAAGATGAGTTTATTTTTAAGAATAAAAAGTTATAAAAAAATTGTTAAATTTCAGAATGAATGTTGTTTTGAATAATAATTGAACAACAGGTCATGTTCCACAATATATAATAAACTACAAAGTGAAGAGAAAGTTACATAAACATGAATGGCTGAAAAATAGAGAATTTCAAAATAACCATAAGAGGAAGTTATTTTATTTTAAATAACCTGTTACCTGAAGTCCTTTGGTAACTTTTACATTTATCTTTTTCATTTAATGCAAAAAAAATGATACAGTTTTATTTGCAGAGAGATCTGAGTTTTTGTTTCAAAGTTATAACAAAAATGACTATTTTCAAACAAACATAAGGCGCTCATAGTCCACAATTGACTATGGCTAAAATAACTCAACAAGTAAAATCCTTTAACAGAAGAATATCCACAGCTCTGTCAGAACTTATCGACTGAAAAATCCAGTAGAAAACCTACTTTGATGTACTTTACTTTGACAGCCTGTTATCTGTACAGCGTAAGCTATGTGACTGGAGTAAAAGTCAAGTATGAAATTTCATCTTTATCCACTTGAGTGCAACTTGGATCTAAATAGCAGGTGTGAGTCCCAATCTTGAATAAGGTGCTTAGCAGTGTCTCCCTTTTTGTCAGTTTTCGATTAAACATGCTCAAAACAGGGATCATGAGGGAAAATTATGTCAGTATTTTCCTCACTAGCCAATTCTTAGTTTCTTTGTTCTTTGTTTGACTTTGTGTACGCATAAAATATATCCGTAAATTTGTTTAATCACAATAATACCATATATTTTTAGTGTCGGCGTAGTCCCAAAGTACATTTTCTGAGTCAAGTCCAATTTGGCCAGAGTGTCAGCTTTGTTTCTGTCTTGAGCTCTGTACTTATCTGGCAGTGTCTTACTATGTTACAGCCTCTTCTCTTCAGCCTTGTCAGCTTTAGTTATCTTGTTTGTTTCTCTCACATTTCATGGATATGTCTTTTCTTTCCTTGAATCAGTTTGACATTTATTTTCATTCCTGATGTTAACAACCAGCCCCGCTGGCACAGAATGTTGAATTGGAGAAGTTAGAGAAGGTCATACTGTGCCAGTCATAAACAAGAGAAAAGTTTAGTATTAATTGCGTCTACATGTTGTGTATAAGTAATGTCCATGGTTACACAAGAAGGGAGTATAAACATGTAAAATGGCAGCAGTGATGTATTTATTTTGATAAAATAAAATCCACCTGGATTATTTTGTTGCCCAGCCTCCTTCTCCCAATCACACAGCACAGATTTTTTTTCATAAGCAAGCACCTAGCCCTTTTTGAATCATTTTATGTATTGAGATACAATGTCTAAGAAGTGTTCAAACAAAACTTTATCACATTTGGTTGTGTGATAAAGCCACCAACTTTAATATATATATATATATATATATTTTTTTTAGATGTACAGTTTAGGTGGGATATGTTACAATGGAAAACTGAATTAAGATCACTCAAAGCTACAATGCAATGGTTTGTGTTAAAGCATTTTGCTGTTGAAATGATGGATCATAGACCAAACCTAAGTCCCATTAAGAATATGTGGCATGACTTGAAAATTGCTTTGGACAGCTCTCTATCTCACTGACACTGAGCTAGTTTGCCAAGTAGAACAAAACATAAATTTTAAAATTTGTAAAGTTGGTAATGACAAAGCCAAAAGCACAATTTCAATATAAATAAACTGGCAGAGGGTGAAAGAAACCCTGTTTTTTTAGAAGATTCAAATTTATATTCTACCATCAGAAAAAACCAAAATTATTGTATAGGAAAGTCAAGTGGGTGGGTTTTGGGATTTCATCAACTTTGTATTTCTTGTTGCCTGAACAGCATTGTTCTCTGAAACGTCCTGTATGCCAACAATCAAAGTTAGCTGGCAGTAACACAGGGGGTTTAGTTTATGCCTCTTGAAAAGTCTTGAATTAATCTTTCAAGATGTTTAATTTTCATTGCTACTCCTGAACCATAACAATAATATTTTGGTATGAACTCTATAAATCCCCAAAATAATAAATATAACGGTTTATATCACTAAAAATGTTATGAAGAAAAAGAAAAAGTGAACTTGTTTGTGATGACCTTCCAGTTGATGTCTCTATGTGGCGATATACAGAGATGCACAAACACTCACACAAACCTTATTACTCAAACAGATAGATCCTGACAGGCATATCTTTCTCTACTCAACTCTCCAGAAAGCTGCTAATCTGTTCAAACTATCAGCTTGCAGTGGCTGTTAATTAGCTTCCTTTCCAGTATTCACTGATTATCTTGGCGCCCTGCCAGTGGGGTTGATCTTCGATTGTCATCTGCTCTGGAACTGCTGCGTCTCTATGTGTTCAAGTCAGACGATGAGATAGAACCTTAAAGATTTGTGAGAACCATATGGACACCACATGGGAAAGAAATTCAGTGCTGTCTTTTTTTAATGTTTGTTTGTTTGTTTTCATCAGTTATGTGCTCTATTGCAAAGCATCCAAAGCATCCACAATACTTCATGCAGAAACATCTAGTGTCCTCCAACCCCACCATTTGCTGATATGATTTAGGCTAAGGTTTATCATAAGAGGAGATTATATTGTTAGACTCTAATGTTCTCATTGTTGTTGCTGGGCCCTGTCATGAGACGTGGACCTGGAATCTCAAGTCTTTCACATAAAATTGGTGAAGTAAGTAAAAAGTGGCCGAGAAACGATATAACTTTACAACCGTGTGAGTGAACACATCTGTGTAATATAATCCACTGTGACAAAGTGGATCGTAAAGTAAGACTAATGAGTCAGCTAGCTTTTAAAATGCTCCTCTGATCATTTGTCACTGCATGATAAATTTTGTGACATTAAGATGGTGGTTTGGCATTGCTAGCGGACAAAGAATCCAAATATTTGAGTTTTGTCATGTTTTGGTTAGCTCGGCGAACCCACATGCGCAGAACACACTCAGGAGGGAGAGGTAAGTGCAGTGAGATTTATTGCAAACAACAAAAATGTGACAGTGAGGGTTGCAGGGAGGAACAGGCGGCGGCGTCGCAGGAAGGTGGATTGGAGAAGCGGTTCTCAGGAGCCACAGGGAGGATCAGAGCTCACGTCTCGATGAATCTCCTGGCCAACGAGAATCCAGGTGGAACAGACTGCCAGGAGAACACGGGAAACAGGACCTGAAGGCGGATGACAGGAAAGCGTTAGGAACCTGATCTGGTTGGTCTGAGGTTAACTTAGCACAGGTTCTACCATAGGCGAGCAACACTCTGACACTGGAGTGTTGGCGTGATCTTCCAGAAGTACTCCTCCCGATGAAGTGAGTGGCCACAGGTGTGCAGGAAAAAACCACCAGTCACGCCCCCACGCAGTGTCGCGACGCCCCCTGGAGGAGAAGCTGAAGGCGCACCTCCAGATTCACAACAGTACCTCCCCCTCAACAACCGCCACTAGGCGGTCCACCAGAAACTGAAGGAAGAGAGGCACGGTAGTCCGCGATGAGGGAAGGGTCCAGAATAAAAGAGCCGGGAACCCACTGGCGAGCCTCTGGACCGTAGCCCTCCCAATCCACCAGGTACTGCCATCCCCGGCCCCTCCGACGGGAGTCCACAATCCGGCGGACCGCGTAGACAGGGCCCCCCTCAAACTCACGAGCAGGAGGAGGGGTTTCGGGAGGCGGGCACAACGGACTGGTAACCACAGGCTTAATCCGGGATACGTGAAACGTGGGATGAACAGCCAGCGTCGGAGGCAGACGGAGACGGACCGCAGATGGGCTGATCACGGACTCAACTTCAAAGGGCCCGATGAACCGAGGAGCCAGTTTACGAGACTGACTTCAACGGAATGTCCTTGGTCGATAGCCAAACCTGTTGCCCCGGAACATAGGCAGGCGCTGGTCTCCGTTTACGATCCGCAAACCGACGGTTCTGTCCTTCAGTGCGGTTGAGTGCCGCCACGGTCTCCCTCCAGATGGACCTGCATCGCTGAATGTGACGCCGCACTGATGGCACCGCAATGTCCCTCTCCTCAGACGGGAACAAAGGTGGCCTATAACCGCAGGAGACTTCAAACGGAGACAGCCCAGTAGCAGATGAAATATGAGAATTATGAGCATACTCAGCCCAGGGGATGAACTGACTCCAGTCAGTGGGGTCGGTGGCAGTGAGACACCTCAGGGCGGACTCCAATTCCTGGTTCATCCGCTCCGTCTGACCGTTCGACTGTGGATGGTAGCCAGAGGACAAACACACCTGGGCTCCGAGAGCCGCACAAAACTGCCTCCAAACCTGAGCCGTAAACTGAGGTCCCCGGTCCGACACGATCTCAGCAGGGATGCCATGGAGCCGGAACACATGCTTAACCAAAAGCTGTGCAGTCTGGAGAGCAGAAGGCAGTTTCTTCAATGGAATTAAATGGCAGGACTTCGAAAATCGGTCGACCACAGTAAGGATGGTAGTCATGCCCCTCGAAACAGGAAGTCCTGTCACAAAATCCAGAGCTATGTGTGACCATGGTCGGCTGGGTACAGAGAGGGGTTGAAGTTGGCCAGAAGGGAGTTTATGAGAAGGCTTGTTCTGTGCACACACCGGGCAAGCTAGCACAAACTCCTTGATGTCCTTGTAACAGGACGGCCACCAAAATCGACGAGTAATGAGTGCGATTGTTCTGCTCACTCCAGGATGGGCGGAAACTTGGCGGTGTGTAGCCACTTGATCAACCGGGGGCGCACAGGTATGGGTACATATACCTTGTTCGGAGGTCCACTACCCGGATCGGGTTCAGTCAATTGAGCCTGCTTGACCAGGTCCTCGACCTCCCAAGTGACCGACGCCACCGAACAACTGGCCGGGAGAATGGAGGCTGGACACTCCTCGGCATCATCGGTAGCATACACCCGGGACAGGGCATCAGGTTTGCCATTTCTGGAACCAGGGCGGAAAGAAATTATCAGGTTAAAACGGGAGAAGAATAAAGACCAACGTTTCTGCCGGGGATTGAGTCTCTTAGCAGATCTTAGGTAAGAAAGGTTCCTATGATCTGTCCAAACTAAAACCGGATGAACTGCCCCCTCCAGCCAGTGCCTCCACTCCTCGAGAGCCAGCTTGACAGCGAGGAGTTCCCGATCCCCCACGTCGTAGTTCCTCTCGGCCGGAGTCAGTCTGCGAGAGAAGAATGCGCAGGGATGGGTCTTGTGGTCAGTTTCAGCAAACTGAGACAGGACGGCTCCCACCCCCGAGTCAGAAGCGTCCACTTCAACCACAAACTGCTTAGTGGGATCTGGCTGGATTAGGATGGGTGCATCAGAAAACAGAGATTTTAATTTGACAAAGGCAGCATTAGCCTCTGGGGTCCAGGAAAAGTTCGTCTTTACAGAAGTAAGAGCGGTTAAGGGCAGAGCAATAATACTGTAATTACGTATGAAACGTCGATAGAAGTTTGCAAAGCCCAAAACCTCTGCAGTTGTTTCCTAGATTCAGGGACCGGCCAGTCTAAAACCGCCTTAACCTTGTCCGTCGATGGCCTCACCTGTCCCCCTTCCAGAACAAACCCAGGAAGGACACTGACGCCTGGTGAAATTCACATTTTTCCGCCTTCACGAACAGTCGGTTCTCCAGAAGTCGTTGCAGAACGAGTCTGACATGCTGACGATGCTCAGGGAGCGTCTTGGAATAAATCAGAATATCATCCAGATAAACAAAAACGAAAACATTCAGAAAGTCTCTAAGAACATCGTTAATAAGGGCTTGGAAACAGGCGGGTGCATTGGTCAACCCAAACGGCATGACCAGATATTCAAAATGCCCCAGAGGCGTCTTAAACGCCGTTTTCCACTCGTCTCCCTCCCGAATACGGAGCAGATGGTACGCATTGCGTAGGTCGAGTTTAGAGAAAACAGTTGCTCCCTGGACCGGCTCGAAGGCGGAAGAGAGAAGGGGCAGAGGATACTTGTTCTTGACTGTTATTTGGTTTAGGCCGCGATAATCAATACACGGCCTGAGAGTGCCATCCTTCTTAGCCACAAAGAAAAACCCCGCACCTACCGGAGAGGAGGATGAGCGGATGATTCCGGCGGCGAGGGACTCCTTAATATACGTCTCCATGGTCTCCCTTTCCACTTTGGAGATGTTGTACAGTCGACTCTGGGGCAAAGGGGCTCCGGGGAGTAAATCGATGGCACAGTCATATGGTCGATGCGGAGGAAGAGAAAGTGCTTTCGATTTACTAAAAACAGCAGCGAGGTCCTGATATTCCACCGGAACTGAAGCGATATCCGAAGGCTCTGCTTCATGACCAACTGCCGGTGGCGAACCTGGCGGGGATGCGGAACGGAGACAAAGTGAGTGACAACTTACAGACCATGAAATAATTTGGCGTTCAACCCAGTCGACATGGGGATTGTGTTGAGACAACCACTCAAACCCCAAAATTACCGGAGAACTGGTGGTGGGAAAAACAAAAAAGGTCGTCATCTCATGATGATTTCCAGAAACATGCAGACTTACTGGGACCGTTTGGTGAGTTATCTGGTGCAAAGCTTGTCCATCCAAGGCAGAGACTCTTAATGGAGTTTGCAAAGGTAGAGTCTCTATGTTCATCTGCTGGACGAGACAAGAATCTAACAGATTTCTCTCACAGCCCGAATCAATTAGGGCAGACAGAGGAACTGACCGGTCCTGAAAAGAAATGGTGACAGGGAGGATAAGTCGAGGAGTTTTTTTCGCTAATTTGATAGTCCGCCAGCCTCCTCGGATCTACTGGCGGACTCTGACTTTTGCTTTAAGCGGGCATGTAGCAATAAAGTGGCCCGCCGCGCCGCAATATAGACAGAGCTTAGATCTGATCCGCCTCCGTCTCTCCTCGGGGGATAGACGAGCCTCCCCGAGCTGCATGGGTTCGACTTCGCAGGGCGCTGGGTGAGGCGCGGAAGGCTCATGGTTAACAAAGCCCTCCGCGGGGCGAAACTAGCGGCCCCCTCCGCTTGTCTCTAGCCCGGGTGCGGGCTCGGTTATCCAGACGGATGGCTAGGACTATCAACTCCTCCAACGTCTTAGGTTCGTCGATTGTGGCCAACAAATCCTTCATTTTCTCGTTCAAGGCGTTATAAAACGCGCTCTTAAGCGCAGCTGGGTTCCACCCTGAAGCTGCCGCTTTAACGCGGAAATCAATGGCAAACTCCGACACAGATTGAGGTCCCTGTTTCAATGTTAACAGATCTCGAGAGTCGGACGCCGGATCTGACGACTGATTAAAGACCTGTTTAAATTCCTTCAGGAACTCCTCGAACGAACACCCATAATTGGAGAAGGAGGAAAACCTGGCTTGTGCCCAGTCTAAAGCCGTGCCAGACAGGTGGGCAAGGATGAATGAAATCTTTGCGCCGTCATGGGAAAAACTGGAAGGTGAGTGGTTGAACAGAATCTGACACTGGAACAGGAAACCCCTGCACTTATCCATTTCACCTGAGAATCGCTCAGGAGCTGGAGGCCGACATTCATAAGACCCGGACCGACCTGTGACGTCAGTGCTTGGAGCGGGTGTGGGCGCTGGATCGGGCGGTTGCGAAGACTGGAGGAAATGAGCAATTTCCTCGAGGCGGGAGTTTGTCTCGAGCTGTCGCTTGTTCATCTCACGTAACGCAGTGTCGTGACTTTGAATCAGCGAGTGCTGCTCCTGTAAAGTCCGGCGGAGTGCGTCTGCTGTGGTTTGAGATTGGTCAGAGTGTTCTGTCATGTTTTGATTAGCTCGGCGAACCCACATGCGCAGAACACACTCAGGAGGGAGAGGTAAGTGCAGTGAGATTTATTGCAACAACAAAAATGTGACAGTGAGGGTTGCAGGGAGGAACAGGCGGCGGCGTCGCAGGAAGGTGGATTGGAGAAGCGGTTCTCAGGAGCCACAGGGAGGATCAGAGCTCACGTCTCGATGAATCTCCTGGCCAACGAGAATCCAGGTGGAACAGACTGCCAGGAGAACACGGGAAACAGGACCTGAAGGCGGATGACAGGAAAGCGTTAGGAACCTGATCTGGTTGGTCTGAGGTTAACTTAGCACAGGTTCTACCATAGGCGAGCAACACTCTGACACTGGAGTGTTGGCGTGATCTTCCAGAAGTACTCCTCCCGATGAAGTGAGTGGCCACAGGTGTGCAGGAAAAAACCACCAGTCACGCCCCCACGCAGTGTCGCGACGCCCCCTGGAGGAGAAGCTGAAGGCGCACCTCCAGATTCACAACAAGTTTCTACTCGTCTAAGTTCTTAGCACATCTTCGCCACAAGTAAAAGGTGAACTGTAAGTAATAATAACACCATATCCACTAGATCCAGGATATTTTTTTCCAAATATGATGCAAAACAGCAGCACATTTCTAATACAACTATTTTAGAGTACAGCTCAATGCTTCTCTGGGGTCAGTCTTTTTCAGCTTTGAACATCTTTAGGCTGTAACTCTGGCCAATGCTCTTTTTCCAAATCAAATTGGAAGGGGAGTATTCGTAAAAGCATTTTTCCAAGTCTTGCAAAACTTTCATAAATACATTTTGATTTGGACCTTGACTGAGAAAGTTGATAATTCTTTAAATTCAATCACTGCATCATACACTGGCTTACATGTATGATATACCAGCATATTTTGCTGATGAAATCATGACTTATGTAGAACCGTGGTTAGAGTTGAAGTCTCATATCTGAAAATTGTGTGGTCAAGTCGAGCTTTTTCTTGTCACATGTTGATGTGGCCACTAAATTCTCACTCAGTCTGAATAAGCAGGCTACACAATTGTGATGAAGACTGCGTGGCAATCATTGACATCCTCCACGAGAAGCATAATCTACAAAGGAAGTGGCTGTTCAGAGTGCAACATCCTTGAAAATTTATACAAGGGTAAATGGAAGGAAAAAAGTATGACAAGAATAAGTTCAGCAGTGACAGGAATATTGTGAGCTTTCTGAGGATTGTCAGACAAGAGCCGTTCCATAAATTTGAGTAGCTTCACAGGGAATGGAGTTAGTACGCTCTGATGATTCTTTCATATGGACCACAAAGTCCATGTCAAAGAAAGTATTTACAAGATCACAGCTAATAAAATTCCTTTCTTAGTGCTTTGAGTTTGTATCTACATCGATCAAGGACTTCACTAAACTTATTCTCGAATGTTCAACGAATGGACAGGAAATAGTTTGCTTTCAGGTAAGAAATAGGGATCCAAATTGTAAGAGTAGTCTAATCTAGAGACAAAATTTAAGAATGTTTTTCATACTTTATTTCACTCTGCTGGTTTAGTTTCAGTCCTTTTCACCTTGTGAGAACATTGAAAAGCTTTTGAAAAGTTTTAAACACAAAGTAAAATTTGGCCTACTTTGCACTTTCTTTTTTTGTTTACCAAGTATGCAGCTATAAAATCGCTTCACCCCTTCGGCATTTTGTATTTTTGTACTTTTTACCCACGTTTCCAAGACACAGAATGTAACTGACTGCCATCAGATACTTAAGACATGCCATGCATTTGCTCAAACCTAATTTGAGCAGCAATTAATACTCTGAAACCTGCTGTAACACAATGTGGTGGTTTGACCCCAGCAAATAATATCCACCTCTGTGGTGTCATGTAGAGTTATTTTGGCTCTGATCAGTTCTCAAAATATTGCATTTTTCTTACGGTCAGCTGTTCTAAACAGAAATCAGAACCAGAATGTATTAAAACAGATTTAATACAAGGTTAAGTGTTGTATGACTAAAATCATAAAATAACATGAGATTTGCTTATTTTTGTGATTATAAATCTCTGCAGTTAGTGAAAATAACCCCAACAAAAACTTAATTCACAATGGTTTCAGTTCATGTGGGTGAAACAGATTTTTTTTCTGGTATTAAACTGCTTGTGGTCACAAAATGGGGGACAATTAATGAAAGTGTGAAGAGACCCAAAGCCCTAAGTGCATTCATATTCAATAAATTAAAATGCTTGAAAAGTTTTATTTCAGAAACTCAATTTAGTAAATGAAACAAATTAAATGGATCAGTTACACTCAGACTGCTGTTTTCAAGACTTTATTCTTTCATCTTGATGTCATTCCACTAACAGATATCGAAACACATTTAAGATCAAAATTGATAAAACAATAAATCATTAGCAATACAGGATTGCTCTACCGTATTTTGGAACCCAATGTGATTTGAATAAAATTCAAAATTCAGACTAGTTAGCATAATCTGTCAAGTGCATTTATCAATAATAAAAAAAAATCCTATTGTTGGCTAAATTACTTTTGGGAGACTATTTCATTAAAGAGAGAATGCAAGTCAAGCTCTAATCCTTCCTTTTTTTGTCAGTTCTAATAATTACTGCAATTGAGCTAAATTTGCTCTGAGCACATTCTTGCCAATATGTCGCTGATGTTTAAAATGCAAATCACTGTAATGTCTCTTGGTGGATAAATCTGTCAAGCCCTGGAGAGCCATTGAGCTCCTAAGGTGTTTATTAAACATGCATAACTAACTCTGACAACAACACAAAGGAAATGCTACAAACAACAAATAGTGCATGTGTGTATTTTAGAGAGAAACACGTACAAGGTCAAAATGATTGAACGTAATTATAGAAGGGGAAGAGAGAGAAATATTGAAATATTGTAATTAGTCCCCAGATTATAATTTATAATAATTGAGAATTTACAATTTTCCAAGGAGGGACATTTGAAAACATTACACTGCAAGATTTATATTCTGACAGGTTATTAGAGGGGGAGGATAAAAAGACCTATCCCTCTGACTGAGGAAAACAACTTTGATTTTGTAGGTTAAAGTACAAAATGTAGCTTCATGGAGATCATTTCATAATTGACTGGAATCTGAAGACCGACTTTTTTCAATATCTTAACAGTAAAAACGAGCTCTATAAATAAAAAGAAATATGTTTCTATTTATAATGATAATAATGATAAACTCATTTTACTTTTACAGAAAAATTGTTATTTAATTTAAAAAAAAATTGTTTAATCTGGTCTTATTTAGCACAATGTACATTTGTCCCTGGATTCGGTTGTTAATAAAATCTGTTGGAAAAAATCTCATGAATATTTTAATGTCTCCACGTCTTGTTTATCTGAACATTAAAATTATTATTCTTTAAAAAACAAACAAAAAAACAGCCTTGTTTCTAATTAAATATAAATAAAGTCTTCCACGCAAATGTAGAAAACACAATTTACTGATATGATCTTGGTACTCATGGTGCGTGATGTTTTATTCTCCACAGAATTCCCAGATGGGGCGTTCTAAGCTCGTCCTGGAAAGGAATCTTTAGTATTTTGGAGGCATTTGCTAACCTTTTATCCAGAGAATTATGTAACATGAAGAAAAGGACAGTTTTCTCAATAAAAATCACACATCACAGAAGCCTTAGTGCATGCATGATTTCATCAATGACACAGAGAAGAACACTATGTAGCAAATGAGAACATGACTGTCATCACAAAAAATATAAAGAAAATAGTATTTTTTATATAAATTTAAATTAATTTATTTTTAAATATCACTGTACTCAGAAAAAAAAATTACAGTCATAAGTAAAAGCTATTACTAGTCATTTTAAAGTCAATATATGTTCTGACTTTTTATTCACTTACACTGACATTTTTTACACCTTCACCACAAAATAGATTATTTTCTGTGTTTTTCTCTGTTATTTTAGCTTCCAATAGGAAAAAAAAGTGCTTATTGTAATTCATTTAAATTTTTCTAGTATATTCTGTTGAATTTTAAATGTTGAATAGAAGCTAAAGTTTGACAAGGTCATACCCAGCTTTTACTAAAGGAAAAACTGATGTTCTTCAGAATTTCTTGTCTGTAAAATCCTTGTCTGCTGATCTCTGCTGAAGTTCAGTGCCAAGTTTTCATTCACAGCCAAATGGTATGGGATTAAAACGGCTGTCCAGAAACAAAATGCTGGCGAGCATGGTCCACTGCACCGCTTTGTGCATAATACAACGGAGCACTGACTCTGTTGAATGATGCATAAATTATTTTCCAGGCTTATATACTCATTCAAAGTCAATTTAATCATCTGTAAAAGATCTGGTGTTCAGAAATCTACAAGCTGACCACAGAGTAAATATAGTTTGTCATCCAAAAACACTTTTTTTTAGTCGGTAAAAGACATTCAAAACGATCAACCATGCATGGGCAACAATTGTATTTAATTTTCAAATAAATCATGTACAACAATGCTAAATATTCTTACTAGAATTGATAAAGAGTCATATCTATAACAGACAACATGTATCTTCACTCTTCACCCGTAGAAAGAGAACATATGACATCTTGTAAGATGGAAAGCTAAATGCACCTCACCTTTGGACATGTTGCTTGTAGGTTGAGTCGCTAAACATTAGCTTAAGTCAATGGCTGATAACTGAGAAAAAGAAGGACACATACAATTAAAAGAAGGAAGCACATGATTGTGGAGAACAAACTGCTTTTTCTGGACAGCTTTAGTAATTTTTATAAACTGCCACAAAAAACATAGCTGGACTTGTTTAGCTTAAAATGTCAACATGAAAAAACAGAACTTGTGACCATCTTCATTACATAAAACATTACATTCAATTCCTTCCAGTCATACATTTAGCTAAACATTGTTTCAAAAGAGCTGGAAACACACAAACAAAAAAACATCATGTTGCAATATGCTGCAACTATTTTAGATTAGACTTCACATTGTGGAGTCATGTTGCCATAGTGGAGCAATGCATGATGGTGCAGTGGTTTGAGCAGTCACTCTGCAGCAGTTTCTGGGTGAAATTTGCATACATTCTCCCTGCATGTCTGAGTTAATCCATTTCACTCCAACAGTGCAGAAACATGCTTGTTTGGTGATTCTAAATTGCTTCGAGAGAAAGTCAAACAATAAAGGCATAGACCATCTGATATTCCCCCAGCTCTCTATATTCCAGAGCAGAAATAAAAATCTATTTGCCCTAAAAAAGTGTTTTTTTTTTTCGTTAAGGACCGATTGAGGAACTCTGACTATTGTTGCGGGTTGAACCGCTGGTTAGATGCAGTTTTCCATGTTCATGTGAGGTATTCAGCAATAGGAAGTGACAGACAAAATTAGAATAGTTTATGAATACTTAGGGCTATTGGGCTAATCCCAGAGAATTACAGTGGATCAAAGTCAGAAGTGAAGGGCAAATTTGGGCTAGTTTTAGAGATGAGGAGCAATGACCATGCCTATTTAACTTCTGACACAAAACCAATTTACCTCTACTCTGTTCTAAAGCAGGTTGAGCAAAGTTTGCTTCCCTATGTTTTACATACTGATGCTGCTGTAGTATTTCTGCATATAATACGAATATTTATTCAGTTTACTGTATCCTATCATATCATATTGTCAGAAATCCCAAGTTTTTGACAATATTGAAACGTTCAGTGTTCATTCATTTATGCTGTAATTTTGTAATATGACTGACTGAAATAAAAGAAAATCATTTCCACATCGGTTTGAATTCAGTTTTGCCTCAGTTGTTTGTGTTTTTACGTCTGGCCTTTTTTAATATCTATTATGATGAGTAAACACTGTTTAGTTGGAATATTAGCTTTTAGGTCTCCAAATGGCTACTGCTGAAATGTGCTATACAAATCACTGCCAAAGCACAGAGCAAGTTTGAAATCATAAAATACTCAAAAAAATTGTATGCATGCATGGCAGATGGAAAATGGATACAAATGATGATTTTATATCATTTCTTGTAACTATTGTACACATTTCAGTTAATGGAAATTTGCTAACTGTTATTTTTAATTGATTCAGAGTTGTGAAGAAAACCTTATCACAGTTAAACTTACACAAAGTATGGCATTTTGATTTGGAATATATTTTAAAATATATATATTTTATTGACTCTCTTTAATTGGATGGCAAGTCTAGCCAGTCAAACTGTTTGTCTTTCTCTGCATTTCCAGTTGAGCAACAAAAGACAAATAAAAAACACCATTGCTGTAAAATGCAGAAATCTCTTTCAGCTTCACTTAACATGCAGATGTTGGGTTGTACAAATTGACAGTAGATGTAATGCCACCCAATGTTCATATACTGTTAACATTCAAACAAAGAATAAATATTATGTGCTCCCATTAAGTATTTCACTCACCACAAATATATGTGTGCTTATGTTTATACTGAATCATCAAAAGCAGTAAAATGTCATACTACATGCATGTGTTTGTGAGTAAACACACACTGTGTCACTTGAAATTTGGAATGGAAGCTCAGCTGGATGGCTGCCTGAATATCGCTGTGGAAACCCAGCAACTGATGGCAAACATTTACATATTTATTATTTCATTTTAGCCTCCCACAAACCTGTTCTCTTTGTCTCTCTGACAAATGCACACATACACAAACTGCTTTGAATTTGACACACATGCCAAGCCATGAAGTGTAGTCCTACATCAGAAAGGCTTTTCATTAAGTGTCAGGGACAGGATTTGACACAAAAACAGAAGAAATGCAAATGACAAATGGCAAGCAAGCAAAACACTGGCTCAGCCAGGACCAACGTCTGCAGGATTTCATTGGTTTGAGGATGACAAAATAATGGCTACAGCTACGAGCTGTTCTTAGTAAAGTAAAAAAGAAAATACAATTCAAAATTGACTTGTACTTTCTCATATTTCATCATGTTACAATCACAAACTTCAAAATATTTGATAAAGATTTCATGTGACAGACAGAGTTAAAGAACTGCAAGATATTTTATTCCTCTCCTTCTGAGTCACTACTTTGTAGAACAAACTGCAGCTGAAAATCTTTAGGAATTTGGCTATTATAACTTTTATACTGCTAGAAATTTCTGCCCATGTTTATTTTTAACAAAGCTCAAATTCAGACTGCATGAAGAATGACGATGAACAGCAATGTTCAACTTTAGCCACACATTCCTACTTAGATTTAGGTTTGAGCCTGGGATGAGCCATACTAACAAACAAAGACGTTTAATCTAACACATTTCTATACCTACATTTGTGTATTTAATAATGTTTTGCTGGAAGATGAAACTTCACTCAATTCTGGAGCCTCACACTGATAGTCATCATTTATTGCCCTGCATTAAGCTCCATTCATCTTCACATCTACTCTGACCATGCTCCCTGTTCCCACTGGAGAATAGCTTCTCTACAGTCAGATGCTGCCACCATGTTTCCCGGTGGCAATGATGTGTTTATGATGATACAAGAGTCAGTTCTCCATCTGATATAACATTTTAAAATGTTTAAGGTTAGTGATGATGTTTTATAACGTAACCTGCTTTAAAGTGTTTCAGAACTATACCTTTGGCATTTACTGTGGTCATGAGACAGTTTATTCTCTAAAAACCTCTGAGCATGTGAATTATATGCAGGTAGAGTACAGTAACTTCTTAAGTTACTCGGTTGCACTGTCTTTATTACTGCAAATATTGAAAATAATGTACAGTGTTCCATTTCACAATCATGAGTTGCTCTGATTTGATGCATTCCATTGATTTCCCATTAAATATGTTTAAAGTAGTTAAGAACTCAAAATAGTTAAGGACTCAAAATAAATGTGAATAGATGGGAGATGATTAAAAAATGGCCAATATGAGGCATAAGCTTTGCACCCCTAATAATAGTTTTAAATATTTAAGGTGTTTTTTTTGTTTGTTTGTTTTCACTAAACCGCATTACAAACAGCAACCTTAAGGTAATTTTGGTAACCAGCCTTTTCCTGTTTTCTTGGAGTAATGGTTTATTGGGAAAAAAAACAACAACCCAAAAACCATAATTGTTCCTCAGTAGTTCCTTGCTCATTATGCATTACGGAATGCATTGGCTGTTCTCAGCTGTTAAGGCCCTCAATCTGTTAAATGTTGAACTAATATTCTCAGTTTTGTTGTAAAATCAATCCCTGTTTTCTACCTGGGAGGAGCTGCAGGTGTGAGGACGCATCTCCCATTTTTACTCTCCATCTCTCCTTCTCCTCTCGCTCTTACCCAAATCTGGCAGAAGATCGATTTCATTCCTGAGGCAAACTGTTCAAGATGACTGATGCTCAGAACAGAGGAGAGCATGGCGCTTCCATCAGTTCTAAGACCAAAATACTGTTGACAGGATCCTGAGGACTGCAGACTCAGAACTGATGAGCAAGCAGAAAGTTGGGAGAAAAGGAGCATTCCATCAGTAGTATGCAGGTAAAGCAGGAAAAAGACAGAGAGAGAAAAAAAAATCAACAGTGAAATAAAAAAGTCTGATATGAAAAAGAAATGCCTAAAAAGTTCAAAATTAACTGGAATATCTTAAAACTAATTAGGTTTTTCTGGGATTGGTGACTTAATTTTTACCAAATACGTTGAAAGAATTATGAAAAAGTGAGAAAGGAATCATCACTTGGTGAATGTCAATGTGGACAAATAATTCAACACCACAGCACATAAAAAAAACAAAAAACATTTTCTTTAGGTAAATTAAAATAAATAAATAAATAATATATATATATATATATATATATATATATATATATATATATATATATATATATATATATATCAAAATCCCACATAGATTCTCCTCAACATTTAATTGTCCTTGTCACAAAAGCACAATTTCTATATTCAAGGGCCTCTGATTGGCTGTTTTTGACCAGGCATGCTGTATTTTTGCAGATGGCAGTAGGACCACAGATAAAAAGAGTATATTTTTTTCCACAGATATCTCATAGCATCAGAATATAGACAGTTTTAAATAACATGTGAGAGAAAACAAAACAAAAATCACTGCAGCTTTAATTCCTCTTCATGCTTTGCAAATACAGCTAATGTCATACATTACCTTTTAAAAAAATCTAATTATAATTTTTATTAATATCTTCTATGGAACATTTGTCAACAAGGGGGGGATTTAAAAATCCCCACCTTTCTATTTCTATTTTTATGCTATAAAATAAAGGAAAATGCAAAACATGTAAAAAGTGGGTTTAAACATTTGTCCGCCAAAGGTATAATAATTGTGGAAAATTATATTTGAACAAGCTTCCTACAAAATGACAAGAGATCTAAAAAAAATGACTCTTTCTTATGGTGTCATTCTCTTTGGGTAATTTAATTAAATTATTTCATGAAAAACCTGAAAAATCAACATTTGCAGTTATGTCTTAATTTAAATGTTTCACTTGATCTGTTATCATTCTAAGCTCAATGTATTAAGAGCTACTGTGAAAGAGCATTGTTTTATCACTTAGCATCTTATTAAAATACACTGAAATTTGCACATCGAATGTGATAAAATGTAAGCATAATGCTTGTACTTTTGCAAGACCCTATATGTGCAATAGCAACAGTGATTAATTGTTCGCATCTATTTTTAGACATTTCAGTCACACAGTGCATGCAGTGGAGATGTTTAAGTCTGGTGTAGGCAGGGCTCAATGTAATATGTGGGGGTTGTTTTGTGAAGCATAAAAGCAATTGATTTCTGGATTCAATTGCTGAATGTTGGGCGAGGTTTCTCGTGTTTATTGGAGAAGAGCATTGCCTGTGAACCAAAGGTATGTGCAGTTCTACAATAAAATAAGCAATGACATTTTGAAAAGAATCGACTTGGCAAAATGCCACAGGCTTAGTTGAAAATGAAATAAAATGCCCTTTGATTCTCTGCTTCTGTTTAGATTTCAGTTGCTGAGAAAAGGTTGCTGTTTTATGAAAATGGCTAGTCAACCTTATCTTGTGCTTGTGTGTATATTCTGATGCGTACTGTGAGAGCGTCAACATGTGAACTTTATAAAAGGTAAATCTAAACATGTGCAACATTGTGAGCAGTCAAACAGATAAAGGAGCATTTTCATTATCTATAAAGTTGTTCAGAATAATGAGTGTTGACAAGAAAAACCTTGTCCTCTCTGGAGCAATACTGGTAAAGGAAAATGAAGGCTATTATGATCAAGGACACCTGATAAATACCTGAAATTTTAAATGGGCTTTTATACTTCAAAATTTGTGTACTGATGAATTTCATTGAGAATAGGCAACTCCACCTGTTCAGCATAGTCTGAAATGACTGAGGTTAGAATGTCAGCAAACAGCTCACATTAAATAAAATAATAATAATAATAATAATAAAAAAACATACAACTTTTTTATCTGAAGCATCACTCTTGATTTATCCACTGCTTAAATCATTATTTGAGGATCTGGAAATAAACTATTTTCACAGTTTTTTTTTTTTTTTTTTTTTTTTTTTACCTTCTGCTTCCTCATGGCCACCATGCCTCATATTGGCCATGCTTTTCCAAATATACATTTGTTGCTTTTTCATACATTTTGATGCAAAAATGACTTGTTCTTCGTCTCATTTGGTCATTTTGGTTTCCATTCCTGCAATCTAATACTTGTTTTTGTCATGCATAGAGATGAAAAAACATACTTTTGATTTCTTTCTCACGTTTAATAGTGACAGACATACTCATCTGGGTTAATTTATTTATTTATTTAAATTCACTGAATGTAGAAGGTTAGATTTAAGTGTTAAAGTGGGCTACTGCTTTAAAAGACACATGAATTATATAATTTGTTCTAAGGTCGTCACTTTATTATAGGTTCCAATAAATAATGACAAACTGCATCTGTCTCTTCTCAGAAGTAGAGCCTCCCTTTACGTCTGATTATCACCACTAATACAGACTTAAAGATATGCAGAATTATGCCTATTTTTAGCAGCATGGATGCATGTTCATTATTCCCCAAGAATGCAGAAAGTCTGGTACTTTCTTACACTTAATATATGGTAAAAATTGCATTTCCAAAAATAAAAATACTGTGATTAATACAACTCTCAAGTTATGTCTCTGCAAATACAAAATATAAAATGGTTCAATGCCTACAGTTGCTGTCACATTAACTTTGCATCTACAAGACCTTATGATGTTTCTGTCAGCTAATAATAATGTAAAGCTATCATTTTATATGATCCATTGCAGTTATTAAAGCATCTGGGGATGCTCACATGTGGGAAAACTCCAGGGAAAAGAATGACAGCGTACGTCACGGTGGTCTTTTCAGCAAATTATGTTCCACTGCAGCTGTTGTTTGAGAAACAGGAGGACGAATGAATCCAATCAATGGAGAACAATACTTGTGAAAGCTTGTTATGAGACTTAAAAAAGAAACCTTGGATCATGTTTGTAGTTCTGATGATTCATCAGGGATTAAGTCTGGTGATTAAATCTGGTGCAGTGCCTCACTATTTTATAAGATCAATATAATTTTTATAATCCAACACATTGTTCAGAGGTAATTAGATTAAAATATGAAGTACTTTGTCTGAAAAAAAGAAATACGTTTTCTGTAGTGATTAAATATTTCAGAAAGGCAATGGAAGTTGTAGAAGAGTTGCTACTGGAATAGGTTTGCATGCACAACACAAACATTTTTTAGCAAAAAGGTTTGTTTGTTTTTTTAAGAAATATAATGGCTCTTCTAATTTAAATTTATTGCTGAAATGAAAACATTTTTGTTTAATCAATCCATAAACTTAAATATATATATATATATATATATATATATATATATATATATATATATATATATATATATATATATATATATATATATATATATTACGATTATTTGATGTTGCATACACATTTACAGATTAATGTTAAGGTAAAGAGGACATTAAGAAGTTCTCAGCAATTAGCCAACAATTTTTTTCCCCTCGGGGTTCTGGCTCCTCTTGGTAATGTTATAATTTGTTTGACATTTTTTTACTTTTTATTTTTGTTCAGTTCCACAAACTTAAAATTTCTGTTCATTCAATTGTCATGGCACTATCACAAGTTCTGGTGATATTAGAAGGTTGTGGTTTTTCTCATCAGAGTGAAGGGTTATGCTGTCAGCATGTGATTCATCTGGTGGAAAAACTGCAAGCTATTATTACGGGCTCCTAATGACTTTTTTCAAAATCACAGCTGACCATTTGATTCTAATAACAGCTACCACCTGCGTGGAACATTACCATCACTACCAAACTCAAGAGTTGCTTAATGGTTTTGTTTTTATGTGGACTGCCTATGCTCATCTGTAGATCCAAGTTTAAAATACTGGACAGAAAAGTCAGGAATTTACATTACAGGATATGTAAAATACAGCTTGACATCTATTTTTTAATTGCAAAGAGGATGAAAGTTTTTTCTATTATTTATTTATTTATTTATTTTTTTTACATGTTGCTAAAATCTTCTTTGACATCTTATTATTTCAATATTATGCTATGTCTGAGATGATGTGATGGCGCCTTGGTCCTCGATGCGGCAGTTGCCGCATGTCTTCACTCTCACTTCACCTTTAAAGCATTAAAAACGAGTTCCAGTCTCCTGAAGATCTTGCTTTGGGACCTGACACTGATTCTGGGAGGAACCAAGCTCTGGTTGTTTTAGAAGCAGTCACATGCCAGGAAAAGACTGGGAGCAAAACACTTCATTCTCATTTATGCATCGACTTTTTTTTTTTTCTGCTTCTGTGTGTGATGGAAGGAGCTTTCTGTCACCGCTCATTGCTCTTGTTCTAAATGAAATGAAAGAGGCAACTGAGTGTGCAACTGCTCTGTGCAATATATGTTCATTTTTCTGAAAGACAATGAATCAAGACAAGTTTCATATAATTGTTTTTGGTCATAAGATATTTAAGTTCCAACTGTTAGTAGAACTCAACCATGTTGATACTGATAGTCAAAATTTGATCTGCATACTTTCTTTAACATATTTCTAAAATGTTCATGTTTATATAAATCTAGTTTCCTATAAAATGCTGTTAAAAAGTATTTTGTCATGGAGTTAGTGCTGAACCCATTTTCATTACATAACATACAGTATCTTCACTGAGGGTTATTGATCAATGATTCATAACTCAATGAATACAAATACAGTGTCTATAAAAAGTACTCACAACACTCAGGACCAATAGCAGTAAGCCTAACTCCTGTTCAATGCATACTTGAGTAAGGATGTAGATTATTTGCTTCCACTTTATTTTGGCGACCCAAGTACACACGTAACATGGAGTAAACTGTAACACATAAATTAAAAAGAAAATAGCGGCGTTTAATTTATTATCATTAGAAAAAAGTTAAACTAAGAAAATTAGAATGTCTTGCCCAAAATAAATCAACATGAACCCAAAAACACTATGCAACCATCAAATTCCTTATTTACTACACACATTCTTAACAAATAAGATCTTGAATAAAATTGACTCAAGAATGTAGAATGAAAACTTACAGATGGTGGTGCCGTTGGTATAAACGAAATGCTGACTACAACAAATGCACCTCTTCACATGTGACTGAGTGCAAAACTAATGAAAGTGGCTGATTTCCTGTCCCATCCCTGACATGACCTTCAAAATAAAAGACTGTCACAAAATTAACACTAAAAACCTATTTTACAACAAATTAAAAGGCAGGACAAAATCCTTTAGTGTCCATGTGAAAACTTGCTAAAAAATTAGAAGAAATGTAAATATTTGAGATAAAATAAGAAAGCGATTGCATAAATATTCACTCACATGAAGTGACTGACAATTCAACAGATGGACAGAGATCTCATAATGAGAGTAAAAGAGATCAGCTGAGTGTATGTATGTCTCAAGTGATTGAAGAATAAATACACATGTGTCTGGAAAGTCCATTCACTGGTTATCAGTATTCTTGGCTCCCATCACAACATGAAGACAAAAGGACACTTCAAGCAAATCAGAAATAAAAGGTTATTCAACTAAAGTGCGTGGTGATTGGTATCTGAAAAAAAAAGTGCATCCAGTCAAAGATGTGGTGTCCTTTTATTATTCCTCAGCTTACAATTCCTGATGCAACAAAACTAAATGATCAGCAAACATCACACTTAGAACTCCCTTTTTGATAATACAATTGCTAAGCTGTTGAACTATGGCAAATTATGATAACAAAAAAACGCCGTTCGGCATAATCTAGAACAGGGGTGGGCACTCCTGGTCCTCAAGGGCCAGTGTCCTGCAACTCTTGGACGGCTCGCTGGTCCAACACAGCTGAATCCAATAGCTTAATCACTTCCTAAATGCATTCAATTCTCCAGAGTCCTGCTAATGACCTCATTATTTGACTCAGGTGTGTTAAAGTAGAGATACATCTAAAAGTTGCAGGAGACCGGCCCTTGAGGACTAGGAGTGCTCAGTCCAACTCTTGGGGTATTTTCCACAGTAATTGAATGGTAAGTCAAGTTTATGTGCATGGTGCAGTTCACCAACAAGGCAGTTCAAAGTGATTTACATCATAAAAAGTCATTATGATTATGAAATAAGTGTAAACACTGTTTTAAAATGGTTGATGTTTTTACTTTCTCCAAATATACTACTGATTATTTTATTTCAGACAACAGAGTTTACATCATGCATATGTTAACTACAAATACAACTGTAAAGGACATAATTCATGACTTTCCCAAATTTTCATAGAGGACATAAATTTAAAGGCTGCAAGAATATAATCCTGCAGTATATTGTGACACTTTTTTACAAAAATGCATCATGTTTCTTACATCAGAGTTCTCAAGTAACTAATGCAGTGGAAAAAAAACAACTAATGATTTTAAATAAATGAGTGTAGTCAATGACATTAGAATTTATTGATTGATCGTTCTTAAATAGAACTTGTCACCAAAACATTCCACATTGTATTAGTTAAAATTGTCAAAAGAAATGTGATATCTTGAAAAATTTACTAGATTTCTAATAAAAGTGACCTGACCTTAATCGGGTGCAGTTCATCTAACTTTGAATAACCTAGTTGTACCTGCAGAATATAATTTTCTCCCTGGAATATGGCATATGAAAGCTTTGGAACAACTGTGTCTATCTGCTGAATGTAAAGTTGGAAAATCAAAGTTTTAAGTCATCTTTTGCAAGAAGATAACTAAGCTTTGTCAGTCAATGACAAATTTTACTTAATCTGTAGTTATTGACAAGGCTTAAAATAACTCGTGCAACTATTTCTTCAGTTAACTATGTCAAGCTCTAAATTGTGGTAGTTACACCTCCTTATTTTTCAGGGAGAATTATCAAGAATTACTATGCATAAAATATACAAATCAGAAAAAAACTACAATTTGATGTAGTTTTCTGGCTTGAGATTTCATAATTATTTTACGTGTTTTCTCTTTCAGGGTCTAAATAAAGAGCTTCTAACAGATGGTAAGTATTAATATATAAAAATATTTTTTTTTTAGTCCTGAAAGCAGTGTCCAAGTGTAACTTTCTTAATTTTTGTTCTTTTTTTTTTCCTTTTTTTGTACACGTAAGCTAAAGCACAGTAATTTACAGATGCTTGCATTTAAGTCTAATTGCATAGTCCACTAAAATTAAATTTATGCATAATATATTTTTACTCAGTTTAGAATCTATTATACTAAAGATTTTCACAGCAATGGTAAAATCAAACCATGAGAGAAGAAAGTGCCTTATATATATATATATATATATATATATATATATATATATATATATATATATATATATATATATTATTCCCTTCTCACCCACCGCGGGTGGTTCTTATCCTCTGAGCTCGGGTCCTCTACCAGAGGCCTGGGAGCTTGAGGGTTCTGCGCAGTATCTTGGCTGTGCCAAGGACTGCTGCACATTTCTGGACTGAGATGTCTGATGTTGTTCCTGGGATCTGTTGTAGCCACTGCTTCAGTTTGGAGGTTACTGCCCCGAGGGCCCCAATGACCATCAAACTTATATATATCCAACGAATAAGGCAAGTCCTGAGAAGCCAGCTCAAAATCCGTGCGATAAACAGCTATGCCTTGCCAGTAATCAGATACCCTGCTGGAATAATTAGCTGGCCAAAGGAGGAGATGAAAGCCACAGATATTAAGACTAGAAAGCTACTAACCATGCATGGAGGGTTCCATCCCAAATCCAGCACCCTGAGACTGTACACGAGCCGCAAGGACGGAGGCAGAGGACTAGTGAGTGTGAGAACCACTGTCCAGGACGAAACAACTAAGATCCATAAATACATCAGGGACAAAGCCTCAACAGACAATGTGCTCAGTGAATGTCTCAGACAAAAGGGAACGGAGGTTGAGGTGCCAGAGATACCATCATGGGAGGACAAGCCCCTACATGGGATGTACCACCAGCAAATAACCCAAGTGGCTGATATCAGTAAATCCTACCAATGGCTGGAAAAAGCTGGACTCAAGGACAGCACAGAGGCCCTCATCCTGGCCGCCCAGGAACAGGCCCTAAACACCAGAGCAATAGAGGCCCAGATCTACCACACCAGACAAGACCCAAGGTGTAGGTTGTGCAAGGAGGCCCCTGAGACAGTCCAGCACATAACAGCAGGGTGCAAGATACTGGCAGGGAAAGCGTACATGGAACGACATAACCAAGTGGCAGGCATAGTGTACAGAAACATCTGTGCAGAATATGGACTGGAAACCCCGAGATCAAAGTGGGAAACACCCCCAAAGGTGGTGGAGAACGCCAGAGCTAAGATCCTGTGGGACTTCCAGATCCAGACAGACAAAATGGTAATGGCGAACCAACCAGACATTGTTGTAGTGGATAAACAACAGAGGAAAGCCGTTGTGGTAGATGTAGCAATACCAAGTGATTGCAACATCAGGAAAAAGGAGCACGAGAAACTGGAGAAATACCAGGGCCTCAGGGAAGAACTGGAGAGGGCCTGGAAGGTGAAGACCACAGTGGTGCCTGTGGTCATCGGGGCCCTCGGGGCAGTAACCCCCAAACTGGAGCAGTGGCTACAACAGATTCCAGGAACAACATCAGACATCTCAGTCCAGAAATGTGCAGTCCTTGGCACAGCCAAGATACTGCGCAGAACCCTCAAGCTCCCAGGCCTCTGGTAGAGGACCCGAGCTCAGAGGATAAGAACCACCCGCGGTGGGTGAGAAGGGAATTTATATATATATATATATATATATATATATATATATATATATATGTGTGTGAGTGTATCTTCACAAGGGCATGTAGAACATTTATATTCCAGAATGAGATTTAAGTAACAGAAATTTATGGATGCAGCATTGGTGAAGCTTCAGGGTTGCTGCACTCATGCTACAGAATTTTTTTTTAGACATTCTGTTTTTCTTTGACTAAAAAAGTGAAGAAAAAAAAAGAAGTTTTAACAGTGGCCATTAGTTGTGGCCTTAGTGACCAGAAAACTTTCGAATACGATCAACAAAAAAACAATCTTTCCTTTAATTGGGCTTAAAAGAGCTTCTTGGCTTTCAGGTCACATCTTTCCCCTATTATCGCTTGTTAAGACATTGCAGTGCCACATATCTGACATCCACACAAGACTTCGATAAAGACTGAACAGAATAAAAAGGAGCCAAGTCAGAGCAGAAGATGAAATGAACAACAGAAGAGCAAGAGTGCGGAAGCAGATGCTAAGAGTCTGGCAAAGTAAGATTGAAAAACTGGGATTCTTCTTTTCTTATCAGCGAAGGTCAACTGCCTGCTGTCTCCTCCAAACTCTCTTCAAACTCCTGACTAGTTCTCTCAGTACTTGTGTCTCAATGTGAGTTTGGCTGAGTCTCTGTCTTTGTTTGACGTTTCATAGAGGTGAGAACAAAAGCAGGGAAAGATACAAAAAAAAAAAAAAAAACAAACAAAATGTTTCCAACCTCTGAAAAGGAGTTGGAAAAGTGAAGTACATCCAGTCTGTTATTTTATAGACATTTCTTGCATCACTCTAGAATCATTTTAACATGTGGATTTTATGTGCGATATCATAGACAAAACAAGACAGCTAATGCAAATCGAAATCTGCCAACAATGGTGCATCAAAATTGAGTGTTTCCTAAATGTAAAATCATTTATACATAATACTCCTAAGGAGGGAAAAAAAAAAAAACATACAAGGGATGTATTCAAGGTTAAGTAAAGGCATGACAAAGACTTTTACCTAAATTTGTGGTTGCTGGTGTGTGTTGACGTTTGGAACGCTGCTTCTTGATTAATAGATTGTGCTGTTTGCCCTTGGCTTTTGTAATTTACAATTGGTTGTTACACTGGATTGGTTGTTATGATCCATTTACAGAGTATAGGAAAAAAAGTCAAATAATTATTCTTTATTATGAGCAAAGTGTTGATCTCGAACAACAAAAATGTAAGGAGAAGTCAAGTTAAATTGTAAGTAAGTTTTGAACTTTTTATTCCAATAAACTCAGTAAAGAGATCATAAATCATGTTGTTTGGTTTATCAATGATCCATTGAGGTGCTGTGCTCCTCTTTGGATTTAATTAATGTGAACAAAGTTTTCTTTTTTTTTTATATGTATATCTATATACCCAAGTATTGTTTCATTAAATGTGTTACATCCTCAGACGTTTCTCTACATCTTTTGTCGTCAACAGGCTTAGAACATCCGCACTGCTAATAAAGCAACATGGATGAAAAGTCAGAAGATATGGCTGTAATTTTTGAAGACTTTTTTTCTTCACCTTCGCAAAGCTATTTTATGACAGAAGATACATATTCAATGTAGTTTCTGTTAGGTTTTAAGAATTGTTTCAGATGAAACAAAAACTACAAAGTAAATATTAAAATACTTTGGATTAAAAAGTGAGAGCTTCTAATCTTCTAATGAATTGTAATTGATATTAAAATTTATAGCAAAGAATGAGCAACATCACAATGAATACATTTATTGCAGGTTATATTTTTATGTTTATCTCAAAGTCTCTTTGTTTCTACAATTCTCTTTTCGAATCCTGTCAGTTCTCCTTTCACCAGATATTAGTGCCTTAAGAGACAATTTAAGATAATAAAGTGCATATTTTAAAGAGTACATTGTCTATCTGTCTGTCTATCTGGCATTTCCAAGTTTCTGCTTGTGTTAATTGCAATAATTTCCTACAAATATTAAAATATCAGACCAATAACAAAATTAATAAATATGGGCTTAGTATGTCTAATATCTGCCTAAAGTTTATGTTCAAAAGTTTTCTTTAATCTGACAAATGAGCTTCATAATGAGCATCATAATGCAATTTTTAATTAATTGATTATGACTGCAACACAAAATCAGAGTCTGCTGCCCAAATGGAAACACAAATGTATGGCTTTGGTTGAGCTACTAACAAATTCTAATTAGTTTGGACTTTAAGCATTAGGGTGTTATTAGTTCTGTGTTGCACCAAAACAAGGGTGTAGTTCTAATGTGGAATCCACCAAAAATAGGTTTAATATATTTTGCAACTTTACTGAAGCTAAGAAAACCCTGTGCATAAGGGTTTTCTTTCTGCAGGATGAAATTAATACAACGCTGGTACAGTAAATGGGGTTTTTTGACTCAGGGAAGGGTTCCAGTAACAGATAGGTAGGAAAAAATGTAAATGAAGTATTGATTATGCTGCTGCATTCTATAATGTAATTGAAAACTGCAATAAATATCTAAACAATGTCCTAAAACTGTTTTTTTTTTTTTTTTTTTTGCTCATTTCCAAAACCAGTTAGTTCACTTCAGTTCAGTTGTCTGTCATTTCTTTTGCCTTTACATTTCTTAAGAAGCTTGTGCATTTCTGTCAAAGCTTACAGGTATTTTGCCCAGTGATTCTGATGTTAACACAAAACACTTAATTTCAGGATGTTATTTGTACTTTGCAGGGTATAGCCTGCTTATTAATGTGTTGCTTGCGGTTCTTTATATTCACACTGAAAGAACATGTTGCACCTTCAAACAATTACAGTCACTTACTGTACTAATGTGTTTTTGGGGCTACTCTTAAAAGCAGCTCTCTTTTGCATCTGCATGTGCCTGCATGTGTCTGTGTGTGGTGTGGCCACCGGCTGAAAAGAGCCCTGGTTCACATGGGAACAAATGACAGGATCTGGTTTAGTGCGCCTATCTGTAAAAAAACAGATGAAAGAAACCAAACTTGTATAAGCACACATAGGAGTTAGAGCTGCGATCTTGCCAGACCTCCCACAGAGATTTCTCACAAGCGTCAGTTGGTCACTTTATGGTCACTGGTTTGAACTCTGCATCCTTTCAACATTAATGAGCCGCCAAAGCAACGTGAAAGCTTCAGCTGCTTTTAAGTAATAAAATAAATAAAAAAACATTGCACAGATAGTGTGCGACTTATTTATGCAATCTACCTCTAAATTTATCTCTGTCCATGTGAAGTTGATATATTTTTTGGGAAAATAATGTCTATAAACCACATTTTGAGTTTAATGCAAATTGCCAGCACAAAAAAAGCTGTTTTCTGTGGGATGTAATTAAATTGAATATATTCAGCAAATGCAGCATTTACTTGGGAAAAAAAGTCAGAATAAAGTCATTAATTTGTCACTATAATTAAAATCAGTCTTTGGGACATTTAACCATGAAGCAATAAGCCCTTAGTGTCCAATGAAAACCATGTGTCTCCTAATGTACTGGTGGTGAACAGAAGTAGTTTTTAACCATGGAACTTTCCAGAAATCTAGTGCTACCCATTACCTCATGTGTCCACCTGTGAATGGGCCACGATGAAATCTTAATATTAGTTTGTTTCAAGCCATATAGAAGCAGTCTTGCTGGTTTGCTTCACATCAACATCATGCTACAAAGTGCGAATGAGAATCTTAAATTTTATTTTTTTGCTAGAGAGCAGCAAGCATGTTTTCATTCCTTCTAGTAAAGTTGTTAACAATGCTAAAAGCATAATCTCATTGACTTAAATTCACTTTTTTTTTGCAGTATACTTTATTTTAGGATAGGCCCATTTGCATTGTTTTGTTTGCAGAATGCATATGCCAGTCTCATTTGTTCAATTTTAACATCACTACATTGGTCGGATATGAACTTCTGAGTTGAGAAATGTTATGTTTTGCTTTTCAGATGCTACATGAAGGAACACCAGATGATATCACTGACCTCATTCATCCTCCCGCTCCACCAGGACCTCTGAGGTTAGCTGACCAGCTGCTTCTCTTTGTTCCAACAGGACTTTTGAAGCAGAAAGGTGACTGGGTTTTTTCCGCACCAGGGCCAAAGTAATGGAAAAACTTTCCATATGTGCTCTCCCCATGCTGCTAAAGGTTTAAGATATTTCTGTTCTACATTTAGTCTCATTTTAATACCTTTTAAATTATTGGTCTTTCTAGTGTGATTGTTTTAAGCAAAAAATTACTGTTTTTATACACACCTATTGAAATGACACAATACAATATGCTGGGTTGACAAGGTCAATATTATAAAATGCGTTGTAGAAAAATTCAGTCCTGTTTTGGCTAGTTTACATTTTCCAAGTTGCAGTCTTCTCTCACTCTAAGGTGACTACAGTGGGGCAAATCTCAATATTTTCTAAATAGAATATTACTTTTGTAGTTTTAAAAGCAAAAAAAAAAAATCTTTCTTTAGTTCATGTATATGAAGTTGAAGATTATTCAGTCTTATTATCTGAATGTTTTGCTTACTGCTGCACAAATACTCTTCAGGAGCAAAGAGTTAAGAATGGTGACTTAAGAAACTATAATAATGCTAATATAGGCATTAACAGCATCATAGCATTAACCCTGTCCTGTATGTCACTGGGTCACACCAGAAGGAGAACAAATTGTGTTATGATGCCTTTTGTGGATTATAGTTCACCCTTTAAAGTCATCTTACTTCACAGCAGGTATCTTTCTACAGCTGATCCTGGACTTTCTGAGTTTACAGTTCCTCAGACTCAGTTCCTACACCTCAATGACTCAAATACTCTGCATCGTTAGTCCAGTTATCCACATTCTGTACCATCATGACTGCTTACTACAGCATTCCTCAAATTTTACTTTCCTAAATTTTACTACAGGCAGCTGTTGTGGGCCTCATCTCAAAAAGAACTGAGGTGAAAAACTATCAAAATTAAGTTTCCATAACAACTTCTTCCTGATCACTAAAACATATCTTATTGATTTCAGGAGTAAAAGAAAGAAGCTCACACCACTGGGGAGCAGATGTGATGGGGGGGAAAGGATGTTCACGTTTAATTTTGGGGGGTTGAACACCAGCAAGTATCTTAAATGGGGTGTGAACACTGCCGCTGTTCTAAAACAGGCTCAGATGCTCCATTTCCTCAATACTGGCGGAAACACATCTGCCTCCAAACCTGCTACAGTCTTTCTTCCGTGACTAAATGGAAAGTGTTCTAACTCAATGTATCACCATTTGGTTTGATGACTTGTTCTGCAGCTGAAGGAGCTGCTTTTCCAAAGGTGAGAAAAACAACCAAGAAGATCACTTCAAATGCCCACTGTCAGATTCTCTAACAGTTTTTTTTTTTCTGCTAAGGGAAATACAAGTGATTGAGTACAGTGCAGTTTTGTAGGTGTGGACCAGAGCAGTTTTCTTGTGCCAGAGACATCCAAAGGCAATGAAATCATTCAAATCAAATTCTCAGTGCCAAGCTCGAAATATTCAGCTTAATATCAAAGGCATACAATCATAGAATCAACTGAAACGGCAACTAGACAGATTTTAACCAAAGATACTGAGTTGTTGAAAATTACACTACTACCCAGCAGTTTAGTTTTAGACTGAATAAATAAACTTGTATGTGGGGATACTACAAGCATTTTTTTCTGAAGTTTCTGTGTCCTCTGACTATTCCCATCTTTGTCAAACCATAAATTGTGTAAGGTGTATTTATATTTTAATACTTTTCTTTTCAAACTTCAAACTTTGCCATTCGAAGCATGCAGTAGTTTTGACGGCCTTGGACCGCCTTTTAATTAAAACCTTAAGGCTTTCCACATGAAAATCCTCTGCTTGGCCTGAATTCATCTGGTTGGGTAGAACCAGAATAAGCCGCATCAAGAAAAGGTGGAGTGAAATGCACGAATCAAGCTAAATGTTGTTGAGATATGTATGTCCATAGTTTGTAGCTAAATGGCATTTTTAGTAAAATTCTAAGCATAGAAAAAAATATGGAGCAGAATAAATACATTGAAATTCATCTTTGTAAGCCCGCTAAAAGTGGACAATTAGACGACACAAGAAGGAAAATGACAGGAAGGAGTCAAGTGTAGAGGATAAAGAAGATGAAGACAGCTTCAGGGCAGATTAGCAGTGTAGTAGTAAATGACAGTCTGTTGATGAGTAGCCATTTAGTTTTCTCTGCTTTGAATCTTGTTAGTGTTAATTGGGCTCAGTCTATCACCTAGACAGAAGGACTTGGACGAAACCATCACTTGGCCATATGGCCAACAGCATGTAATGAAAAGCTGCCAAATGAGAGATTACCTTCACAGTGACATGAGTAATCACAGTGAATTTACTCATGATAACAGCAATCCATACTGTTACTGAGGAATTATATTTCAGCTCTGAAAATGTTATTGAATTGTTTCTTCCACTGGCTAAATAAATATTGTTTGGAGACATATCTAGCAGTAACAATAAAGCCTTTCAGGAATACTCGCTTGTTCCAATGTTGAGAATTTTTCATGAAAATACATAATTTTGTGACTACAACTTCAAAAAGTAGAAAAGTAATTTGAAAGAATTCAATTAATCTGCAGAATCTGACACATGAATGTTAAATCCATTGCCCCAAGCCTCTTATTTAAAGGTCCAATTAAGATTTCTATACCAGCTCAAAGTTTTTAAAAAACAATATAATGAGCAAATCCCTCTTGCCAAATTGGACTCACTCTAGGGAATTTAATTTTAAATGAAACTGCCAATTATGAAAACCAAAATATTAACAATATACTTCCAAATTGTATAACCTTAAATGAAAAATTAAGCAAATTAAATTTGAGTAATTCATTGGTTTTTTAAAAACATCTACCTCTTAGTGTTTTTGCAATGCAAAAATTGCACACATCTTTCACATGGATAAAGAAATTGTAACTAGATTTGCAGAAAGGAACCTAAAATTTGTATATTGATTCTGCTTGACTTCTTTTGCAATGTGGTTCTTTTGTCTTTTTTGTTTTGTTCAACTGTGACCCCTGTTTTATTGCCTTTGAGTGTCTGGCCTGAGTTTTAATGACACTACATTAAGACAGCCAAAACATGCATAACTTGATCATTTATTTCTATACTCACTATAACTCAGCAGTATAAAAAGTCATCTTTCAGACACAATTTTGTTAATTAAGATGCAAATGTCCATTCCCTCACATAATGACACTGCAGGTAGAGAGGCACATTAACAATAGCTTCCAGTCTCATTGCTTTATGATTTTGGGTCTTATTTTCAGTGCTAATATTGTTTCTCCCAAAGTTTTTAAGGCAGTTCACTCTGATTATGTTGTTTATTGACAGGGCAGAAAATGTTTCACAAGGCACACAGTGAAAGAGTAATACAGAGGATGTGGCTTATTATTTCCCTGAGGATGTTTCTCCATAATTACCGCTGTGGGTCTTGGTGGTCGTGTGGATATGGCTGTGTGTGCCTGCCCTACTTTGTAGATCCCATGGAAGAGATTGCTAAAATAAAGCCAGAAAAAATATGAAATATGTGTTTTTCATGACATCATTATGCTGTGTTCATCTTCTCAGGGCACACTGATGAATTTCAAGTGTATTGCGGCTTAAATTTAGAAATAAAATGCTGTACAACTACTTCCACTATGCTCACCCGCTTCTGTTGACCATTGATATTTTGAAAAGTACCAGATAAATGTTTATTTTCTTGTATTTATTTTTTTTTTCTGGAGAACCTTTCAAAGAAATCTACAAAAGTGGAAAAGTGTCAAGCAGGTACACCAATCACCTCATTATTTCTTCTGAGCTTTGAAGAGAGATGGAATTCCAGAAAGCAGGACAGGGAAGGAGGCAATTTTGTTCTCACATGCTATTTGCCCAGATAATGAATTCTGACCTTTTGAGTGTTTACTTATTACTTTTCCAGGGTGGAGCTCAGTGTTTAACAAAGAGAGGATGGTATACAGAGAAAAATGTAGAATGGCTGAAATGTATTATTTTTTCTTCAATTTTAATGTAAGTACTTTTTTTTTCCTTTGATAGATATTTCTTCATTGTCAAGTTTAAAACATGACAAATTATCTATAATTTGTCATAGAGAAGCTATAAGATCTCTATGCTCAAACAGTTTATAAATGTGTATATGACTATTATTTAGCCATTGCTGGAAAACTACAAAAATATGGAGTATCTGGACAAAACTCATTAAGCAATGCCCACTCTGGGAATTTATTCTAAATGAAACTGTTAAACACAAACTGGTCAGAAAGGGCTGAAAACCTTTTGGATCCAATCTGTTGTGCAAGCAACAGTTCACTAAAATATTAATGCATAACGCAGAAATGATTATTATTGTTTTTTGGGTTTTTTTGTCAGAGAGATTGCAATGTAAAAAATGGGAATTATGCCATATTTTCTGTTTCTTCAGCACAAGTTAAGACACAAAAGGCAAAATTATGCATCCAAACTACATGGGTGGGCAGTAGCCATTAATATTAGAGTCCACTACTTTTAACAATATTTGTGCTCGCTGCACTGCTCCAGTTCAGTGTAATATATGGCACGGTGTGAAACTGGCAAGACCCGATCATGCTGAGTTCAGCCTACTTTACTTAGCCAACTCTGAGTCCCACCATCTGCTATAATCTGTCACTTTAATGGAGAGGCCCATTACCTTGTGTTCCTTAACAACTGACCTGTTCATTTAAGTCGTCTTTTTTTTTCAATTTTGAAGACAGATGTGGCTCATAGTTGAATTTGTTCTCAAAAATACTTATATTCTTCGTTTTTTTGTTCACCACCACAAACTTCATTCTTATTTTGTTAGGATTCTGTTCAATCAACCGATACAAATAAATGTAAATTTGTTGAAAAAACAAACAAACAAAAAAACACATTGTTTTCAAGCATTTTATGAAATATGTATGTTTTCAGTCCTGAGTAAACATTGGTGAAATTTAAACTTCTCACAGCAAAATACTTATATTTTTGCATATTTTTTTTTTCAATCAGATTGACTGCCACAGGTTCTCAACAGGAATTTTGTCTCGACTTTGACTGTGGAACATGTTTTGATTTTGACCATTGCATGGTAGCTCTTGCTCGAGGTCATTGTCAATAAGGAAGATAAACTTCCTTTTCAGAGCTTTCTGCCCCAGAGACTGGTTTTATTCCAGGATATTCCGGCAATTAGCATCAATCTTATCTGTGACGAGCTTTCATACCTCAAAGACCTCAGTACATAATATGAATCTTCAAAATATATGAAAGAAAACATGCTTAATGAAAAAGGTCAGCAATAAAATGGGGTGTGATTGCTGTGATATCAATAAACAAGTCTCTAATTATAAGTGAAGAAGAGCTATTTTTGTTATGGAAGGTCTTTCAAATACAATCAGAGAAGAGACAGAGATTTAAGAAGTTGTGGTAAATATCATGCAATTTTTGACAAACCACTTTCAATAAAATTTGAATACAGACAATTTCAAAATGTATCACTCTCATGTCGTTTTACTTTTAGAGAAATGCTTGTCTGGTTTTCTATCAGAAAAAAAAAAAAAAAAATCTTTTTTTTTTGTTGAATGAATATTATTTTTCATCTAAATTAGCCAATGGTATAGATAATTATAAGCATAGCTGTATCTGATTTAGAAAGGCAACTGGTTGTATATAATCAATTTCTTTGGAGTATACAAGGAAACGGGATTTAATAGATAATCATGCCATAATGTTCCCTTTTTTGGAAAGAAGAATATTTATCTACATTTCACAGTTCTGCAGTACATCCTGTTGGTGTTGAAGTTTATTTTAACATGACAAAATTTGAAGTGTAAATACAGATGTCACACACTTTGTTCCTATAATGACTTTTGTTAAGTCTGTCTTCATTTAACATTGTAAACTTAACGTGTGTGTGTGTGTGTGTGTGTATATATAAAGTTTTCATGGCATATCACAGTATGGTAAGGAGGTGTATATCATTTATTTATTTATTTTTACTCCCAAGGAACCCTAACTGTTTGATGCTAGATCAAGCATGAGTTAGACAGGCTGCTCGGCACATGTGGGTGTCAGTGGAAGAGGGGACAAAGAGAAAGGGAGCCGCTCTTGGAGCTTTTGCCTAAAAGCTCGTTAATCCCAATTTAGCTGTCACAGGGATGAGGTAGGTGTGAGTTTGTATGACTGTGAGTTTTAGTCAAACACAGAAATAAAAAGCGGAGAAAAGAAAAAAAAACAATCCTTGCAGTCTAACACCCCTGAGATTTCTGCTGTCACAGCTATCAGCCAATTAGCTTGACCTTTAATGAAAAGTTAATTTTCTAGGTTTTGCTGTGTGTTTTGAGTTGGGGCATAAAGGGTTTTAAGAATTTGTTAGAACAAAATAACAAAGAAACCCTGACACAATTTGATGAGATGAACAAATAACACTTGTAAGCTGTTGAAATAAGTAAATTATTAAAAGTGAGATGTACATGATAACCTCACTTTACCATACATTAAACTTGCATTAATCATCAAATTAGTTTATTAATTAAGAACAGGTCTTTTTGTTTTAACTTGATTTTCGTTATATTTCCTAGACATAATATAAGAAAATGAAGGCCTCAGACATTTGTATTTAACTATGTAATTTTGCAGAAACAAATACTTGCTCCACAGTCAAATACCAAGCACATTTAAGAGAGCAAAGATTTATTTTTTCTTGCAATTACTCCAAACGTATCTACATACTTGCACAGTGCTTCTTTCCAAGTTGTACTGACATGACTGCAATATAACTCTTGGGTGTTTTTGCAATAACCGCACAAAGTAACCTCTGGGTGAGATCCTAGGGGGATCATATTTTGTGAATTAATTTTGACTGCAAAATAATATAGAAAATATTTGGACACAGTCCTATGTCCATCAGCAGCAGCTATTATTATTATTATTAGTAGTATTGTTAGTATTATTATTAGTATTATTTTGTTTTGTTTTGTTTTTGCAAAATGTCTTTCTTGGCAGTAAATATTCTAACTCTGGTTCATACTAATTGAGAAACATATATGTTACTGGAGTTGCATGTGAGGAATTATGACAACTTTGAATTTCTCATAAAATATGCTGCTCTAATTGAACTGTCTGCTTATCAAAGTGAAAAGCATATATATAAAGATTGAACTTAATTTACAATCTTATCCTTGTTACTGTGAAATGATGGTGTTGAAGGTAATAATACGTCTGCTAAAAGCTTTCACTTTCCAACACTTTTTCTCTAAATTGCTTCAGCATTCTTCTTAATGATATCTCTTGTATTGAGTGCAGCTGTAGATGAAATATAATGTTTAGAGTGAGGTCTATTTCATTTTAACCCCCAACACAGCTTCTTGCCTTGCCATGGATGTGGGGGTGTCTAACACAACCAGAAATTTTCTTCAAGGACTCCTGCCTGAGTCTTCTATCGAGGTATTTAGTTTTCATTTTGCAACACTGGAATATTTAATCCCTTGTCAATGTTACAGAAATGACCAGTGATTGAGAATGACCAGAATTAGACATGTTTGACCCTTAACTCTTTAAAATGCTGTTTAGTGGTCTGACTTTCAACTGTTTTGCTATATAAATGAGTATTTGGCACACTGTACTGTGTGAACACTGCTAAACCTGAAAGCGCAGCTCGATATTAATAATATCATGGAAATGGAGGATGATTAAAAGCCGTCACTTTTCTTGGATATAATTTATTGGCACTACAAGCATGGCAGGTGTGACCTAAGTAGCTAATTAGCAATTCTCAGTAGTGCAATATGGAGAGTGTCTTCAGCAGTGCTAACAACTCCCCGTATTGACAGGTGTTTTAGTGTTACATCTTAACATGTGCCAGCTTTTCAAGGCAGGTGACACAGTAGATATTTTACATCTGCAGACTATCATAGCAAGAAGCCATCCTGACCGTCCAAGAGCTTTATCAATAATGCTTGAATTCATCCAGCTACACTCAAGCTTTTCTACGTTGATGGATGTGATAGTATGAGTGGGAGGAAACTTGGAACAATGCTTCAGGACAAATTGATATGTGATGAGGAAAGTTTGAATGAGACCCACCACCTGTAAAGCATGAGACGACTATGTCCCCACTCAGTCACACCTGTCCTGCCTTGGACAAAACAGTGACTCAAGCCAATCCCAAAATTTCAAACAGATGTGATTCCTAAAAGGGTAATTATTTTTTATGTGTTCTAGTGCACATGATATAAGATGAGCTGCATACAGTTTTTGCTACCAGAACCATAGATTTGGTGGTGTTGCTATCTAAAGATTTGCTAAGAATTTTGTGATATTTTTGCTTATTTATGTGCGACGTTTTGTAACTCGGCATTAGGACTATAACTTGATGTCAAGTAAGACTAAGTCAAGACAGTGGGAGAAATAACAAATACTGTTACCTGCAAGTGGAAGTTATATATTGAAGCCCAGTGTTTTTGACAGTGTTTTAGGAAAATTTGCCAAAAATGCAGTTATCCATGAAAAATGCAAATATCTATTGGTTTTTCCACAATTGCAGAATTGCAAATAACTCGACGGAATTCAGAATGCATAGTGACAAGACAAGTATATTATATAATGATGACACTTGAAATATTTTCCTAAAGATGTTTTAAGTGTGGAAATTGTAATTTGTAATTTGTAATAATATAAATTTACTTTTCTTGTGTGTTTTACATCTTTTGCATTGTGTAACATGTGAAAAACATGTGGAGCACCTTCAAATGTTTCACAGTTGAAAATGGTACGAGATAGAACAAGTGGATCACAATTGTAAAAAGTTATAATGTAAAAAAGTTTTCCTTTTTTGACTTTGTGGAAATCAATTTGTTTGCGTGAAGCCCAAGTGAAAAATTTCACGTACGACACGTTTTCATTTTACATGTGGGAAGATGTATTCCCAAAGGTAAATTTTCACATGGCCTTCCTGTTACAAGTGCAACATGTGAGCCTGAAACTGCATGGATTAGGATCCCTGTTTAGGCTCACAGAGAAACCATAACACATGACAGGGAGAATTTCACATTCCAAATTTGTCTTTGTCGAGTGTTTCACCATCCCTTCGTAATTTGTGAAGGGATCCTAATTTTCTTAGGATTTAAGAAAGTATATCTTTCTTAAATCCTAAGAACCCATTACCTGCTTCTTCAATTATTTTTTTTACTAATTTTAACACTTTTGCCATGAACCCAACTTAATTCTGCCTTTCATTATGCAAACCCACTTTATCCTTCTCTTTTGTTTGAATTCAATTGTGTCTCTAGAGCTGAATAGTCAGCAGCTCAACTAATAATTTCATCACTTATTAAATATTAAGAGCATTAAACCAGGTCCTGAGTTGTAAAAAGCGATAACAGAGTAAAGCATGGTGGCTCTGGGGTTGTGTAATGAAAATTTAATATTTTTCTAATAGTGTTTTGACTGATTTATTCATTATTCTACAATGACAGCAGAAAATCTCAGGAGTTGGTAATTAGCTCGCTACTCATATAATAATTATTCTTTTCCTTTGTTCCTGTTTTAGTGTCTCTCCCCTCTATAAAATGTGATAATTCACCACATCATTCTTACTTTGGGAAAATTAATGTCCCTGCAGCATCTGTGGTTTTTGGCAAGCTTATCGCCATGTGCATTCATAACCAGCCAGCCAATGCTCTCCAAACTGAAGGCCTGGATACAAAGTCTCTGAAACTGTACACTTTCCCAAAGCAAGCACTGCCAGAGGTTTAGAGCTCATCCAGTCTTATTAAGGTGAGGCTGGCTGAAAATCAAAATACAGATATGGAGCCAGAGCTCAACAAATCTCTTCTGCAGTTCTGACACTGTAAAAATCTGCTTTTTGTAGCAGGGATAAGTACATTTTAATACTGGATAGTTGATTTTTACATACCTAATTTTGCAATGTCAGAAGGACGTTCAATAGTTTATAAACAAATCCAAGACTGAGTAATTAATTGAGAATGGAGAGTAGATCAATTTACCTCCTAAGATTTGTTTTGCACTCACGACATCCTATTGAGTTTTACAAGCAGAGTCACAGGTTTACACACAGGACAGTTGGTGACACATCCTGAGTTAAGGCAAAGAATTTAAATAGACCAGAGTACTACAGCAAGTCTCTAGAGAAGTTTTAGCACTCTTCCTCTTTGAATAAACATGAAGTTAAGCTTTCCTAGCAGGTGTGTGGGTAGTTATTGTCACCCATATTCTGGGTGGTCACTGAGTATATATAGTATATCCATGCATTCACTCCAAATAAGCTTTTCATGACAATTCAGTCTGGTTTTGAATGTCAAAATTTAGGTGATTAGACTTTGACTTTGCATGATCCATCATAACTGTTTTTGTACTTGATGATTTTAAAGCAAGACTTTAATTCTGAACAAATCCAGGCCAGAATCAGGCCAGAGACTGACAATAAACACTTTTTATTTGTCAGTGTTTTTAAGACGTCTTCCTTTGGGTTCCATCTTGGTGTGCTTCGTGGGCTGCAAAATCAGAAGCAGATCAGTCAATCACTAATTAAACTTTCTGATATTTACTCTGATTTGCTGATATATTCAACATGTTCTTGATTTGGAAAGTTTCCCAGAAGGTCTGTGAGCATATTTAGAAAACACACCACACACTTTAATGCAAATAAATTCAGCATGCTTGTTCTCTTCATGCTGTTATTCTAGGCTTTAATCAACTGACTTGCCATCCTATAACAAGTAGATTTGTGGAAACTTTTATTATGGTAACTATTATCAGACTATCAAAACAACAAGATGAGAAAGAAACACATTTTACCATCATCTGTCAAAATGAATGCACCATGAAATTACTAACAGAACTGCACGTTATTAGAAAATCTTTAGCAGTGGTAACAACACCGGCGATAATCCTGGTAAATATTGCAATAACATGTCAAGTGTGATTTATGCCTATTTTTTTCTTTCCTCTGTTTCTTATCTGTGTTTCCATCACCTTTACCACTTTGGTAAAGCCAGCATCTGCTGCCATGAGTCTCACCTGGTTACACCTTACATTAGAATAAAAATGCAAGGCAGTAACTGTTACATTATATTAGCCAACAATATTTACACTTCAACCAGTCTTTTGTGCTATCAATGCTGCACACGCTGATAAAATGAATCATCACTGGCAATCACTAGGACTTATATCAAAATAATGTTTTCAAGTTTTTTTTTTTTTATCCTGAAACTGTGGTGTTCAAGTGGTTGTGGATTTGGAGACAAAATCCTCCTGTATTTTCAGATGTTGAGAAACACAACTCCTCAAGTCTATCCAAGGTAAAAGCGTTTAGAGGTGACCTGAGGACTTCTTAATTTTTGAAATCTTCAAACTGAAGAAAGCTGTCAAGTCAATGTGCACTTATCCAGATAACTATCCCTCCACCAAGGCAGGAGAAAAATACAGTGCCGATTTTCATCCAACATTGTTGAATTTTGCAAAAAATCTTTTGTATAACTTTCATACAGTTGCTAAAGGTAACTGAGGAGGCTCTTCATTCTTTAAAGCACTGAATTATAGTGAGGTTCTTTTTAGCCCGTGACTTGAATTAATATTGGCTCAAAACTGTTTGACATAAATTTTAATATTTTTTGTGATTCTACCACTCTTACTCAGTTGGCCAGTTTAACAACTGGCACAAACCTTTCAAAGCCCTGAGAAATCTACCTTGACTGGCTTATTCTGTCCAAATGAATGTTCCTTCATAAACTGTCAGCTCTGGGTGTCCCTGCCAATGACTTATGTGACCACTGTTTTAAGAAATTCTAAGGTTCCCAAATTAAAACATTGCAAATTTTTTAAGAGGACTTTTTTTTTTTTCAAGCTACAACTGGAAGATAATAAGATTTCAAGAGACATAAGAGATTCTTAAGTCTCTTCAGAGATTTAAGAATCACTGGTTTTTACCTTTGGGTGGTATATATCATTCATGAGCTGAATCTGTCTTGGGCCAAAGCCAGGAAATCAAATTCTGCCCCTGACTGGAGAATTGTATATTGCAGTGATTTATAATAATTTGGGTAAATTACCACAAAGGCTAATGGGTAACTGAGGCCTTGTAAATGTTATAAGAGTAAAATTGTTAATTTAAATGACATGATCATGCCATAAAATTGTTCCAAATAATTTGACTAATTTTAGACTTAAACAGGCAACTACAAAACCGTCAAGGAGACAAATGCAGCTAATTTATTCAGAGCAGAATGAAACCTAAAATTGTCAGATGTTCATTCTGGGCTGCATAAATGTATCCCTTGCTTTCTCAAGCTGCGACAAAAGACAAATGCTTTCCTGATTGCAGAAATACATACTAATGAGGATGATATTACTTACAGCTTAGGATCTCACAGTGTATAATTATTGAAAACATAACTTCGCCTTGGCCTTCACAAAAAATCAATGAATATGGAATGGCATATTGGAAAGAGAATGTCAATCCTGTTGAGTGAAAAGTGGAGGGGCAATGGATCTTAGAAAGTTAGGTCACTGACATAGATTGAATAATAACACACTAAAAATAATTAAAATACTGAATATCTAGATTATTCACTTTATCTCTGCTTGTAGATATCAAAAAAGCAAAAATTATATGGTTAACAATATGTGTGCATCTGCAATAATTAATAGATTTCTGTTTTTTCCCTTCTTTGAAGAAAACAAAACAAAACAAGAATAAACCTATTAGGGTTTAGGTACCCTATTATGCTCAAAAAAAGAACCTCTGCTTACAATGGTGAATCTCTATAAATTAATATTTTTATTTATGTATTTATTTGTTAGTAACTCAGGTAAAAGTGAAAAGTTGCACATATTTATTACAAATGATGTGGTATGTATATTTATTTCTGTTGATGTTAGCAATTATGACTGGCAGCTAATGAAAATTGACAGTTTGCTTTTTCAGAAAATTATTTTTTTCTTCACATTTGTGGGAAAGACTGTTCGTTTGACAGTTCAAAGATCCTTGCTAAAGAACACCGTATTCAAACAAAGTGATGGAACGATGTATGGAAGTACAAAGGCTTGCATAAGAAATAAGAAAAACAAACTTGAAAGAATTGTGAAGTCCATTCAAAAGTCTGGAGATTCAAAAGGAGTGAACAGTACCTGAGGTCAGGGCTTAAAAAGCAGCTTCAAGGAGAGGCTTCAAAAACACAGACTACTGCTGCTACGTTTCTTGTAATATGCATCTCCTGAATCAGGCAATGTCAGAAGAATAGTACTCTTCACTCACTCTTTGCCATCTGCTGCTGTTGTTTCACTTTGTTTGTTCAAGTCCCAAGTCAGTGCAGCCACGTTCCAGGAAGATTTATAGTGATCTCTGATTCCATTTTCCAGCTGGACATCACACATTTCCAATCTGCCAAAAGTGCCGCTACATTCTTTAATGACCTTTATATCACTACGCTTGGTTGTGCCACCAAAATAGCCTGACATAATCTCCACAGAGAATCTATTGAGCATTGTCAAGATAAAATAGGGACACGAGAGTCGACAGTGCAGTGAAATTAAAGGTGAATTGTAAAGTAACCTGGGTTTTCTATCACCTCAGTGGAGCCACAGGATTCTGGTCACAATGTCATGCCACATTGATCCAGGTTATTTATTCAAAACATTGCATGCACTGAGAGCATAACATACTGAATAGAAAATAAATTGACTTCTATTTAACGACATTCAAATTACCTGGGCATTTCTGTATTTTGCCTTTCATTAAAATAATCTCGTAATTTGACAGAAACACAATTCAAATCAGAGGTTTGTATTCACTGAATAAAAAGGCATGCCTTTTTTTTCTCACCGTCTGACCAAACTTTCTTTATTTTAAGTCAGTCAGAATTACCAAGATGATTTCTATTTACTAAATATGCAATGTGAGAGAAAAATGTATGATTTATTTAATTAATGTCTTCAAAAACAGAAGTTCATATATATTTCCTCAGTACTTTGTAGCATTGCTGTTGATTGTTTTTCTTGGAGCAAATAATTTTGAAATCTTTCCAAAAGCTTTGCTCATATAGTCTGCTGGATTTTTGGATTTTAAGAAGAACTTAACTTTACAATTGAGAGAAGTTTGTAAGCCGCCTTACTGAAACATCTATTCAGATCGGCCCACAAACATCAGGACTTTGTGGTTGCCACTTTGAGTCATTGACTTTGTTTTTTTCTTAAGTCATTGTGGCATAAAACCAAAAGTGGCTTTATGGTAATTATACCCCATGCTTCAAAGTTGGGGTGCCATTTGTCTCTGTGCATTGGCATCTACAATGTAGATTATTTATTTATTTATTTAATTTCTGTTGGAGTAAAGTGTTGTTTTAGCCTACAGAACACGTTTCACTGTGAATAATGACAATGTCTTACCAGCTTCAGCCAGCATCTTCACAAGGTTTTTGGCTTTTGTTCGAGGCTTTATTTGCACACTTTGGACCACTTCCATCTCTGGACCACAGAACCAGTCTCTTTTCGCAGCATTGTGATGAATGGACATTCCCACCTAGCCTATTCTATAATTGATGAGCATAGTTCCTTAAACCAGCCTTGTGCAGCTCCACAACTGTCAAGTGTGCTTTCAATTAACTCAAATGCCAAGACATACATTTCACTTTTTTAATTACCTAACCTAAATTTTCTTTTCAATGATATTCCATTTTTACTGAGATATACCTGTACAAAGTGTGAATGCATATAAAAGAAGCACTTAAATGTTTGAAAAAAAAAGATGTTGAATTATATAAGAATGTGTGTACAATTTAAAACATGTTTCAAGCTATTTTCTAAGCTTTGTTTATCTCAGAGCCGTTGCTGTTGATGTAAATATTGTCCAATATTCACACAGAATGCAGGTAATGCAGTTCAGTTTTGGTCTGCATTTTCACTGTACTACTTCCAGTAACACTTCAGCAATGACCAACAGTCTCATGCAAGAAAATCTATCTGAAACATAGCAAATCCATTTTCAGCACAGATTTTAAGGGAGATACCTCAGTGAAGCTCCTAAGCTAAAAACTGCTATTTAACCACTGACAAAGGGGTTGATGTAAGAGTGCTGGGCTCCACACATGGGTCAGTGAGCAATGAATTTTAGAAAACTGCCTAGACGACAATATTTTTTCCACCAAAGCATTTTCAGTGTTTTGTCCTGCTTGCAGAGGTAACTGAAAACTATTTGTTCCGACCTGTAGTCACAGAGCAAAGCTACTTCAAAACTACAGTAGAATTCACAAGCAGGGAGAAGAGATTAAAAAAAATAAAATAAAAAAAAGAAAGAAAAAAAAGAAACTTTTAAGTGATACCAAAGATTTCAACTTGGTTTAAACAAAAAAAAAAAAAAAAAAAAAAAAAAAAAAATCATGTTTTGATTCTAATTGTAAGTTTGCTTTGAAGGTCTAATCAAAGTCCAGACAGGAATTTGATTCAAATGCTGTGGAAAACCTTTAAGCATCTGTATGACTAAAAATGACATTTTTTTTTCTTTTTATAACAAACTTAGGAGAGATTTGCAAACCAATTACAATATTTTGAGTCAAAACAATTCCTAGAGAAATTGCAAAACTACCAGTATCATCTGGTGCTAAATACAGTTTTAACAGTTACAATGATTTTAAGTATCAGAGCATACTACTGTCCTCTGTTATTCTATGCATGCTCTCAGTGAGTCAGTAGCTTGATTCAAATTATTTTATATAATTAAAGCAATTAAAATAGTTGTGGTACTTTAAGTAGTCTGGCTTATGGAACTTTTCCAACCTGACCTCTTCTAACTCAAGTGCAACCTTACAGAAGCATTCAGTTGCACATCCCACAATGCAAGTAGATAATTGTACATATGTACCAAAAAAACAAAACAAAACAACATGCGAAATGTAATGGTGTAACGGCACATTTAAGTCACTTATTTATTTAATGCTTTTTGGCTTAAGATTTATCTCTAAAGAAACAATTTTGTAATTTCCCATAAAAGCAAAGGAACCAATGTCAAGAATATCTCTCCTACTACATATTATTGAAAAAAAAGGCACTATAAAGAGAAAAAAAGTATTTTGATGCTTTTTGTACACTGGCTGTCAAACATCCTCACAGTGGTGGGGGTTTGTGATGTAGAACACAGCATGATAAATATTTCAAAACTTTTCCAAAACTGGGTTACTGTGCTAAATCAGATGAAAAACAACCATATGTGTTAGAGGAAAGAAAGTAAAACAAAAATGAGCAACTGGTTGCAAAAGTGTTCACATTCTTAATCTAATACTTTGTTGAATAAGCTTCTGATTGAATTTCAGCACTCAAACTTACTTGACAGGAGTGTCTCATTTTCCCATATCTTGATGTTGAAAAAATTACTTACATGCAGTTCTGCGTTTATTTTTCACTTCCTGGATGCGTCATCAGTGTAACTTTGTTGTAGTTTTGGTAAAATGTTTTGCCTTTTGAAGAAGTTCAGTTTACTTTATATCATGTGACAGGCTCTATTTGAAATGCTCTACCTCTTAAGCCAGGGTGTTGTTCATGTATTTATTTATTTATTTATTTATTTATTTATTTATTTATTTATTTATTTATTTATTTATTTATTTATTTATTTATTTGTTGAACTTAAACATGTAAGTGGGATAAAAGTCAAAAACAGAAAAAACTTGTATTGGATGGAAATCTATTTCAAAGCATCAATTACAGCCTCACCAAATGTCATTTTTATTTTTTTTATTTCTATTCTTTCACAATGTGCCACACATGAACTTAATTGTCTTTATCACTACATTTTAAGAAAAATAGATATTGTGGAATTCTACAGACTTTATAATTACTTTTGTATATCTAAATAGGTTACATTTTGTCAAGTTCACATAATCATGTAATAAATAAAGGAAATAAAATACATTGAAACCAATGAATGACGTTAAGACACTCTAACTCCCTTCCCCTTTATCATAGTGGTGTATGTATATAAGTTGGAAAATACAATGAAATATAAATCAAATCTTTCCACAAAACTATTTCTGAAAATCTGTCCTGTCTTTGCAATGTTAACCTTAATCCACTTCTACCGTAAGTTATAGAAAAAAGAAGTCGCATGCAAGTATTTCAATTACTTTTTATGGTATTTCATGAGGAATTGCCTGAGGACATAAAACTGTAGCTCTGCCTCTATGTGTTTCAGTATTTCTGGGGTAAGCACTTCAGTTTGATGTTTTTGTATCTGATTTACACAGCTCCATTCAAAGAGTGCAATATCTGACACAAAGCATGGAACTTTGAGAATGCAAACTTGCTCATTAAAGCTGCACTATGTAACTTTTATCATTATTTTTACATATTTGTCGAAGTTGAGATCATCTTGTGACAGTGTAGGTTGATACAGACAATCTGTGGGAAAAAAAAAAAAAAAGTGCTCCTCTGGCTAACTGGAAACAACCAATCAGAGCCTGGAGGCAGTTCGTACTGCTGTCAATCACAATCTTTTGTGGCACTTTTCATCCTCCTCTTGCTCCCCCTTTTTCTCTACACTGAAGAAAAAAAAAAGTATGTTAATTTCTAATATTTATGTACAAAATTCACTTTAGAGTTTAGATGTTCACAACACAAACAATTATGTTCATATTTTTGTAGACATAAGTGAGTAAATAGACCTATTTGTTTTTGTCTGTTTACACCAGACTTTGGGACCATTTTGTAGTCCCCAAGATCTCCAAGTGGATTGGAACCTCAGTGGGCTCCAAAAAAAAAGCGAGAAGGAAAACAAGTACTGTAATTACTTGCCAAATACAATTTTCTCTTCTATAGAAATATTGTTACTATGAGTAGCACATTTGTACTTCAAGGTTTCCTCAAAATGTAATGCAATTCTCTACAATCATTGGAGGTTTCTCTGCCTGCACCACATGTTTTCACCTTACATTGGAGGACATAATGTTAGCATGTTGGTTATCTTACTAGACTATCTATTCATTATTTACATTGCAAGAACTTTGAATTTGAATTGAACCCTTAGACTGAAATGCTCAAAACACCCTATAATCTCTTAGCATCCAGGCAATACATACAATTTGGAGGTAGGGGTGTTTCATAACTTAGTTCTGGGGTTTTTACGCAGCACCTATGATCCATATTTGACGTTAAAACCTCACTGTGATTTTATTTTTTTTTTGTCTCATATTTGTACGTAGTCATAAACCCAATGATTTCACCGTTGGTCAAAAAGGTCATTTTTAAAAGCTAAAAAAAAAATCCCCAAAAAACTATAAAGCAACTATATATTTCAATTTGTATAAAATAACAGATTTAAAAATAGCTATCACATTCAGTCAATCAATTTATTTTAATCCAGACCTTTAGAGCTGTAGCATCTGTCTCTCTGCCTCTCCATCTCTTTGGTCCCATTTGTCACTCAGCCAGAGACACCAATTACTTTTCTCTTGCGAGTTTTGTTTTCTAATATTGGCTTGTTCTATCTGCATCACTTCGCTCTTTCTCTTTTTTTTTCTCCCTTCTCAGCACGTCACTAATTCCGATCCTCATTTACGTCCCCTTCTCTCACCACCGTTGTTACTGTACCTTCAGCTCTCAGCAACTTTTGAGTTGCTCACAGAGCTGTTTACTGTACCATTATTCTGGAAAGGAGCCATATTCTCTCCCTGGCAGAAACTCACCGTCATTAATTCTGCTAATGGCAGATAAATGAAGCATAGCAATATGAAGGCTAGGGCAGAGCTTTGCACATGCAGCCCACTAAGATTTGCACACACAGAAAATAGTCTCAAGTACAAACCCACAGAGACATCACAATGTTTTAGCCACTAATTGACATTGATTGAGGATCGTTTTTGAAAATCTTATTCATCTCCCCCTTTTTAAGAGTATGAGGCTTATATGCAGCCTCTACGTGCTGCTTGTGCATGTCGTTGAAGAGTGACTGATGAGAGAATGTCCCAACTTTGGGCTTGGAGTTACTTCTTAAGAGGATTATCTGACATCCAGGGAACAGTGAAGACAACCAATGTTTTGATCAGCCTTGGCAGAGGAGAGACAGCCTCAGTAAATAACAAGGCTTGTTGTATTGCAACAAATATGAAGATTCTGCTGCAATTTTTGAAAGAAGTTCAAGAAAATAAAAAAACAATATTTTATATCATAGAAAAAATACAGAATGCATTTGTATTAAATTGGATTATAAAATGTAATCTGTGTAGTTGTATTTTATCTTCATTCTGGGAATATGTTACACAAGAAGTTCAGAAAGTTAAACTGGGGCTTGCTACAGCAGTGGCCAATCCAAATCATTTCTGTCAACTCCACTCAGTAAACTTAAGTGTTTCATGTCAGGACTCTTATTAAACCCTCATACAAATGAGACTAATAAAACTGCTCCAATTTTTGAAGGTAAAGTTTCTGAAAGCCAAACCATCTAATAGAGTCAGTATTTGATCAGAGTGTGTTGTCTTTTACTCTGTTGTTTCAATCTAAGGTGGTCCCAATTAAAAAATACAAAGTCATTTAAATTAAAAGTACTACGGTTCTTTAATGTTATGTCATTTTGAAAACTTCGAGTCACATTCAAGCTTTATCCAAAGTCTAGTTACAATTTAAGTTGGAAGATATTTTCAAACAATTATTTATGAATATTGAAAAATTCTCTGTAGGTTTGTTCTTATAATTTTTGGAAATGTCATTTTTTCTTTTTTTAAAAGAACATGTTGTCCATGCCTTAATATACTGTAAAAAAAATAATGTACATGTATATGTGTTTGTTTCTTTTCAATAACATAACAAAATCTTCAAAATCATGAGTTGTTCTCTTCTCTCGCTCCAAAAAAACACAAATAAACCCTGGATTTTTCTATTATAGTTACCATAAAAGAAATCTGACTTTCCACAGAGTACCCCTGTAATTTCAGCACAACTCAATTGTCTGTCTCAGAAGACGATGCAATTAACAACTTAAAACTATTCTTGACTTTCTATAAATTTGTCAATTTTAATTATCAGAGAATTTATCCATTTTCTCAAGAAATCCTTGCAAATTTGATTTGGCTTGGATTTTACATTAGATGCCCTTCCTGACATAACCCTCTACATTTGTATGGACTTGGGAACAACACACAAAATCACTGACTTATGAAACAATGTAGTTTCAAAGAAATACACTTATTGTCATCTGAATCCACTGAGAAAAATAATTTAAATTGAACAGCCTTATGAAATAACTCGGTGATGAGCAGGATGTCTACATTTAAAGCTATTCACATTAAACATCTGCAGCTGACATAAATCTAACCCTGCTTTTTGTCTAATTACCATACATTACAGTAATGAAGTATATTATAGTTATATTTGCATGCAATGAGGATTTTATTGTCTGCATGTTCTTAATTGGGCTAATGACTGTTTCAGTGATGCAGACGAATAGGTCAATGCCTTACTTTTAACTTTAAAACTCTGCACAGCAAATTTTAACAGCCGCCTAGCTAACTGTGAAATATATTCAGCCTGTAGATTATCATTTTAATTAATCTTGCTTACTTGGTCGTGAAATTTAAACATTTGCTGGGTTAGCTGGATGGAGAGGAGAGAGGAGGGAGAAGTAGTGTGACAGTGAGAAAAGGGAGGGTATTATTGTGCCAATGGGTTTGATGAGGATGCAGGTGGGCATCAGTAAATGCTAATTAAAATCACCTTCATCGAAGTAATGCTATTCCCTGCCTTATTAAACCTGAACAACATAAAGAGTTTGATTATGTTTTTAAAGGCGATATTTCCTCATATTCCAAAGGAAGAAAAGCTAAAAGTCTTGAAAATATACTTTTCTTTAAATTCATTCGATTAATCATTTTAAAACTCAAATTCACCAAGACCGTCGAACATTAACATATATGGATAATGACGCGTAATGATTGAAGTCACACTGTCTTGAAATCTATTCCTAGGAATGAGATTGGATAATTGATTTTTTTTTTGTTCGTTTTGACAAAATAAATATCTTTTTAAGAAGAATATGTTGAATGGATGCATCACTTTTTATCTTGTAGACAAAGAAAAAATAATTACCCTCATTCAGCTTGCTGACCAGCAATGTGCATTTAAAGCAGTGTAGATGTAGGGCTGTGTTACTCTGCTCCACATTGTTGGAGAAAACTTGCAGTCATTTCAGCAGTTCCTCTGCTCTCTTATTGGGGAATGTGACATTTTGTCTTGTTTTCCTGCCTCTGGCTTGGGGATAATTATTTAATTTTTTTATTCAATTATTGCTTTGCCTCTAGCAGAATTGTGTAACATTCTTACAGAGATGCATCAGTAACGTGGTATTGATACTTCGATTGTAGTTCTCTGCTCTCCCTCTTCATTTGTCCAAAACACAGTGAATAAGTTCATTAATTTTATTCTGGTGTTATTCTGTTATCTTTTTTTTTTCTAATCCTACTATTATACTAATTGTGGTCCATGCATCTTTTTCCTAGTGTTAAATCCTTTGAAAATATTGCTTTCATAACAGGGATTCAGGAAAAATATGAATCAATTTAGCGCTCTACGTAGGTGGTTTTAATAATAATTTAAAAGCTTTGTTCCACAATCCTATTACTCTCTGAATATGTACTCTTTCAAAGGTGGTGGGTTGCTAACAATCTCCAATGAGAAAAATACAGTTGTTTTCATAGCATTGTTCTGTCCCAACAGGGGTTGAGCTGAAATAAATTTTAATGTCCATCCTATAATGGGAATATCTTTTCATTTATATCGTGTAAGAATATAATATTCAGACATTTTCTCTCATAAGAGATGTGCGATGTGTCCCCAATCTCACTGATAGTAATGGAGCGTAGGCGAAAATTCAAGCTGGGAGACTCGACCCAGTTTCTCCACATCACCTAATCAGCACGCTCCGCCGCAGCCAACCAGGACCGGACCACCGTGCCGCTCCAGCCAATCGTCATTCATGGACGCCTTCAAAAGTTCAAGCTACCTTGGATCTTCCTGCTCGTCAGCCGCGCTTTGACCCACCTCCTCCCCATGTCCACCTTTGTCCTGACGGACCTCCTCCAGGAGCCCTCTGCGCTCGTCCATCTCCGGGCTGCGCTCCACCACCAGTTTTCGTTCCCAGGGGGAAGACTATTCCGAGCTCGCCCGAGCTGACCTCCTGCTCGCGGTGATCCTCGGCACACAGTCTTCTGCCGGGTCCGAGCGCCAAAGATCTTGTTCCATTAAATCTTTTAACTGCTATTTTCTTCTCTGTGTGAGTCTCTCCAGATTGAATTGAGATTTCTTAAGATTTTATTGTTTTCTTGACATTCATATTGAACTGTAGTCCCATTATAAACCAAAATCTTTACAAAGTTATACAAGTCATGTTTTGACCATTGCATGACAGTGAAACAGTGCTTATTTTCCTACTGGCTGTGGTCCTTTGCCAATTACCCCAAGAAAACAGTTTAAAGTTTCAAAAGAAATGGGATGAGTTTATCCCACAGAAATGTAGTTAAAGGACAAATTACTGCACATATGTTAAGTACAACATAATATGTTTGTTAAAAACAGCCTAATGCTTTTCCCCACAACAAAGCTTTTCAGTATTTTTATTCAAAACTCAATGGCATACACCAGCCAGTTTCTTAATAATTTTTCAAAACACACCACACTTTTTATTCATGGTACAATGAGAGCAATCACAGGAACCTTATGTCTTTGTGTGCATTTATTTATGCAGTTTTTTTTTTGTTTGTTTTTTTAACTTTGATCAATGAAAGCATTTCCATGAGAATAAGCACACACCATGCAAAAAGTAAAAAAAAAAAGAAGAAAAAAAATCTTTCTCCATCTGTGCTCATTATAGACTAAAAATGAATTGGCCAAAGAGCCAACTATTTGATGCATTTTTAGTGTCTGCTGCACTGGGCTATTTGATTTGGACTTGAGCGCTTGGCAGTGCAGCGTTTTTACAGTACAGTAAATGAGTATTTTGGCTGCAGTGTCTAGCAAAGCAAAATTGGATGAAATCTCCTGTGTTCCTTTGCTTACTCCCTCTTGGCACCTTGTCTAATGTTGTGTTTAGTTTTCAGGGCAGGTTGCATCTTGTTTTGAGGACACTGTGACTCAAATGTGTCAGTGTTAGTGGAAAAAAGAGGAAAAAGAAAGCACAAATGGAAAAAGTGAATATATTGAATATGTATTTTATAGTTTAAATTAGTTGGAAACTATTGCTTCATTGGCTTTACATGTAGACCAACATGGCTAACACTTGGTCAATTACAGAACATTTATTAGAGAGGCAAAATAAAATAAATCTTAACTGCAACAACAGGACTCCAACACCTGCAGTGCCTGGAACTTTAAAGAAATCAATTTCTTTAAAGCTTAGAGCAGTTGACCTTCCTGCCTCTCAGCAGTTCAGAAAACACCTTGTAACAATAATCACAGGCTAATAGGATGTCTCTAATTAAAACAACATGCAGACACACTTACTCCCAAACTGATATTATTGTATTAAATACCTTCTCAAAGTTAAATTTTAAAAGGATTTTTTTGTTTGTTTGTTTTTTTGTTCCCCTTCTTAATGACATATTTGAGGATATTTTGCATTTTAAATGTTTCTTTGATGGGAAAAAAGGTGTGAAAGCTTTTAAGATTGAAGTTTGTTGCATATATTTAGCATAATAAGCTTGCTCATTGATCGCTGGGTCAGAGATTGTGATGCAGGATGTTTAAAGAAGCTAAAGTAGCCTTGAGCCATGACCCTTGAGCAGACATGAAATGCATCAACCAGCAGTTTGATAAGCATTCTAATTTGTAACCAACACTTTTTTATACTTTGGCCCTCCTGTACTCCTTGCTGGGAAGCAATATAACTCAGGGCAATTTAGCAAACTTATTGCAAATGCTTCATCAACCACAAAGAAGCTTCATGCCATACATTTGCAAGTACTTCCCAAGACATAAGAGTTTGTGATGCATAAAAACAGGAGTTTGTCCCACAAAAAATTCAGAATGTATCTTCATAGCAATATTTTACTGTGCATCTCTAAATAATGAGCTGATAATAGTCAGAAGTTTTGATCTTGGCAGCATTTCCTAGACATTTCTCTGCTTTCTATAATTCTCACACTAAATCACTCAAACATGCATGTGTTAGCCTTCTTGTTTGTTAATTTTATTTTGGTTCCTCCCATCTCCTCCTAGCAACACAACTGAATATTAAAAGCTAAAAGTGGAGCCGTAAACATATGGCATTGGTTTCCAAGTACGACACAAACCAACATTTTAAAACTTTTTTTCCCTTTGAAAAGAAAAAAAAAATCCCACTTCACAGCACTAAATCTAATTCAACTAACATGTGGCCAGGAATGTGTTTTGGGGGCCAAGCTATGAGTAATGACGCACATGTGTGAAAGGCCAAATCTAACCATGGGGAGCTAAACAAGCAAGCTTTAGGTGGCTTGACCTTTGAACCAAACCAAAGACTGGTGTGATGGAGAAGCCTCTAATGAAGGGCTTCAGAGTGGAAACTACTGTACTGCCTGTCATTTACAGAAATCACTCTTAAAATGAAAAACTCGTTTTAGACATTCATTTAATCACAGGAAGCTGACAAAGCACATATGCTCTTTTTTTTTAGCAAAGCTTTCCTTAACACTCAATGTGACACTTGGAAGCTGCTCAGGCTTTTTCTTTCGGCTATAAAAGCAACTATGCTAACACAGATGGAAATGAGGAACTCGAAAGTTGGAGACAGTCATTTGAAATGATATGCAATACATAATACAACAGCATTGAAATACAGTGAAAGTTGAAATTCATTTTAGCATATGCATATAAGGGTGCACCAGGAGCATTTTGGTGCCTGGTGTGAAAAGTGGTTTGGATTCAAACAGCCTGGGAAAGTAGCAGTTTCCATAGGAAAAAAAAAAAAAAGAGAGAGAAAATAAGAATTTGTCTTTTCATGAAAATTGTTTCCACATAAGCAAAACAAATATAATTTGTTGATTTTTTTTTTGTACTTGTCACACCATATGGCCATAAATTTCACAAATTTTCTAATGATGATGTAGTGGTGGTTTGTAAAAAGGGTGAATTGCGGGCTCACATTTAGCTCTGAATTTATGACTCTTTCCCTGTTTGCTCTGTCAATTTAAAGGAATCTACACTGACCAAATCTGTTTTCCAACACAGTTTGAAATTTGTCCATAACTTAACTGTATTAGGTCTAATCTAATGAAACATGTGGAAATTCATGTAAAAAGATTTGTATTCATACACAGATTTTCATGAATATTTGCTAAATATATTGGGTTGGTTTTTAAATCTCTTAGAAGATTGACTTATTATCTAGATGTGTATGGTTAAGTGTGTGGAAAGGGCACTGAAAGCATGTCTTGCTCTGGTTGAAGAAGAGCTACTGAAAAGATAAATATAGCATTTAATGCAAATTCTGCATACAATATTCAATTATACTATTCGGGTAATAAAGTTGACTATTGCAAAATTAACTACAACTCAAAATATAAACTGGTGAGGCAAGTTTTACTTTAGCTCAGATGATGAAAGATTCAGAAAAGAGCATCCAATTGAAATTGCTATCCACAAAAGAACTGATACAAAAGAACTGTATCAATGCAAACATCAACATCTCCTAAAACATCTCACACTGAATCTGTTTTCCCAGGTAGTGATAATTCGGCCAGAAATTTCGTGACGCATACTTCTCACCTTCATATTTTTGTCATTGTTGACAATGGCATAATAAATTTAGGTCGCTTTGACAGATCAACTTTGATTAGGGTGATATTTTATTCCAGCTGGAAAAATCTTTTGGTCTTTATTTAAGAGCAAATCACTTCTGGCACTGCTGGTAATTACTTCTGTTGGAATCATATAAAAACTGGTAAAGAACAGCCAATTAGTAAAACAACTGTCAACATCATGGCAAGTACATATATTTTATTGCACACCAATGTGTGCGAACAGTTGAGGCATTTTGATTACTTGTCTCCTTAGTTTTGTTGTTGTATGATAGATATGATTTAGTTTTTTTTTTTTTTTTAAATCTGCAGATTTCTAGATCCCAGACAATTGGAACAGAGTGCTAAAATCCTTTTCTCAGCAGCAAAATGATAACCACTATTATGTTCTGTAATAGTGTGCCAAGGCAGCCAAATATATATATGTATGTGTGTTTAACAGCCATATCACTTCTAAGTGGAAAAATTGTCTCCTCTCCCCTCCGATCATACTTAAAAAAAAAATGAAAGAAGAGAAAATATAGTTCTGTGTCATGGTTAAGAAACTGTGCAATGGTCCACAGCTACACAGAAACATCAATTTTAGTTATGCTTCTTCAGAAGTTTTGTTTAAGAAAGGGCAAATCAGAGCTGGCATAGATCTATATGTTCCCATTACATGTCAAAATTGGTTACTTTTCCTTTCACTGTTGACAGCAAAGCAGCAACTCTGAAGCAAGTTATACTCAAAGTTCATATTCAATCATGGATCAAACAGTGTGGAGCCTTCAGATCATCTTATGATTGTTTATCCTATTTGTGTTGGAGTTTCGTCTGTGTTTGCATCATATACTTATAATTTTTCTTGAAAGCAATTTGGAAACTACAGATTAACCCTAACTCTAAACTAATCTGATCAGATTATAATTCCAACATGAAAACATTTAACATAACATTGCATGAGCGTACAACTCCCTAAAACTCTCGTCTGACCTAAACTTTTCTGCTGTGATGATTTACTTTTAGGTGACTTGCTTTTTGTCCCCCTAAAGGGAATGAATCAACACAATGTGGCTGTGCAAACAGATTTATGTCCTCAAAACTAGTAATCACACACATCTAATCACACTGCTGGCATGCTGGCACTGAGTGGTGTCAGAGGCTTTTTTACTGCCCTTGCTGGGTCAGAAAGCACAGAAGCAGATGGGATGATGGATTACACTGTAAACTCTGTGTACTTGTTTGTATGAGGAGGCGGGAGAAAGAAAAACTGCTTATGGTGTCACCCTAAAACGACTGACATTGTTGTCTTTATCCTTGGTTGTATCTTAATGTTGATACAGTATTCTCTCACAGGAACAAAATGTTGCTCAAATTTACTATAATTCTATTTCACATGGGTTAAACTTCATGTGAAAAAATAGGACACATCGTTAAATATTAAAGTTTTCAGTATTTAATCAGTTGTAATTCTGGAGAAAAAAACAGAAATGAAAAAAAAAAAATCAAGCTGAGGTAAATATACAAATACAGAAAGTTTAATGCCTTATTTACATAGGACGAGTTTAATGGTGATTTTTGTCTAGATTTTTCCCACCTGATAATAATGCTATCACCATTGCTTCTTCCCAACCCGCCAGGTTTGCTTACTCTAAACTTATGTTTGATCTTGAGAGATTTTGCAAGATTTTATGTCTCATACCTGCATGTTGGTGAGTAACAATTGCTGCTTTGTGAGAAGTGAAGTGTTTAGTACCTTTGTGTGGCTGAATACCAAACACTTCAGATAAAACCTGCTCCACTTAAGATTTTTTATTGCAATGTGTGTGGTCTCTCAAGTTTTGAAAATTTTATTGACCTACTAGTTTAGTTGATATTGCTATGTGAACTAGGCATAAGAGAGCAATGTTGTCCATCTTGCAAACACTCCATGAAAGTTAATCTATGTCCTTTTGTTTACACAAGCATGCACTGTCATATCAACAATATGTACCTGTTCTTGAGGGCCTGAGACAAAAAAAAAAAAAAAATCAAAAATCTGTGTGTTTGTTTAATGAAAAGAAAGCAATAAGGACACGAGTCTTAGCAAGATTTTGTTTAATGTAACAATTAAGGATTCAAATCAAATCAGACTACTGAGGGCAATTAGAACAGCAAGTAACATGTATTCACCAAGGTGAGCACAGCATGTCTCTTGTTTTGAATTTTCATGGTCTATTACATTGAAAGTAACAGAGTACAATGAGAAAATGGTGTAAATAGAAATATAGTGAATAGAACATGCAAAGTATTTTTGCTACACTAAAAAAAAAAATATTTTCTTCCACCTCTGCACCTTGCATAAATTACCCCAAAGTCATTTTTCCTTAATGTTTAATATATGCAGATTTTCCAAATACTGATAACTTTAATTTCTCAACTCAGAATGCTGTACCCTGAACCTCTCATAAACAGGAAATGTACTATTTTCTTGCAAAGCCCCATGATTTTAATTTACATATTCTTTTTCTCCAGCCTGCAACCTAAAATAAAATACTGAATGCAAAATTTTACAACATATTCCACTGAGAGACACATTAATATACATTCCTAATGTATGCTAAATGTATGAAAAAAAAAAACAACAAGGACTGCTCAACATGGCCTTGAAAGCAGAGATAAAAATTGTTCCACATCAGACAAGACAGCTCTAGGGATGTATTACAGGAAGTCAGTATACTGTTCCCTGTAAGGATTTATAGTTACCTGTTCTTTGTAAACCATTTAGCTTTATTTATAATAAAGACTACTTTGGGTATTGTAAAAGGCATCAAATATGTTTACTTAAGAGAGATCCATTCTGCTGGAATTCTGTTACTGAACATTTTTGTTTTATTTCCCCACATCTCTTTCAGATATACTGAATAATTATGACTTTATGTAAAAAAAACAAAAAAAAAAAAAACATTATCTCAAGGCATTAAATGCATTAGATGTTACATTTTTGATGTGCAATATTAGCAGTAAGCAACTTCTTGCTATGGAAACAAAATGTAAATTTTCTCTTACTTAATTCCTGTTTGATTTTCTTGTCATGAACAGTGTGCTAAGAAAATTTGGTAGAGGTTGGTGGTCGGTGCCTGTTAACATAAGTTAATCTAGTGTAGGAGTCAATTGCGGACAGGAGGCATGCAACATCATAATTAAAGCATACATTTCATAAGAAGGAATAATGGAACTCTTGGTAATAGACTGGTGACATGTTCAGGGTGTACCCTGCCTCTTGCCTGGAACACAAGTGACAAGGGTGTTAGAAAATGGATGGATGGATGGATGGATGGATGGATGGATGGATGGATGGATGGACGGACGAACGGACGAACGGATGAATGGACGGATGGATTGTGTGCATTGCAAGCTAGATGGAATGGGTGACCTCAAACTAAATTGAGAGTACTTTATGTTGGAGAAGCATTAATGAACGACAAATCAAATACCTAGAAGACATAAGAATCAACTAAGTCTATCAATTCAATATACCTCAAACACTGAGGTAGCAATGACAGAACACTAAAAAAAAAAAAACTAACATATGGACAAAGCTTAAGCTACAGAAAATCATGACAGAGTTTGGTAGGATTTAAAAGATCTGTTTTATCACTGCAGGTATTCTTGCAAAGAGAGACCAAACTTCAAATCCATCCTGGCCACAAGTTAACTCTATTCAAATGAGATTATTAGGTAAATGTCATTCTACATTTAAGTCTAGGAATCCTCCAGGTAGATCTATCCTCACCTCAAACCGTAATAAAACAGCGTATGAGATATGTGACAATTAACTGTAGATAGACTTAGTGCCTCAACTGACATTCACCTCAAAATAATATCTTTACAGCTACATTAGTGTGGAGAAGTAAAACCCACAAGTAAAACCTTGACAAATGGAAAAGTGGAAGGAGGCTATGAGCTGTTCTCATTCCCTAAAAATGTTAGCTGTGTGCTTTGTTTCTGTCTTTTACAAATTGTTTTTCCATATTTATTATTGTTATTTTAATATCACTACACCAATAAACAAATCCATTCTCAAGCCATCATCTTAGGTGTGCTCTGATACCTACAATTTAATTTGCCTTTCCATATGAGTTATTATTACAACGTGAACCAGAAGTTTGCATATTTACATGAGTGGAAGTTGGGTATGCATCACTGTGAGCTTATGTGATTAAACAAATGTAGTGCTTTAATTACCATTGTGATGCAATATGCATAACTGCGCATAAGCTTGACACCTGTGTCCTGTTTTGAGTGCAACTCCTTTTTAGTTTAAGATTAACTAGATATTAGCTATACATTCCATGAATGGCCCCTAAAAAGTTAACGTTCAAATAATTTCATCCATTTAATAGCAACATGCCTTTACTTAATGACTTTTGAGACTGGGGGTGATCAAGTCTGTCAGTTTCTTCATACAATAACCTCAACAATCTCAGTTCTAACAATTGTTTACTGATTGCTGCTGCCACTAGTCTGGAGGTCTGGAGTAGAAAAGGTGGAGGGGAGTGGTGCTCTGTGAGGTGGACGCTTGATTGAAGACTACAGCTCTAAGGAGAGGTTTTGTGGAAACTCTTTGCATGAGGACGTGTTTGGGCACCTACGATTGGCCACCACAGGAGATTCAAGGATTTCTCAGACATGCATTAAAGAAAAATCAAAAGCAACATTCCAGACATAATTCAATGGGAGAATAACTTTATTACATGATATAAAGCTCAAAAACAAAATGCCACATCTTCAAAGTATTTACCATGGGCCATATTTCTTCAGATTTCTGTACTTTATCTCTGTGAGTTTGACCATTTTATTTGCCATATTATATAAACACCTATGACTGATCCAGTAATTTTAGATGCTCTGTGCTGTGTAGGTGGCAAGCAAACAATCTTTATTTCTCATCCCTCTTCTTGTTCCTCTTCTTGTTCCTTATTACTAACAATACAGCCTCTTTTCAGATAGTCAGTCCACCTCCATACACTCCTCCTCCGAACAACTATTTACTTATTCATCTTGCTGAGAAAAGTGTCATTCTTTTGGTGTCCTATTTTGAGTTTGTACACCATTTAAAATGGTCTTCTTCATGTAATCTATTTTATCAATTGTACTCAGACTTTGTCATTATTTTTTTTTATACATTAAATGTATGAAACCTGTTGACTTTTTAATAGTCAACAGGTTAGCCATGGAGTCTTCTAGGTTATACCTCCAACATATTTTTATATTGAAAATAATTTGTATAAACTTAGATTGTATGTACAAGGGGAGAAGGGTGCTACGTAAAATTTAATGTTTTCATCTTCACATCATGTTATAATGTTTTTCTGTCATCAGAAGCACCTGGACTGTTGCTCTGACTCTTTCATGCATGTTTGAGAAATTCTTGAATGGAAGCCATTCAGTGGTGACTGTGCACTTGCTCGCACCAAGTGCAGCATTTTTCCCAAAGCTCCTTGGAGCTACAGTGTCCTACCGAGCTTCTGGCCCAGGGAACAGCCCTCCACCGAAATTCCCCCACCTAGCCCAAGCAAATAAGCGTAGCAGCAATGAGCAAACACCTCGTGGACGAGCACATCTACAGAGCTTATCATAAGAACTACTTCTCACTGTGATTCTTCTGGAATGTTGTTAAAGGCTTAATTAAGGAACTTTATGACATGCTGAAGATGGAGTGTCGGAAAGAGCAGGTGCAGCCCCAATTTCAAGAAGTTAAATTAGGGAGTAAAATTTCTTTAAGTCATGTTTGATATTTATACAACAGTTTAATGTAGTATAGTTATTTCTATTGTGCTATAAAATGGTATGTTCATATTATGGACTTTAAATGGGAATTTATACCAATCTTGTGTTATTCTTTTTATAACTTTTTCATCACATTCTGTTGTGACAGACCCACCTTGGACATGACAATCGATGCTATGAAAAAGCAAATTCATGAATGTGCGTTTTCTATAAATTTGCTCAAGGACAAGGTTTGTGTGAGTGGCTAAATGTGAGAAAAAAAAGGCTGTAAATGCAGTTCTTGGTCATGGCAAGTAAAGCTCCAAAATAGTTTGGATTTAGCTATTTTTTTGTATGAATCTCACACATCAGAAATCAACAAATCACTCCATAAAGTAAGTGTTCACATTTGTCCTTGTAAAATAAATCTGTGGTTAGGAAAAAAAGAGCAAAGCTCCAAACTTCACATATTCGTATTCCTGTTATTAGTATTTTGTTTCCTATTTAGTTTTCCATTTTTTCATACTTTTATACTTGCCCTTGCTGCCAAATAGGCTCTAATAGTTTACCCAGCCAGTTGGTGCTCACCAGGAGTCCAAGGACAAGAGAAAAGATGAGAAGATTCAAGCTGAGCTGAACCAAGTTCTAATGCCGAGCAGTGGTCTTAAGATTAATATCCAGTCTTCCGAAACAAGATAGAAAATAAAGACCATTTGAGTGATAGGTACCTGGAGAAAATCACAAATTAAAAAAAAATAAATAATGAATGAATGAAGTTTCAATTCAAACAGCAGCAGTCAAACTGATTTGATAGTGTTTGTGTCCGCTTTCTGTGACAAGCTGCAGGATGATTTTAAAGGAGAGCATCAAAGGCCACATATGGTGTACTGTAATGAACTATAAATGTAGATACTTGAAGTATTTGTCCCAGGAAAAACAGACAAATGTCTTCAAGATATTAAATACAATAAAAGTCTTATGTTTGAAATAAATATTTTGATAGGAATGATAAAATAAAATTAAGCAAAAATAATGATTTGTCATGAATTTAGTTTATTTTGTAGACAAACATTGAGTTGTTGCCTGTGTTCCCAGCTCATTTTGTTTTGCAGGTGGTTTATAGTCAGGAAGGAAAAGAGTTGGATGTCCCATGGAGATGATAGTTTATTAGATTTGAATATAAGCAAAGCAGATGGAGGCAGATTATCTTCTCTCAAGAAGCTCATCTGTTACCCTGACGGCACATGGGGGAGGCGTTTGGCTCACTTATGATTGGAGAATAGTAATGTGAGATAGATTAAAAAGAAAGAGGAAATGCAACCAGTGCAGAGAGCAAAACCAAACCGGAAAGAAACAATCAAACCAGCTAAGTTATTAATATTCATCCCAATTATTGGATTTATACATGGATACATTTAGTAAGATTCTCTATTCACATTACTTTCTCTGGACCACTTTCCTCATAGTTCTACTTATCCCCAGCTTCCTTTCTATTGCATTTCTTTTCTCATAAATGTTTTCATTTATCTATTCTTATTTAAGTATATTCCAGGTCTGGAAAAGCCATTGACAAGTAAAACTAAACAATTAATACACTTCCCTCTGGTTGAAATTGTACTATTACATAAAAGTTTTATCCATCCAGCTGTCAGTCTATATACTGTATCCACCCATTTATCCTATCTTTGTTTATTTGCAATAATTTGTCATATTCACAGCTCTACATGTTTCATCAACTGTTTTTCTATGCAATGCATCATGAAAACAATGCACTAAAATATTTGAAATCATCTCTTGTATGATTTTATAAACCTCCAGATTTGTTCTCCATATAGTTTTTTCAGATTTATTCAGATTTCTTGCTCCTATGTTTTATTTCTTTATGTTTTAGTATTATTTCTAAAGTATTCATATCTCTTTCCAACTCATCCTTCTGGTCTTTACTCTTTTCACATTCTTTCCACCACGCACAATGTAGTAAACAATGTATAGCCACTGTCATGGGGTGTCAGGTTAATGTTGGACCAACATGTAGACAAAAATCACCTACAGGTGTAATTATAACAGAAATTTTAAAAATATGCTTGAGGTAAACAGATCATTGGGATTTATTAGAGTAATGGGAGGAAGCAGAAAAGAACAATGCAAACCCACTGGAGCTTACATGCTTAGGAAGGTGAGGTGAGGATAATGACATTGGATGCAAGTGATGAAATCAGGGGATTGGGAACAGCTGTGGAAAGGAGCAAACAGGCAGGCTACTGGGAGGTGAATGATGAACACAATAGAAGGTGAACTAGACACACCTTCTATTGAACTAGCAAATATAAACAGCCAGAAAATTATCAAAACAAAAATAAAAAATCAAATCTTGAAATTTATAACATATGCTATGATTTCATCAAACTCCATCCCCACAGGTTGTAAGTCCCTGCAGTTTATTTACCAGGTAAAGTTCACTGGGTAATGGAACGAGAAATATATATATATATATATATATATATATATATATATTATATATATATATATATATATATATATATATATATATATATATATATATATATTTTTTGACTTTTGTTGTATTTTTAGAAATCTGAGGGAAAAAGAGTCATCTTCAATTGTTTTTGAAGAGAATAATGAGCAACCTTTTCCTGGTAAAGATATTCAGCTCATTAAGAATGATTAGTTAGATCAATGATATCAGACACAATGGATATTTTTAACTAAACCATGGGCTTAAAAAATTACAAAGAGCAGTAAAGTGAATAAGAACTGTGGTAGTGTTAATGCACAGTCAGCATGAACGTAGGCCGAAGACACCAAACAAAATTCTTTGATAAGATTTCTAATCAATTACGCATGAAAATAAGATAAGTCACCCCAAAAATAGTCTAAGTTTATGCATTATGCAAAACAAAAATACTTAAGATGCTTAAGGGATTATTACATTTGCAGGTGAAACGAACTGCAAATTTTGGCAAACAGCCTAGGTTGCACCACCAGCCTTCCTTCCTTTCTGTTACAAGGGTAATAGGGCTGAGCCGACTTTCTCTGCCTAATTAGTTATATGCTAGTTTGTTCAAAAAGAGCCTACAACAAAAAAAAAAAAAAAATCTATCAGTTTGGATCAAAAAGTTACCAAAGCACAGTGGCTTAATGAGGTGTCATCTGTCCTGATGCCCCCCTGGATTTAAGAAATGGGGGACTGAGTCTGCATCCACAGCTTCCTGTAGCCAATTGTGAATGATTTCTAATGCTGATATTAGTCTTTTTTTTCTTATTCTACTTCAACATTGCATATTACTATTTTCTTTTAAATTTTCCACATTTTGTGTCTAATTGTGAAATAGTCTATTTGAAAGGCTTTTGAAAATAAAACTACTCAAAGTCTGACACGTGAATTCATCCTGCAGCTTTGTAGAGTAACATTTTACTGTAATTACAACTGCAGCTTGTCCTGGGTTGTAGCAGCTTTGCATGTATAGACACATTTTTTTCCTCCCCATTCTTTGCAAAATTGCTCAAGCTCAGTTATGCTGGGACATTCCTATGAACAGTATTTTTGTAAGTCTTGCTATGGAGAATAAGTTGGATTCTTGCTGTTTGATAAATTGACAGATTTCACATCTATTACAATATAATGGAGGGTAAGAAGCATATTGAATAAATGTCTCAAAATATAGCAATATTCAAAAAAGTAGTTAAACAAGTCAAAGAAGAGACAATGTTGTAAGAAAAAAAATGTTGGAGAATGATTGATGCAAGTGTAACCCACATAAAATGAGGGTGCCTCTTTAAGAAAACAGAAGTTAGGAAAGCTGGGTAGCCTGCCTAACCAATCAGAACATTTGGATTCCAATGTGTTTCAACTAATGAGAATGAGTGAGCAGAACGGACTTTCAGGATTTCTGCCAACTTTAAAGAATACTCTTGGAGCTATCTCGCTAGCCTCGTTAGCTCTTATTGCTATTGATTGCCTGAAAGTTTGTCTCGCTCTGCTTTCAGCTGATGATAATGCCTAGAATATAATATGTTTACTGTCTTCAGGGTGAAATGCCTTGTTACATTATCTAGTGCCCCACAGTATGGTGGCTTCGACTGAGAGCCACCATACTGTTGTCCCCATTGTGTCATATTGAGATTGCTGAGCACATTCTATGCCTTTCACTTTGGTTTTTGTTCTGTTAAGCTATTATTCAACAACAATGTGCTAAGCTACTGGAAGACATCTTTTTGAAAGTGTTGGGTAGTCTTTGCCACGATGTCCTGTGAAAAGATCATGTCCCTTCCATCAATGCACAAAACAAGGGCCTCTTAGCGCCACTGACAACATCTGTGGTGAGATCTCCTTTCCATGCCAGTGATGTTGGAATTCTACAAAGTCTTCAAGATGAAATTTTGCTCACAAGAAAATAAAACACTTTATTCCACCTTTCAATGCCTCAAGTGCTCCCTATCAAATGTGAAATAGCCCAATAATGTAGCATGGGAAGAAAAGTGGCCTTTGATAGTTTTTGGTTTTTAAGCCATTCTTTTCATATGCTGTTTTATATTTACAGTGTTAAATCCAGCACAAGTGATGACATTTATACAAGTCAAGATTTTTTCTGTTTTTTTCTCAGATACCCAGTAAGATCCCCTACCTCCACAAAGTTGAATTTTTTCTTGCCTGAAGTGAATTTTTTGTTCTACAATCCCTACAATATTTTAAGACATTTTAAATGATGTATGACATCCATTCTCTAAAATGATTGTACATTTTCAGAAGCCTTGCTGTTGAAGTCCTAGCACATTTAAATAATTTGTCTAGTAGTATATTTCTCCTTCAAACGAATAATCAGACGAGAAGCCTTCTGGATAAAAAACTGCACACAAACACTGGTGGTGGAAGCTGAGACTAGAAATCTGAAGTACAGCAGAACAAAAACAGTGAAATTGAAAACTCACCTGGAGGGACTGTTTGGAAAGTTAAAGGAAGCACTTTTAATAATTAGAGCCAAATATGAGAGTCTGAACTAGGAAAGGCATCACAGGCCATTCCAATTTTTATTTTAAGAAGGAAGCCCATTTTTTATCATATACACAAACACACATACGGACACGTACATACACACTCCTTTCAACACCCTTTTGCTCTTCGTACCCTAACCATAGCCGCCTGTCTTTACATCCTGGTCGTTATAACCATTCTAACCATAATATTGACGTTCATTAGTCAGATGCATGTCAAAGGAAGCCAAAGGATTAGATTCAGATGTTGGAGGGGAACCCAGAGGGCAGCTAATGAAATCTGGACCGCAGAACTCAGGCTGGGGGATCTGAGGGTGGAAAGTGTGGTGGAGATGCACACACACCACTCACCCACATATGAAAGAAGCTGTAGACGGCAATGAGCATGCTTAAAGACTTCTTCATGCATTCTCATACAAAGGTTTCTATAAGTGCAAGGACGTGCAGACAGAAGACCGCTGAGCTCTGTGTTGAGGTTGGGATTTGTTTTATCTATGGTTGAAGCCTAAATCTCCCCAGACAGGGCCCTCTCTTTGACACGTTCCCCCAGCAGCCAAGCTCTCACTCTGCCATGTGTGAAGCTATGAAGCTGTGGTTGAGGCATGGCTTTTTTTTTCTTCTTTTTTGTTTCTTTTTTGCTTTGCAGTTTGTCAGTTTTTAACCCATTTTCTCAAATTTAGGTAACTTGTTTCGTGTGTGTGTTTTCATACACAACTGCTTTTGTGTTGCCACAATATTTTGACTTTTTCATGCCAGCTATGTAATCTATATCTTATATTTTCCACTTTTCTTCTTTACTCTTCTCTTCTGACTTGTCTGTGCAGACGGCTAAATACTAATCTGGGTTTGTGGGCAGCAAAGCAAAAAAGCTCTCATGTTACACTGTCATGACATTGTTGCAGGTTTAACAAATACGTAAAAACCTTTTTCTCATAAGAGATACATGCTGCAACTTTAATTGACAAAAAAAGAAAATTAACCAAACTCAAAAGTAAAAAAATAAAATAAAATAAAAAACTCTGGTACTATTTTAAATAGATTATGAAAATATTCATTTTGAAGAACGTATACTCCTCTTCAAGTGATGATTAACATTAAAAAGTGCCATGATGTCCTAGCAATAAACAACTTACAGTCAAGTGAAAAAGACAGCATTCAAAGAGTCAAACAGGTTATATATATTAAAGCTACAGAGTCATTGTTTGTTTTGTACAAACCACTTCTGTCCAAAAAGAACATGGTGGCTTTTGGAGTAGGATTTGAAAGGACCACAAGATTCTTGGAACAATAACTTTGAAACAGACGAGTCTCTGGCAATGTCTGCATTTTGTTTCTCCTTTGAGTTGCAAGTCGGAAAAAAGCAATATGGGGTCAAATTCTAGGTTTGCCAGAAGCCATGGTGGTGACAGAATCATGCTGTGTTGATTCTTCCATAAGGGACAGGAAAGCTTGTTAGAGCCGATGGGACGGGTTGTACTAGAACAAAGCCTGTCACAGAGTGTAGAAGATTTGAGACTGCAGAAGAGAGTCACCTTCCAGCAAATCGGCGAACCACAACACACAGGCAGCTACAGTGGGATGGTTTATAGCATATTTGAAAGGCACAGACATAAATCCATTAGAGAATCTGGGTCAAAACTTGACATTGCCGTTTACAAACACTTTTCATTGAATATGAGCTTTAGTTATTTTGCTAAAACCATCTGCCAAAGTTTGACTTTCTAAATGTGAAAAGCAGATAGAGGCGTAACCCTGATACTGTCACTTCAGCAAAATAGAGCTATAGAGAGTATCGACTCAGAGTGCTGGAATACAAGTACACATCACATTTTCATATTTCTATTGCAAAAGGTAATTGATTAAAAACTGTTTCATTTTTCTTCTAGATCATCGTAATGTCCTTCTTCTGGTTGGTCTATCAGATAAATAACTAGATAAATTGAGGGGGATAAACACCTTTCCGAGACAATGTTGTATGTATCCCCTTATACTAACAGAATACTACAAGAAAATGATTTGTTTCTGTATTAGATTCCCAATCAATGCACAATAATAGGATGAAAATGAATTTCAAAACGGCTGTTTCACTCTCCAAAGCATGCAAATACAATCTTCCTTATCCAATTACTCCATTTGTACAATTAATGTCCCCCTATTTATCAAACAATATGTTGCTAATGGATATTGCATATGTATTGATCATTTAAATTCAAAGCGGACTATTGTTCGAGCTATTTTAGTGTACGTACTCTGACTGCAGACCACAGTGTTGACACAGTGGCAGGCCAATATTTACCAAGCCCTCCTCCTGCTCTGTGCGTCTGGATATGTTTTTCAGATTCTAATTGGAATTTTAATTGCAACGAGGATTAAGGCTGTTATGGATAATTGAAACTGACAAACAGAGCATGAGGCAAGCAGCATGAAGTGAACTAATCTTGTTCCCTGTTTTGCTCCAACTTTGGTGGGTCTTCATGTTGGAGACATATTCAGCACTTAGGGCTAATAAGTGCTCTAGTGTTGGCAGGAATGGAAATTGTGTGGAGACTCTTCTTTAAATTGCCTATTTGAGACAGGGCAGTGCCTTGGATTCGTTCATCAAACATGCAAGTAACCTGCACCCAGGAGAGGGTTTCAGAATACGAAAGTTGACAAAACTGAGTCAAGATGTAAATACTGGAGTAATCTTTTCACTTTGTTTTACACAAATAATGAATGAGTTTAGTTTTACAGGACATGCTTTGAACAAAATAGTTGTAAGCATGATGCCTAATAATAATAGCCAGTTAAGAAGCAACGTCCCAAATAATTTTATGATTACCAACCTGAAAAAAATGAACATGTATGTTAAACTCAGTGTGTAAAAACCTGTATTTGTATTTACAAACTATAAATCAATCAATCAAATTTTATTTGTATAGCACAATTCAGCAGCAAGGCATTTCAAATTGCTTTACATCATAAACACAAAAACACAAAGTCATACAACATAGAATAAACAATACATTGTTACATATTACATTTCAAATACAATTTTTTCTGCATTTGTTTTGATTGGGTTCAGCAATGGTTCTGGCTTTAGAGTTGATGTGCAGATTAATCCTCAGATTTTTTGAATTTTCTCTGAAAAGAAGCTGGAAAACTTGTTACAGGCAGCTTTCGATTGCAGTTCAGGTGGTAACATCACAGGAGGGTTTGTGAGCCTGTCAACTGTTGCAAATAAAGCTTGAGCATTGTTAATGTTTTTGTTCATGCCATCTGCAAAGAAAGACTCCCTTGCATGTTTTAGTGTTAGGTGATAGTTGCGTAGTCTTTTTTTATAGATGTCATTATGAACGTGAAGTTGAGTTTTACGGCATTTTCGTTCTGCTCTGCGGCAGAGTTGTCTTGCTACAACTGAGATATGCTTAAGTCCAAAATTTTTTCACACCCTTAATGGATTTTGATGTAAAATAGCTTTCATTCAATCAAGAATTTTGTTTCTAATAGGAAACAAGAACCAGATTGACAAATTGTCAAACACACTGACTATGTATTTGCTGCAATACAGATAATAGAAGGAAATAGATGAGCTATCATCCCCTGAATATGAGCAGGAACTTTATGCAGATATTGGGTTTTTTTGTTTGTTTTTGGGTGGTTTTGTGCAGAAAAACATGAAAAAAGACAGTCATGGCTTGGCTAAAAGAAAAAAAAAACATATTTATAACTCTTGTAGATTTAGATCTGAACTAAGCAGTTTCAATATAATATGCTTTGTTTACATGCTGTTAAAATGTATTAAATTAATAATTTTGGGCGAAGCTGAATAGAACATGAGAATCATCGTGTGTATCAGCAAACTTAGTCTCAATTTATAAAACCAATCAATTTCCATTTCTGATTTTGACTATTGAGATCAAAATTGTATACTTTAAGAGTGGACCAGGAGATTTATGTTATAAATCCCTTTTCATTTTCAGAGAATAAGCAGAAGAAAAATAATCCCCTTTAGTTTTGTCTGATTACAGATTATTTAAAAAATATCTTTGTTTTTTAAATTGTGAAATACAAAATATGCTCCTGGAAATGTTTGAAAGCTCTTATCTGTAAAATGAGTACAGCAAATTGTTTTGTCTAGTGAGCTGGATGTTATTGTTATACTTCCAATCAACAGTAGTAACAAATGTAATATATTCAAATACACCCAGTAGAGCATTACAAGTGTTGTTGTTATAATTAAATATTTCATGAGGAGAAAATACTGGTGTTATCTGTTTGCTAGCATGCCTCACAGTTTTTGATTGATTTGTTCCCTGGACTAAGAAGACCCACTACTTGGGCATTCTTCTACATTACAAAACAGCGGAACCACAAATTCTTCTTGTGAACAAAAAATATGTTTTAAAAAAAAGAAGAGAATCAGTTAAATCTGACTGTGTATCAGCATAATCATGGCTGTTCCACTGCATCTTTCACAGGTCAAAAACCACACAGTGCTTTACTGCAAAAGCACAATGAAAGAAGATTAAAACATTAGAGGAATACCAAGTAGCCTACATGTAATTTCATGCTTCTTTTATTAAGATGAAAGCAAGTGTAAATGAATGATTCCTTAGCTGATTCTAAAGAATCTTTAGCTGATTCTTTCAAGATTCAATAGAATCAAAACTGCACAAAATATAGGAGGCAGCACATTTACCAATCTTGGGCAACAAGGTGTTATCCCCTCTGACTTTAGATTGTGTTTGTGGAAGTATTGCTTGCCTTTCACTGGAAAATATCAGACTGTGAGAAAGGATGTAGAGCTGGAAGGTCAGAGAAACAGCAAGGCTCTTGACCACGTACAGACCTAACAGTAAAGACTAACATTTAAATATCAATTCTAAAATGTGCCAGAAGCTGATGTAAGGGGATTAAAACTGGAGTTGTGTCTCTTTTGTGTGTGAAGAAACAGAAACAGATATGATTCTCGATTGTCATGCAGTGTAGTCAAATTATTACTTCACATTTGATGTCAGTGCTGCAATACAAATTCATGTTGTACAACTTAGAGAGATAGCAACAAGTAACAAGGAACAAACATGTTTGAGTGATTAAATTACAATAAGGTCACTAAGCCTGCATTGGAATGCATCTAATTGTTATTTCAACAAATAGACAAATTACCTGACAGAATTTCTTTAGATAATGACACCTTTTCTTCCCCCTTGGCAATAAAACCTTCCTCAGGATTTATAGCTAAAGATTTAAGAAGAAAAAACTACCTGAGTCTGTCTACTCACTAATTAGCAGTTATCATCTCACTCATTAAGATGATTGCTACTGGCAAAAATGTTCTTTCAGAAATGTTTGACGCACAATTAACTACAGCATTCCTGCTTTGCAAATCAAACAAAATCTGTGCTCAAGTCAGAGCTATCAACTCTGTTTGTTCCGTCCATTTTCAAAAGACACAGTGGGTGTCTGATTTGCTGCCACAAGTGCTCAGCAGTGTCAAACAGTATTAATTTCTGCAAATCTTACATGAGGATTTTACCTCTCTGGTAAGTCTACTATATTGCTTTATTGACAAGATTTTAAACTCTTCACTGTGACAGAGTGTAAATATAGTTATTTCAGCCATTTAGTTTGATGCAGTTTAGCAGATCAGTGATTGGTTCCAATTCAAAGTAAGACCATAACTACATTTGGCTCTTACAGCATTGGAAAATCTATATGCACAGAAACCAGGTAACCCCTTAGTGGGAAATGGGAGGATACACACAATAAACAAATTTCATAGTTTTTGAAAATGCATTGGTGAACAGCACAGTCAGTGTCATTTTCAAAAAGTCAGAGTATTTGAATTTTGAAAGATCAGTTATCTATCACCTCATTCCGAGAAGATTAGATCACTCTTGGCACAGCAGTAATTGCAATGAGGATCTGGAGTGGAGTGGGTCTCTCACTAAATTTTAGGTTTGCTGTACAATCAGGCTGCTGTCAGACAAACACCCTATAGGCGCTTCAGAGGTGGGAGGGACTCATGGCAACACTCGCCACTTCCTCTGACTGCAATACGACTAGTGTTTTCTTGTGTTGTCACCAAAGTCTCTAACAACAGAGCCTGTGGACCATGGCTTCAATTTGTATTTTTTAACCAACAAGCGGGATTCAATGTGGTGCTTGCTACTGTAGTCCATCTGCTTCAAAGTGATATGCGATGTTTGCAGAGTACCTTGGCAGTAATGATTGTTTATTTGAGCGACTGTGTGCATCAACAGGGCATTTCCTCCTGCACTGCCTTTCACTGTTTTTTTTTTCTCTTTAGCCAAGAAAATATACCAATTCACAACAGTTTCTAAAATTCTCTGAGCAGCCTGTCTGGCGCTACCATGCCACATTCTGAGTCACTTAAATCCCCTTTTCTTCCCTTACTGACTCTCAGCTTGATATTTGTTTGTTATATAAAAGTGCTGCAAAAACAGATCATGATAACCATGTTAGTTTGTGAAACTTCTCACTTGCTGAGACCACCTGCTTTGTCACCAAAGTCACTGTATATGTGTATCGGAAGTAAGCTTCTGCTGTTGAGAAAATGGGAACATGTCAAATTGTCAAATGAAGCCTCAGCATAAATTTAAACTGGAAGACTCTTTTCAGCCCCACCTGCATCATCCAACTGGTGCATCCTGCTCATCACCGTCGACCAATCAACGCTGGTCCAAGACATGTCACGTCCAATCACCATCAAAGTCCCAGCTGATAAGGACCTTCATCCCTGATGTCTTCTGCTTTCCAGCATAGCTCAACCCACCTCCACTCGCTCTGCCGTTAAGCCGCATTCTTCACCAGACCTCCACCACCAGTGCCGGCTCCCTGTGGAATGATGTTCCGACAAGCATCGGGAATGTTCATCCGAGTCTACCTAGGCAGGGGCCCGAGTGCCAAAGACTTTAATTTTGTATGTCAATAAACTCTTATAATGGTCTCCCCCTTTCTCTGTCTGAGTCTCTCCAGATTGAAATGACATAATGACGTGGAAAATATCCTTGCAAAAGAGTTACAAATGTAGATGGCAAACTATTATTATTTTTTTTCTGTTTATCTTATCAGAACAAATAAATATTGTCTGGACATTGATCAGTAGATTTTTAAATCCAAGAAGTGAGGACAGCAGGACCCAAAGACATAATGTTGCTTTACATGCACATTCCTCAAAGAAGAATGTGCAGGATCTATCTCCTGACCTTAGCTAACACCCACAGACACATTGATAAACACTGAATATTTATCATAGACTAACTTGCTGTTGCTCACAGAATTACTGTAGAACACACACACGCCTCTGTGACGCCAAAGAGTGCATTCAGCACACTCCATATGAATGCGTTTGGTTTCATTCACATTGGCAGGGACACATAACACTTTTTATGAGTAAACAAAACTGCTCTAGCTCCTTAAGATACCCTCCCCCCACCACCACCACGCACACAAACAAACAAACATGGGATATTTACTACACAGAAAGAGATGATGCAAGTCTACTGAAATCATCAAGGACTGCAATGAAAGATGGACATTGGGGTTCATTTTTTTAGGTAAAGTTTTCAAGAACAGTATGTTTTATCCAGGATGCATGCTTTTCTCTGGTGAAACTATACATTCTCGTTATGTAACCACACACACACAATAAAACTGCCAGTCTTTTATATTGCACTCAGAATTTCATGACATTCATTGTTGGGGTTTTTGTACAGCATATTCAGCTTTTCCTGGAGTGCTTAAGAAATTCTGTGAAGTGCTGTTGCATGCCTCATTGAACTGAAGTTTTACAAAGCTGACAGTGTCTTGCTTATTTAGTGTAATAGTTGCAGTCTGTGGATGTTGATAAATCAAATCCATTTACAGCCACTCATGGGGCATGTAACACACAACTTGGGAGTCAGAGGTCAGCAAAAAATGTAATTTAAAACCAAATTGCCTGCAAGTTAGCCTCTCACACTTGCAGTAACAGCAGCAGAGTCTCATTATTGCTCATATAAACCCCAGATGGTCAGAAAGAAGACTGAATCATGGCATGATGAGGTGGGCAGGTACGGTTAAAAGAAAAAAAAAACAGAAAAAAAAAATCTCAGTTAATTATTTTTGTGTGTTTTAAGCAACAAACAATTCAGTACTTTACGATGATTTCAAATGAACTATCTGCTATGTATTGTCCAGTTGTTATTTATAATTGTCATTATCACAATTGTTATTCTTTTGGGTCTGTAGATTTTCTTGTCTTATGACACTCAGTTTATAATGAATTTGTTTATGTAATATCAAACAGGCATATGAATACCATAACATTATTTCAATGACAATTTTTGATAATTATCAAGTTGGCAAGTATACATATTTCACTAAATATACATAAGGGGTAAGATTAAATGAGTGTCCACTTCTTTGTACTCTTTTTCAAACAGAAAAGTAGAAGTAAACTAATTATTTTGTTGGTTGTGTTTAGATATGTTTTCTCTTCTCCGACTGATTACTTGTTTTCTTGTTTTTAAAAACCAGTTTGAAATATATAAATAAATGAAAAGCAATGAAAACATGAAATACTTACCCAACAAAATAGCTTACCAGTTAGAAACAAAAGATAAGACAAATTAATTTTTAAGATGTCAACCACAAAACAGATTTGCATGCAACACACGAGACCTGGAACTGTTAGGAAGGTGACTTGCATTTTAAATAACCTGTCACCAATGTCTATCAAAGAGGAAGTGATCCTCTTTAGATCTCTTGCCCCCATTAATATTGGCGGCTTCCCTGTAATTTTTAACCATTACATAGTGTGGTTTGTTCAGAGAATAATACTATTCTTATCTGCTGCTGCTATCATGGCATCACATACACAAGCATGAAGCAAAATCCAGTAAATAATTAATCAATCAATTGTTGACTGTCAGGAGACTTTTCTGGTCTGGAAAGACAAAATACAGTTCATGTCACAGCATTTTCAAGATGTTTGCTGTCCTCCCATTCCTTATGTTTTTGTGTGTGTCTGCTCTGTTTTTTTGACTGTGGGGGAAAGTTGCTGCAAGTGTGAGACTTCACACAATTCATGACAGGCCTGCCAGGAATGGCAGTGTCTTACCTACTTATCACCTGACCACTTTGGGAACGATCTGGCTCATGTCTTCTTGGTCCAGCCTTCTTCACCAAATATTTTCTGTTGTTAAATGTTTGGTTTTCTGCAACGGAACATGTCCACTGTGGCTGTCAAGATGTGGTTATTTTGTTTTAATGGCTCTTTTACCTTCTTGAGATATATATATCTAAGTAGAGCTCTTACTAGATTTCTGTGGCATTTTAAGGTTTTAAAATCAATGTTTATTTCTTGTTTTCCAGAATAGTCATTGTATTGTTTTTATATATATTTTAGCAATTTACTAGTTTGCCTTACACTAACTATGTTGCTAATTAATATATACATCAGTCTAATTGGTTCCAGTCGTTAAAAAAAAACAATGAAGCTGGGGAACTGGGAAGCTGTTCAGAATCACAGTTCTAGGAACAGATAAGACACCCATGTTTTAAATCTTTCCATTATAGTCAGCATATTGATTTAAATACCAACAGAAAATGCCACACACTGACAAGAGTTCAATCTTCAATATACTCCCCAACGGCTTTCACAGGCTCAATTAGTAAGTCAACTGACTAATTCAGACTCATATAGCCTTACACTCTCAAATGAGATGAAAGTATGCTAAGAATAATCAATGATACCTATCAGGAGCTTTTCCTGCAGATATCAAGGACAATATTTCACCGTAAATTGGAGTCTTGGAAAAAAAAAATGGTCATGATCCTGCCTCCAACTCCAATAAAAGTTTTGAGGCATTTTGTTGCAGCTGTGATTAGGCCACTTACTCACCTGTATCCAGAGGATAAAGTCAATGACCCACGAAAGCCGCATTTTGTGAAATTTGTGACAGCCACAAAATTCAGAGCTTGTGCTGATTTTATCAAATAAAAAGATATTTTATGCCAAACTTTTTGACACAAGCAGTAATTTACAGCTCACTTTTAACTTTCTTTGAGGAATGTCTCCTTGAGCTGTGTTCTCAGAAAACCTCACATATAGCATCTTTAAATTTTACAGCGATCACTTCTATTTTCAAAGGAATCTTGGCAGCTTTAAAGTGCCCTTAGGAGGTTTTCAGTCCATTGATTTTGCCATCTAATATTTTTGACTTGAGCAGGGACTCAGATTTATTGGTTCTGAACTTTTTTTAATATATTCAGAATTTTAGCTAGAATATTTAAGAAAATTTTCTTTTTCCACGTTTACTTATAGCTGTTTCCTTCCACTTTCAGGAGTGGTGGCCTTTGTCAGTTTTAGTGTGACCAGGGTGGCCTCTCTGGGTAGGTGGCAACTTGAATGAGGGGCTGGTTGCTTGTAGCACTTTTGTGGGGCATGTGTTGCATGGGGACCACCTATTCACTAAATGAGCTGTGGGCCACATTGTTGTTTATGGATGGGGTTTGATGCCTTCAGGTGGGATGTTGTTTCTTTGGCCTTTCTGGGAGGTCTTGGACATAGATGGGTTGTTGTTTGCCATACAGTGACATGATACCTGTGCACCATGTATATACTATAAGTTTGGGGGGTTGCTAACAGTCTTAGTGGTGGGGCTATGTCACACCCTGTCCAATTTATGACTTGTAGGAATGATGATCTCTGATGCCTTTACTTCAGTTTCTAATCAATGTAATTTTCCCCTCTCCATTTGTTGAGTGAAGTTTGTCTGCTAAGTCAACAAGACCCACAGTCAGGTTTGCCTAACCTGCTAGTGCTTAATAAAAATTAAAAAATCCAATGTGAAACATTTTGAAGTTTGTACCTGCAGGACAAAACATAATATAGTTCAGTAAAATATCACAACCAGTTATCACAGCCCTCCACTATTTGATTTGTGTTTTATCAGCCAATTGTAGTACAAAAAAAATGCCCTGATCAAAGACTTTTCTAGAAGGAAAAAATATATATATATCTATCTTAAAACTTCTACTGTCTATTTTTGAAGCAGTACCCTTTTGTACATAAATTAAAGCACTATTTCTTTCCACATTAATACAAATATATTTGTATTATTAAATTACTTTTTTCAGCTTTTCAAAGAGCTACCTTTTAAACCAGAGCCCTCATCTCAACAAATCCACATTTAAGCCTTGATTGCGAAGTGAATCACTTTGATTACCTTGTTTTACTGCAACATTATAACATTTTGCATTAACATGTGGATTCACATGCATGTCACATGATCCCTATTGAGATCCCGATTGAGAAAACACATCAGCTGGTGTTGATTGATTTTTAGGACCCTCAATCTTTCTTGAATTCTCAGAAAATAGCCCAACTTGAACAAGGTGTTTTGAGCCAAACATGTAGGCAAGTATCAAAATGATTAACATGCAACATTTAAAAACCAGCACTGTCTTCCCCTTCTTATCTGTTCCATACTTTGGCTTATAAATTGTTTCACATAGAATCTTGAAATTTGAATCACACATGCAAATATTTTTTTCTTAAAACTATGTTTTGCTCCATGTGCTGAAGTATAAAATGAGATTACTTAAACTGTTCCAGAGCATTACTAAAGAAAAATCCAGCAAATTTTATTGCTCAACTTTTCTGTAATATGTTTTTGCCCTCCTGAGTGACCGAGTCTCCAGGAGTGAGAGATAAAATAAATACACACTATTTTGCAGAACATGACCATGAGGCATATGAATGTACAAGTTGTAAAAATGTTTATTATTATTATTATTATTATTATTATTATTATTATTATTATTATTATTATTATTATTTTAAAATAGACATGGATTAAATTATTTTGTGTATGCATCTACATTTCATTAAAAATGCCTCATACAAAAAAATTCTGTTTTGGAAATACACCAGTAATTGAATTTCCATTTTTCAGCCCATTCATGACTAAAAAGGACACCTGCTAATCTGTTAATTTAGAGCAGGTTATGAAACATCACAGCAGACATTTTCTACTTCATACTCAGAACTCTGGTAATTAGATCGATCAGAAATGATTCCCAGGAGATCATCTGAGCATAATCTCAGAACTGGATACTGTACTCAATGCATCTCACTTCCTGGGACCTGACAGCATGTTAAAGACTTATTGAGGATTTCAAACACTACAGATCACAGACCAGTGCAGTTGAACCTCTCGTCCAGATTCTCTGATTTCTCAAACGTGCATGAAAGAATAAAAGCAACATGTCGGGTATGATTTTGAAAAGAGAATAACATTACAACATAATATATATCAGAATGCAAGTTTGGACACACCATTAAAGGTTAGTTTAAGCCAAAGCATTAAGTTTGTATGTTCTAAATTGATCTATAGGTAAGATTTCTCTTTAAATAAAGCCTGTGCCACCTTCTTGGAACACACCATTGCACCCTAAGCCGACAAAATTGCAGCAGAGACAGCATCCACATAAAGTCTGTAACTGACTGTCACAAATGTCACACTTGCTTTCTCACTCCTGAACTAAGTTGGCAACTGGAGGAGGTCAACACATTTGTGTAGGGAGAAAAATTCTGCAAAGAGGGTTTTAAGAAATTCAAGAGTATTATTTTGATTTCATGTGTGCCTTTGTGTCCACATAAGTGTGTTCAGACTTGGTAGTTAGTTGTTTAATAGGCACTTATAGAAATGTTTACTAGCAAAGAACCTAAGCAGAAAATTGCCCAAAATAATCTTTGTAACATATGTGCTGAATATAATATGGATAGCCTACATCGGTGGCTGAAGTTTGGCAATAAGTTAAATAACCTAATAAACAAGGTTGTTCGTCTTTCGTTGCAATGTATCTGCCTTCCTGTCACATCTGTCAGGTGAAGTCCCTCCAGCTTGTATTCTAATTTTGGTTCTGCTCCACAGTACTCATTCACAAAACTGCCCTGCAGACGTCTCTGAGCTACCTGGATTAAAGATGGTGCAAACTCCCTGAAGCCAAGTAGTACTGGACAACTACTATTTATCCATAATGCTCATAAGCTGCCCTTCACATCCCAGAGAGAGTTACTTTTGGATGACCTTTACGAAAGGCTGAAAATCTGTAGAGAAATTTGACAGCGAACATGTTTAAACGATATCTTCTTTGAGATTCATAGAACCGTAATATCACGTTTATACCCCTGTCACATTATTGCAAGTCTGACTTTTGCTTTAATGGCATAGGAAGACATGATGACATGTATTATGTTGCAGCATACCTTAAACTACACATTTGGCAATTTAGTCTGCACAATGTGATTGCCAAATGAACTGAGCTGCCACAGAATTTTTTAGAACTCTAGAAAAAATGTGTATACAATACCGCTGCAGCTCTAAAAGGCCATGCTATCTGCATATGAAAATCACTGTTAGAGGATTTGTGCAATTTCAGATAAGATTTAAAAGCAACGACCAAAAAAAGCAAGATTATTTAACATCAGACATTACTGCAGTTTCTGCGCTAATGAACATTCACCGACCATGGCTTCCCAGGTGCTGGAAACTGAAAGAAAATACTTATGTCTAGACCTTACAAATCTGAATAATTTGTCTATTTTGCTGGAAAAGTAAGCAGGGCAAGCCTTAACCCTCCTAGGCATTGGAAAATAAAACAAGGATAATAATCAGAGGTGAAAGAGGACTGCGTGAGGATTTGTTGTGTAGAAGCTACTGAATGAGAAGCTTTTATAATGAGTTGTGAGATTACAGTGGGTGTCGGTAAGGATGGTCTCTTTCGCAAAATGTAATTATTCCATAATTCCACTAATTGTCTGACCATTTCGAAGCCCTTGTAGAACACTGAAATTTATAATCAAGATAATGAGATGACGATTAAATATGAAAATTACAAATAAATAAAGACAGTGATGTGATGCCAAAAGTAACACACAATGGGGAAGTTTGTGATGTACCAGTACACCTCACCCCATATTTTGTGGTCAGTAATCTTCAACGAAGCCCTTTGAAATGTGCTTCCCAGCCTTGAGTCTTGTATTACCACCTTTCTCTGCTAATTTCCTGTCTCATTACTGTCAATAATAGCCACTATTGCAAATCTTTGTCATGGTCAATAAACCAGTTTGATATGGCATTAGCTTTTGGACATGGGGCATTACCCTGCTGGAAGTACACATAAGGAGAGGGCAACTGGTTGCACATGATCATCAACAGCAAAAAAAGAAAAAGAGTAAAAACAATCATCATTACTAATAATTTGTTGATAATATTGAAATGTGCATTTGTTTTGAAAGTTCCTTTGTTATTTAGATTTATCGATAAGATTTGGCCTTTATTTGGTATTGGACATGGTTGTGAAAATAACAGAATATGCTGGTAATATTTATAATAATAAGTCTGATCCTTTTGGAAGATATTTATTTCAGTCCAATATGCGGAAGCCAGAAATTTTTCCTGAACAGTCCAGGAAAAATGTGTTAGGAGGTGGTCATCCATCCATTTCTTGGCACGCAGTCCAAATATTGTATGTGCTGCAATTTTTAGAAAGAATAATGAAGCGTACTTATTGTTTCATTGCTTGTCCATTCTGTACCTGGGAAGAAACCAAAATAGACCATCTGTATATTTTTCATGTCACAGTTCCATGTGAGAACTTTATGGTATTGAGATTGCATCAGTTGTGGCTTTTAAACGTTCTATGTAATGCATGTTTCACTTTTCTTGTAAGGTATAGGAGCTCTTATGCAGACATATTTCTTGAAGTAGAAGGGCAACTTTAAAAGGTTTTCATTACTGAAAAGGTCAGTGCTTCCAGGTGTGATAGATTACCATAGGCAACACTGAAGAGTCTAAATCATAGGAAGGAAACAGCTTATAGATACAGTATGCATATTAATGTGCTTAGATGAACTGGCTCAAATTTGAGTACAGTATTTTGTGTTTTTACTTATCTTGTATTACCAGGAAGTCCCTTGTGATTAATATCCTTTTCAAGAGTATAACCTGAACAAAAGGGCACTCTATTACCAAATATAAATTACTAGATAAGTCTGACAATAATTATTAAAATACATGATCAAAAGAAAACCAATGAGTCAGTATGTTATAGGTAAAAGGTCCAGCAGAGAAATAGCAATTGCCCTGATTAGTTATTGGAAATTTGAGATTTTGGTATGACCGAGGTCCAGAATAAGAAGAGCAGCGTTCCTTTTGTTTTGAAACATAATTTTTTTCCATTTTGAATATTTCATTAACAATATTTTATCTTTGGGGTATTATATCATTTCAATCAGTGAAAGGATTGAAATGAATAATTTTAAATCAGCTAGATGTATTAAAGTTGTAATTGTATGTGTTCTCCAGCCACTTAATGCAATTTTATAGCACTGCTAAGTGACTGTTAAATTCAGGATTTAGAAAAATGCTACATATACCAAATATGACTTAAGATAAATGTGACTTTGCAATTAAAGGAGTTTATTTTGTCAATCACAGTTTTCCTTTTTTGTTCTTACTAATTCATTTCATAATTTCTATATATATATAAAAAAAAAAAAAAATCCCTTCTCACCCACCGCGGGTGGTTCTTATCCTCTGAGCTCGGGTCCTCTACCAGAGGCCTGGGAGCTTGAGGGTTCTGCGCAGTATCTTGGCTGTGCCAAGGACTGCACATTTCTGGACTGAGATGTCTGATGTTGTTCCTGGGATCTGTTGTAGCCACTGCTCCAGTTTGTTTCCTTTGTGGCGACACGACAAGCATTGTTTTCTTTCATAAGCACAAAAGTTAAGCTATGTTTGTCCACTTTTATTTTGAAAGCGCACAAAAGTCTATAAAAAATACATTTTGCAACAAATCTCAGGACAAAAAACTAAGTACTGCTATTTCTGACAAAATAAGCTCCCCATTATGAATATATACGTATTTATTAGTAACATTTATTTATTAATAACAGTATTGATTCAAGTGTGAATTATACAGTTCTTGATTGTATCTAAAGGGAATTTCTTAACCGGCCAAAACCTCCATCACTCAAACCAATATCACAACATCTTCTGCTATGTTTGTTTTTGTTTGAGAAGAAGTTGTTGCATATCTGGCAAGATTAGTCCAACTTTTAAAATTTGTTCTAATGCCTAATGGCATGCATGGTAAATTTGTTTGTCTATGTCTGTTTGTGAGAGTTTCTCTCTCTCCAATACCCTGAGCCGTGGCTAGGGGGTGCAATGTGGACATGGTGTGTGTACGTTTGACAGAGAGAGAGAGAGAGAAGGGGGAGATAGAGCGAGTGTGTGTGTGTCTCTGTAATGTATTCCTGCCTGTGGCTGGGCTGGTCACATGGGGAGAGCAGCCTGTTTAAAACAGCCTCAGCTCTCTCAGTCAGAGCAGTGCAAGGCACAGAGACAGATACTCACGCTCTCTCTGCCTTCTTCCACGCACACACTGACACATGCTCATGCACGCTGAAGGCAACTTCCCTCTATCGGACTGACACTACACTCTCGCCAGGATAGCACACTCCCATTCCCCACTGAAGAAGAGGATAAGGAGTGACAGATCAGGAAAAAAGAAAATACAGAAAAATCTAAAGATTCCCAGTGAGTAGCTGATTTCAATTGTCATCTCTTATGTTTGCATTTTTTGGATGTGGGGGACTTTGCTCCACTTCAGCGCTCTTTGGCCGAGATCCTGACAGAGACTGTGAGGGGAGAAAGTGAGTTTGATTGATGGAAGTGTGCAGAGACATACAAGGAGGATGAAAGAAGGGTGACAGAAGTGAGAAGAGATGCAGAGCTAGTGCAACCAGGGTCTCCCTCTTAATCACTCTCTCCTTCTGTCTGTGGGATCTAATGATGTTAATGAGCAGTGTGCGCTTGGAATGACAGGAATGTCTTTGCACAGAACTGGAGTAGAGTCGGCTTCGGACTCTTGCTCTCTGTGTGTGTGTTTTGTCTTTTGCATTCAGACTCGTACTCTGTCAGAATGATGTTGAGCAGATTTCCTGAAACTCATTGATATCCATTTGGAAGTGGATAGACTGGCCAATGCACTCTGGCGATAAAAGGGATGAGCATCTCTGTGACTCTACTCATATGTCCCACTATGTCCTTTACATTTTTCTTTTCTTTCTTCCCTCTCTCAGTGTTCTTTGTCTTTGTGTTGTTTTTGCTCCTGTCACTTGTGTTTTTCTGACATGCTGTCCAATTTCTCGCTCTCCTCCCCTGTCTCTGGGATTGCATTAACTTTCTCTGATTTTCTCCAGCCACCTTCTGTTTGTCTGTGTTGCCCAAGCTGTAAGTAGTATTTTTGTCTCCTGACTCGCTCCTGTATGCTGATGTAGCTGGTATAGATTCTTCAGTTACGCTGAAACGGAGAGGATCGCAGAGTTGCGAGGAGGGCATAATGGGTAGGGAGACGGGGAGAGAAGAAAGAGAGGAATGACAGAGAAAGTGGAAAGAGGGGGGACGGCTGTGGAGGGGGACATTGAAAAGGCTGACACTGGCTTGGACAATTAGCCCAGGGAGTCTGTCCTGGGGTGCTATTCTGAGAGGAGCTTTGGCCCCTGGGCCCTGGGCGTTGGGTCACGGGATGCCTTGACCCTTCCAGTCGACAGCTAGGCATGGGAGCCATTATCACAGCCTGATTGATTAGCAGTGAGCGGAAATCCCTTTTCTCCTCAGTCCTTGGGAGAAAAAGACAAAGTTTTTGTCCTTTTACTGCTGCGGGTTTAGTATCTGTCTGTTTCAATTCTGAAACCTCTCAAAAATGTATTTTTTTTTGTTACCTGTTGATCTACTCTTTATACAATCCTGAAGGCAGACCTGCACATCAGTTTGAATCATAACTTAAAAGTATGAAACATTATAATCTCAAAGCACAACCTAGAAGCAAAATTTCTATGAACTTACACTGAGTTTTATACACATGATATATATCTTAATGACTAAGATACTAAGACTCACAAAGGGGTTGTGAAGACCTTGTAATCCTGGAAAAGAAAGAAAGGAACGTGAGAAAAAAAGCTAGAAAAGTCTTGACAAAATTCAAACATTATGCCACAATGTCATGTTTTCTAAATTTTCTGTAACTGCTGTATTTTTATTTTTTATTTTGTGAAGTCAGATGAGCTGTCATGAAAATTTCTGATATTCAGCAATCTCATGTGAGATTGTTTTCACATTAGACGCTTCCGTTAGCCTCAGAGTTTTGAGCTGTGCACTTGAGTGATTTGTCGGTGGTGCATTCAGAGGATATCTGGAGGTGATGGAAGGGAGGGAGAAAAAACAAAGGCTTAAGACAACATGGTGGGAATCAAGTGATGCTAAAAATAAAAAAAAATCAACAAAAACTTGAAGAAAGTAGAATGGTGTAATTGTGGGACATGTCCTTAATTTACAGAGCTGTGCTTCTCTTTTCTTGTGGACAAGTTTTTATCTCCTTGGTCAAAATTTCCTCTAATTCCAGCTACTTTTGCTTTCCTCTAAACATGCAACCCCCCTCTGCTCCGCCTTTCCAACTATGCTTCCTTAGACTGGGGGTTTGGTGGAGTGTTTAGCCCAGCTCACGGCTGATCAAAGCAGTATGTGTCAGTCTGGGCTTAGCCCCGGTGCTCTTAATGGAGCACCGTTTTCATGCCTAGTTGGTGGTGGAGTGGGAGGGATTGATAGGAGGGATGAGGGGACAGGGGAAAGAAGAGGAGGAGGGTGTGCAAGTAGAAAGACTGACAGAAAGAGTCCGCAGATGGGAGGGGTGGCCAGACGGAAAGACAGGCTGAGAAAAGGGGGACATCTCCGAGTGACACAGGCAAGAAGATTATAGAGGATAGGCAGATTGATGGTCACGATGAATAGGCAGAAGGTAAAAAAGTTTGAATAAAAAAAGTCAAATGCACAGAGAAGTAGATACAAGAAGACAAGCGCTCAGGCTGACAGTTCAAATGTGACAAGCAATGTACGTTTCTAGTACGCCCATATTCCTGGGCATGTGGTTCAGACCAGCTCCTGTACAGTGTTGGTTTGGAAGAAACACTGAAAGGGAAGAGGCAGGTGTGTGTGCGTGTGTAAGAAACACAGTCTACAGAAAAGGAGAGCAGTGCTTGTGAGTGTATGTTGAGCATCTGTGTGCCCATATGCCTGTATACCAAGCAGCACACAGAGATGCCTGTAAACTGCATATTGATTTTTTCAGGCTGCTAAAAGCAGTCTAGACGTTTGGGCATTGATCCTGAAATTGGATGTTTTATTTCTTTTTATTGAAACAGTTTCAGTTACTCAAAGTAATGGTAGTTCTCATTAGAAAAGGAAGAAGGGGGAAATGTCGGAGCAAAGATAATGGTAACAAATGATTGGGAACTAATTCTCATGAACATTTAATGAGGGGTGGGCTTGAATAAAAATGTGTAATACTTCTCTACTTTTGCCTGTCAGATTTTCTCCTCATTGTTTGAGTACATCTGTGTGAGAGTGGGTACAGTCCATGTCTTGCATTGGAAAAAATGTGGGTTTAGCATATCTCAATGTACCCACTTGATTTGTATAGGTAAAATGACAACAAAAAAATATTCTTTTTCTATTTATACTATATTTCTCTCTTTCCTGTTCTGATTTTTTTTCAAACATTAACCTCAAATTGTATTTTTTCATTTAAATTTTATGTGATAATCCAAAGCTAATAGGTGCATATTTGTGCAGTGGAAGGAAATCATGTATAATTACTGAAAATGTTATTGTCATTTGCACACAGATCCTCTTTAGTCTATGCTTTGAAGAACCGTTTTAGTGCAGTTAGGTTTTTTGGAATATGTTTCAAAGTTGAGTGTAATCATTACAGTTAAAAACAACTTCGTAATCTGATTTATGTGGAGCATGTAAATACTGAACAAACATGAGCTTAAAATATAGCCTTGTGAAACCCCACATCTGATCTTTATTTGTGTTAAGTTTGAACAAAGCAGTTTTTTTGAGAGATTTGCATCAGTTAAGCTCTTTCTTTTCAGTTTTATGCATTTTCAAATTCACTTTACATTTATCAGCTCTTTTCTTTAAAATTCAGTCGATGTTCAGTTAGATTTATGCTGAAAACTCCATCTTGGCATGTTGGTTTTCATTTTTTTTTTCAATCCTTGTTGTGCATTGCCTTCCAACTGCATCTAAGGTGTGAACATATGAAAAGATATTTTCGATGAGCACATTTGTGTGAACATGCACACAGAACAGAGAAATGTTGCATGTCTCTGTGGAAACAAATGCAGGTGAGGGCTTTAGATGCAGAAAGCCTCCAAACAGTGAGACATTAAAAAGCCAACGCTCCTCTCTGGTGAGACGCAGCTCCCACGCTTTCTCTGTCTTATTCTTTGTGACTTTCGATAGAAAATGCCACTTGCTGTGTGCTTTTATCTAACTGTACCTGAAGGTGTAAAAACATGACACGATTTGTTGAAATTTGGCCCCAATTAAGCCGCCTTACATACATTTCCAAGATATGGATTTTACAACCATTTTTTCTCTACTCAATAGGCTGCGAAATGTGGCTTAGAGGGAAACTTTGTAATTATTTCAGTTATCTGTGGGAACCCTACATGGTTTCTTTGTCCCATGGGGAGGGCAAATAGATATTCAGCATACCCCTTGTGTCATTACTTATTGTTTATTATATAACTGCTAAGATAGTCAAAGCAGTGAAAAGTTTCTAATAATGTGTATTTGTGGTAATGAGTGTTATTAAATAAGGTTTAGGTATATTATTTTTTGAACATTTATTTTTAATTTTGGGGTATTTTCTTTCACTTATCTGTCCAGCATTGCATATGTTTCTTCCTTTCACCCTGTAGAAGCAGCATTTTTACATGTTTTGTTGGGAAACTTACATTCTCACTTATGTGTGCATCCTATTGAATATTTCTCTCTTTACACGGAACTTCATTCACCTCTTTGGAATTCTTGCTGCTGCAGGAGATCCTTTGGTTTGATTGTTCTCGGTTTCAGAATGAAGAAAATAAGAAATGGATGAAGGAACAGATAGAGAGAAAAAAAATATGCAACTCTAAGCCCCTCCTTAAAACAAGCGCTTGACGTGGTATACACAAATACCAGACAAAACTAGAGAACTATTCAACATTTTACTTGCACATGTGAGAGACCTGCGCTCAGATATATTTGCATTCCGTCCTGAAATTGAGCTTCATTAAGTATATAAAACACCTTCTTTAGCCACATGCAAAAATGGAGTACAAATACATCATGAGAAGAACATGTTTAGAGAACTGCCTCCAGGCAATGGTGCAATCCAAAGCTGTATGCATGCAGTATAGAAATGTTATAGGAGCAAGTCATTAGCATTCTGGGAAGAGTGGATGCATGAAGTGTTGTGCTTCTTGTAGCTGTCCGCCACTGAGACTGCATTGTAAGTTGGCCCACTATGGAGTGAAGAGATTTACACACAAGACATGAAAAGCAATCAATGTCTTTCTTCTTGTTCCTCATGAGCATCATCAAAGCAACACCCTTGTAAAATTATTTGCATTTGATTCAGTCTGCAGGTGAAACTACAGTTGTAGACTTAGGAAGATGGTTAATTTTCAAGATGATTAGTTATAATACTGGACGTTATGGTTTAGATCTTGTCCATAAATCTTGTTTGTATTTGTTTGATTTATAATATCAAATAGAATTGCATTATAAAATGTTGAGCAACTTCTCAAAAATAATTCTCAAAAGTTTGAAGTTAATATGGATTTAATATGTATTTTTAATATACACCGAGCAAAGCCTCAGCTGATGGATATGAGGGGTAACACAGCACAAGGCTGTTAATAAACTAATAATTTATATGAGTGTTCAAAACAAATACTTTGGTTTATGAATTAGACCAACTTTGTCTTGTCTTTGTTCACACACATTTAATTTGAACTGGATTTGAAATCCAGATAATATTACACAGCAAACATTTATGGGTATGAAAGTCCTCAGTGGAGTTGCAAGTGTGTTTTTGTAGACATGTGGGTAGTAATTGTCCCTTAGAAATGAAATAGTGTGGTGTATTTTAGATGAAGTGTAGTAAGAATATTATAGATGGTTTCTCAATCTCAAGTAATCTGTGGGAGATCAGAAGAGGCAGAGAGAAAATATTGACCATATATATGTATGTGGTCAATGTCAGTGTCAGCTATATATATAATTATCATCATTTACTTGTCAAGGCATTCATGTAATCAAGCTTAGGTTCAAATTTCTTTTAATATTACAGTGCTCATTATTTCTTATTGTCAACACTTAAAGTGGGATGTGATCAAAGACAAATCAATGGAGGCAGAAAATTGGACAAAATAGACTTGCTCAGCACAAATTGTTGTGGCCTTTTAAACCTATCTAGAAATCAATTTTCCAGATAGACAATTTTGAACCTTTCAGCATTAGGTGTGAAAAGGTTTTCTTTTTTTCTTTTTTTTTAAACATGCTTTAAAATATGTCAAAGCATGGAAATGGAACAAAAAAAGACAGGAAGATAGCACTTGTTTTCAGAATGCCCGTGTCCTGTTTCCAAGCACAATGTGGCAAATGAGGAAAGTGAGTTAGAGTGCCACTTTCGCCTTGGAATTGAGAGAGAGGCTGATAATTTAAGAAGTGTGACAAGGAGAGGTCAACTGTGGATAACATCAGACTATGGTCACTACTTTTGGATAATAGGAGGTCAGGCACAGGAGAGAAAATAAGATTTATACCAGGCAAGAAGGCTCACATTCTGGCAGACTTGAAGAATACCAGAGACAATGAATACCAAAGAAGTTAACTCAGGCAGCTAAGGGAAGGTGGGTAACAACACAAGTTGTTTATTTATTTTTTTTTAAGAGATGGATTTAAGGACTTACAATGGCAACTCAAGAGATGAAGAAAAAGAAACACAGGGCTATGTTCAGAGAAAAACATTGAGAAAAGAATGAAAACAAGATGTAGGAGTTATTACCCATGTATTTTGACATGGCTGTCGTGGCACCAACAACGGGCGGGGCCAAAAGGGCAGGGCCAAAAGGGCAACAGCATTTAGAGGACGGCCCCAGATTTAATGACTAAGAGCACTTCAACAGAGATTTTAACTCTGTGCATATAGACACAACCTGTCTCTGCTAACACATTTGTCATGGAACTGAGATCAGAATTTTCTGATGCCTAGTCAAAAAAAAACTTACTTTGCTGTCCTTCAGCCACCACGTTTGGGATCATTGTCCACTGTAAGACCTTTTGTAGTCAAGATGTAACTTCCTTGATGATCCAACGTTCTGGTTATGTGAATTGTATCAGTCCCTTCTATAGCAACCAAACAGAACATGATGTTGATAGTCCTGTATGTCACAGCTGGGGTGGTGGCCTCAAACTTGTAAGCTTGCCCATTTTTTTTTTTTATGTTTTATTTATTTACTTTTTTTGTTTCTTTCTTTCTTAATTTGAAAAAGTGCCTTCCAGCCCCTGGTAGAGAAAAAAGAAACATTAGGAAATTGAGTTAGAAACAGAGGTTCAGAAATACCACAGATGAGACTGTGACAATTATAAATGTCTGTCGACCAGAAGTAAGGGTAGGTAGAAATGAGAATGAGGTAACACTCATGAGTCTAACACCTTTGAGGCCACTTGTGTGATTGAGGTCATCCTAGAAAAAACATAGTGTGAAGATTAGAGGAAATAAAAGGGGACAGGTTGAATGGATTCACACTTAGGGTATTTTTTGCAGGCAAGACAAAGGTCATTGCACATGGGAAAAATAAAAGTGCAGTTGGAAAATAATCTTAGTGAACAGGTGAGGAGAGGGAGTTAACCTGTGTCCTTGATTGTTCTAAAACAAAGCAACTTAAACAAATGTGGTGCTTCAGAGAGACAGTGGTTCAGTATTTTTTTTCAGCTGGAACATTAGTTCTCATTTGTTTTAATGTTTGCTTCTCATCACCCCTGTGCACAGAAAGTGTTCACCAGTCTTTTAGTGAGGCACATTATTAATAATGTATCATTTTCCATCAACTGGAAAGTTCCTTATATATTTATCAATCTCAGCATGGAGTCCCTAGTTTATAATAGAGACCGAATAATTCATTGCAGGTTTAAGAGTATTTTTATCTGATGTATTTATTTATCTTAGTTCTGAAATATGTATGCTTGTTGAAAAGCTTGGGATTCCGCCTCTGGCAGTGCTGTCTGCATGTGTGATGTGTCTGTCCATGCATTTTTATGTTGAGAGTCTTTGTCCACTCTAATGAAGCTGCATTCTGTAAAGTGTGTTATTGTTTATGCCCATTTTTGTCCACACCTGTCCAAGTATATGATTTCCATTGTCTGGATTGCTTTTTTCATGGCTGCGCAAGTGGAAGGGTGAGTGCCTCTCTCTGAGCTGGGAGCTTTTAATCTATAAAAGCCAGATGTCTAAACCCTAATCAATGTCACCCTTTCTATTTCCTTTAATGTACACGTGGAAAGCAGTAAATAAAGCATGACAGATGGAGCTCAACAGTCACCACATATTATCCAAGACTCCTGAAGCTTCTTTTAACTACCTTCCAAGGACGAAAAAAAAGCTGTGCATTGATATATTTGGTTTAAATTGTCCATGCTGAAAAACGTTTACTTATTTATTTATTTATTTTTTTTCTGTGAAACCAAATATCTTTATACTCTAACTAGGAATCAGGAACAAAAAGTCAGAAATATTGTTTTATTCTTCTGGGGGTTTGTTGTCTGGTAATCATAGTCACCTAATATGGCATACCAACACCTCAATCAACCCCTGTAATAATTTGTCAGCCTTCTTTTTCAAGAGTGAAAGAACAAATGTAGCCTGAAACAAATAACAGTCCAGCTTTATCATTCTCTGCAATACTGTTTGTTGCTTAAACAACAGCTGGACAATAAATTAATATGTTTGGGACTGGTTGTCAGTGCATCCACAAGCCAAATAATCTCTTAAATATTAACTTAAAATCTTTAACTTCAAAGATACATCAAACTTATCCAACGACTGTGAAGGATATTAGTTAGCATCATAGAAAATATTTCACTTCTCTTTCAGAAGCTTTTTTCATTTACATCGCAACAAAACTAAAATGATCCACTCATACAAAACTGCTTTGTCACTTATCTGGATAAATAGCGGAGTCTTTGTGCTAACCAGGTTATTAAAATAATGAAGTATAACTAAAAACAACAATGCATGACCTGCCTGATATGTCTTCACAAATAATATTGTTTGTGCTTGGCAATAACCTGTGAATCTGAATGCCTGTTTATATATATTTCTATTTCAACAGGCTCATGTCATTTGCCTCTCTCCCCTCTTCCACCTTTTTAAATGTACTGCTCCATGCTCACTGTATTGCATTTCATATTGCCCTTTAAACTATGTTTAACTTCTGATATATTGACTTTAGCTTTAAATTGTAGGGAGATAAGTCCTACCCTGCTGCTCTCACTTTGCTTTCCATTTTAAGGACAATTTACCGCAAATGACTGTTGCACAACTATAAGCTATGGTTGCTCTTATGTTTCTTTTCCTTATTTAAACCTTCTGAATTGGCAGTATTTGCCTCCTCTCAGAGATCACGTCATTAGTCATGTCTGCTTATGTATATGTCTCTCAGTCTTAATTAATTTGATATACGTAAGTAGGACATTTGCATTAGACTGGGCCTGCTTTTGGAGTTCCTTTTATTAGTTGTGTCTGGACAAACCCCCTTACAGGCGGCCCACACCCACCTACCACACGCGCCTTTATTTAACTGCGCTCAGCCGACAGTATTTTCTCTGAAGGACCATACATGTGTGTTTTTCCACGCCACTGTGGTAGTTTATTAGCAATGTCTACTTTGATAGTTAGTGTGCACGCTTGATTATGGCTGAAAGGGAGTGGGCTGGGCGCTTGGCCTGAGAGGAAGTCTGCCTAATGATATTAACAACATCCTTTATTGGGCAGCCACTGCAGGCGGAGGAAAGAAAAGTAGTAAAGGAACAGGGAGAGAAGCTTGAACGGAGAAAGGGGAAAAGTGGGGAGATGGAAAATTAAAAACATTAAAAAAATTGCTTTTCATGGAGCTACTTTGTAAAAGAGTAGGGTTTCATTGTGTCTTTGAAATTTTTGTGAGAGAAAACTAAACTAAAATTTGGATATGAATTGGTTATGAATAATCATTGTGTAACAGCCAAGCATTCATATATATATATTCATTCATATATATATATTATATATATATATATATATATATATATATATATATATATATATATATATATATATATATATATATATATATATATATATATATATATATATATATGCACACATTACTATCTAAGAAGAAATTTCCACCATCTTTGCCAATGTTGTCATCAACCACCAAATATGTCATACTATCATGAATCTGCTGTTTCAATAGCTTACAGAATTATAAGAAAATAAAGTTGTAGCACTAACACTATTTTTAATACTGCAGCTGATTACAAGTTAAAGACTTACTCCCACAGATAATTTTGACATGTTAAATGTCACCAAGTGTGAAATTAAATTTACAAATTATTGTATAATGATATTAATTAATCATGTGCTTTGTGATGCAGACACTTTGTCTGCATGGATGAAGATTCAATTTCACTGCAGCCTGAAGGGGAGTATTTTCTAGCTAAATCAGCTGCTGGCTACTTAGATCAATATATCTCCATTATATAAAAAGAAAGAGACAGTTATTAGCAATAGAAGCTGTTTTACCTTTTATGTCAACATGAATGCAATGCATTTTAGCAAGGAGTGTATCACAAATGACATGCATGTTTAATAAATGTGATGAGATGCAAAATGTATCACATAATGGATTTTATTTCTTGACATTTAGACCCACATAAAATGCATTTTAGATGCACCAGCATGCATGCCAAGATTTAAAAAAAAAAACATTATGGCATAGGTTTTGCGCTGCAAAGAGGTTTTGTGGTCTGATAGTATCATCTACTCATTTTGAATGAATCCTTGGGAGAATGACTGATCAGCTAAAACAAATTGCCAATTTTCTCTTAGTTTCTATCTATCAACAGGGAAGAGAGCCAAGGTAAATAAAAGCTTAATGGGCTTCATTATTTCATTTGACAACTGAATCTGATCAATACAAGAGAAATTTAGCAATAGAGGACAGACATGACTGAAAACAATGCATTTGCAAAGATCCAGCTGAAACTATCCACCTTAAAACACTTAGGTCCAATAAGCTGATAGGTATATTGTACATTTAAGGCCTTGTCCAGGTCGTGGGAGTAGTGTGCAAATGTACTGAGTATGTGTTAAAAGTTTACCAGTAAAAGTGAGAAGAACAAAGGAGGATAGGATCATATGGCTAAGTACTCCTCAGAGCAACAGTAGACACAAGGACCACCTGAGAGACAAAAGATCAGTGTGTTGCATATCATACTGCATATGCCCCAGTTCCATCAAGGGCAATTGTGTTGTCATTTTGATGCAAACAAGTATAAAATGTGAGGCCTTAGTTGCAGAAATTTTTGCCAAAATTGGAATAGTGAAGTCTGACTCCACTCAAAGTAAAAAGTGAAAAACGATTTTGAAGAAACTTATATGTTAGATTTGGCTGTAAACAAAAATCAATACCTTCATTCACAGAGAGCTGAATGTAATAGCTTCAAAAATGTTTCCACATATTCACAAATATAAATTCAAAAACCATGGTTATAGAAAAGAAAGAAGAATTTATGTTGTGGTGGTATGCTATTTTTTACTCATAAAACACTAATCTCTTCAGAATGTGAGGGGAGGTTGACCTATTAGTTCCACTTGACATGGGCATTTTACAATGAAAGAAAAGTCAGAACTTTGAAGGTAGCTGCCAAGGGGATTGCAACTAATCTACTTACACCTGTGACACCTTTATAACTGTACTCAAAGGCTGGACTAGTGGAAGACAGTTCACCACAGTGTTGCCTTGTCTGAAGCAAAGTTCTAACCTTAAAATGTGCTTCACAAATCAAATTCCAAGCTAAATTTACATGACATATAAAAACAAGAGAGTTCAACTGGATTCTGATTTCTCAACCATATAGTGCAATACCATATCACTGGTCAATCTATCCGCCAAATTCCTATATTTTCTTTTGTGTTGTATTTATATATTTTTTATTTATGTTCTTATTCCTTGCTTATTTTTGCTTAACTTAGGGTTTTGGCTACTCACATTTAGTGTGTACCTTTGTACTGAATTTGTATTTGCTGTATTATTTTGTATTTTGCGCACTGTGTGCCACTTTTCTGCCTGTAAGCTGCTGGTAACTTCAATTTCCTGAGGGAGTCTTTCCAAGGGTTCAATAAAGTACGAGTCTAAGTCTAAGTCTAATGTTGATGTTTTTGTTGTAGACATCATCTAAATGGTGAAACCTATCTTCTCATCCTAAACACATTCGACTCATGAAAGTACGAATGCTTTCACCCACACTCAACCACATGCAAAGATACCAAACACGAATGTGGGGACTGTTAAACAGCTTCAACACGCAAGCCCATCCTACAGCAAGTGATGGCTGTCACCTTGAAAAGCATCTCCTAATGCCAAAAAATGTCAGACCTGGCAGTTTCCTCTATTTACCTTGGCGAGGTGCCTGAGATTTCATACGCATCCCAGATGTGTGAGCAGAAATTCAAGGCGGCATGTTTATTTGTATGTTTGTGGGCATGTTCGTCTCCCTCTGTGAGTATGCAGCTGTGAGATTTTTTTTTTTTTAACTGTCTTGTTGAGTTGCCGAGCGTGTGTGCATCATGTCTGTGTCAGGACTAGAGAGACAAAATAAAATCCCTCTCGAGTACGTGAGACAATGTGAGCAGTGTCAGCATCTCTTTGCACCTGTAGCTCCTGTAAAGACAGATGACTTGCAGCTAACAGTCACCCTGTCATAGATCTGTGACATACTGCAAAACATACTGGTAAATATGCTAAGTAACTCCGGGATCATCTTTATGCAATCACACATCCAAACAGTCATTACTAAAAAATAAATGTATGCATTCAGTGGAGCTGCACTGACACATGAACATCGACTGGCATACAAACAATTCAAGTGTGTGGAAATTAAACCACTGTATGCAAACACATTGATATGCTGAATTTAAAACTTGTCTTTTGAAAATACATTTATTTTTATAAGTAGCAGAGATAAGAAAGAAGTGCTTTCTAATCAGGATGAATGATTTTTAAAAAGATGGCACACACATATTTAAAATTTTCTGTATAAACATACATTTTACTTCACATTTGTGCATTGATATGTAACAAATTGGAGGCTGGAATCCACCATTCCATGGTCAGTTAGCTACTTCCCCTAGTTAGAAACAGTGATCCCTAATATCATGAAGCTTTTTGACAAGAAACCCCAGGTGGTGCATAAGACAAGATGCAAGACACTGGGTGGGTTGCAGATGTCAAACGTCCCTCTGTCTGAATGCTATATCCTTGTGCTTTGTACAAAGTATTAAGAGCGATGGGACCAAGAATTGTTCCATATTAATGCCCAAAGAAACATCCAGGCATTGATTACATAAAATGAAGTCCTGGAAACTCATATCAACTAGTCAAGTATAAAAGATAAAAAAGTCTTCTGTTACACGATTGTTGGATGTACAAATAATTGTGCCACTGCTGAACTCGTCAATAGCAATTATTTTCTAATTTAGGGGTTTTCAACACTAATAGCTGTGCTCAGGTTGGAGTCCTCTAAAGTTTTGAGTTTAAGATTATGCCACTATAATAAAATATAACATTATTTCTAAGATTCATCTTTAACTGACTACAGAGACAAATGTATCCATGGATGTGTGCATGGATATCTGCTTTGTATGAAAGCATATTGTTAGCCTTGCACGATTTATTTTCTGGAATGGAATCATTTAACAAACATTTCAGAAAGCTGAGATGTTAGACTGGAAGGTTTTCTAACAAAAACAAGACAGAGATGCGTGTATCTCACAGTGACGTCGCCAGGAAACTAAAGATTGCTGTTACTGAAGCAACTCTGGCAAATCTAAAGCTGGACACCAGACGTAAACTGACTACCCAAAGCTTCACAGTTTTCCAGCCAACAAATTAATGTGTAGTGGATAAAAACCCGGGTCCAAGCACCAGCTGAACACACCATCTGTTTCTCTGCAATTCTGCTCTTTAGAGGGGTGCACGTTTTCATTTACTTTATTTCCCTTGTCATTGCAGGGGCATCATGCTATTTTCTGCCACAGTGCTGCTCTTGGTGTTTCATTGCAGCTTTTCAAAAGCAAGACTTTTGTTTTTCTTTTTAGCTTTTTTGTGTCGATTTGTTTTTCTAACTATTTGACATTTTATTGATTAAAGTTTTGTCTTATTGTGTACATATTTTATTTTTAGCAGCCTGTACTAAGGATAACCAAGTCCATGATAACATGTGAAAGCAAAATATTATTTAATGCAATTGTGCACAGTGCAACATATCAATATGTATATGTATCACTACTTGCAAACAAAAAAAAATGTTCTACTTCCTTCACATCATTGCAGCAAAAAGTTTATTCTGTTTTAAGAGTTAGTTTTTACAAACCATAAAAACATATAAACACAAAGCCTAAGGCCTGTTGTCATGCTATCAATTTATCATTTTTTCCTCCAGATGCAGCTTTCAGTTCCTCCATCTGTGACTGATTGTTCTCTGCAGCCACCTGCTGTGGCTGAGTTAGTAAAAGGCCAAAACCAGAACCTCAGTTTTAGTAACATATTATTTTATGTCGTTTTTGCATGTATATGTAATACGGACACTTTTGGAGTACTTTTTGAAGTACTCATTCAAAAAACCTGCAACAATCTCTTCCCAATCATTCAAATGGCCTCCATTATGTTTCATGCTAAGTTAAAGAAACTTATTTAACTTTTACAAACTAAACACAGAAGCATCCAATACATGACTTCAATATATGTGGATACATGTTTGACAAAATGTATAAGTCTTACTATGTTTATTTGAGAGAGAAGACTGAATTTTGATTTCATTGCAAAGGCATGTTGAACGGTCCATCAATTTTCTGCCACACGTTCAGCTTTCCCTCCCCATGACAAATTCCTCGATTTCCTCACAACACATTCCTGTTGCATTATTGGTCATGGACATTACATGGTCCCACATAGTTTGAGCGACAAAGTCTGGGAAGTATCAAATTGCTCCTTTGCTTAAGTGAGGAAAAGGGGGGAAAAAATAGCCAAAAGAAATTAGGATTCAATATGTAAAAAAAAAAATCACAAATTTACTGTTTTGAATAAATAATAAAAGAAACAATCTCTTTGTTTTATGAGGAGTTTCATTTTGTTTGAATAATAATAATAACTAACTTCAGAATGTGCAGTTCAACAGCCAGCCTATATTTTGGCTGGCTGTTATTTATATTGTATAAATTATAAATATTAATATTTATAATGTATTTATAATGTATTGCTTGTCAATGGTTTGCATACTATATTCTAGATAATTAAAATATCTTAATCTGGGGTTCACGGAGGAGATTAGGAACACTTAGTGTCTTATAAGCCTTGCCTTACTAGTGGTTATTCCATGTTTTCACTTAATTTAGTAAAAATCCTGATGTTATACAGGCATTTAAATAACAGTCTATGCTATAATCTTGTCAATGTCAAGGTTTTTCAATCAAAAATTCCATAACTCAATTAAATACCGAAGGTATTTTAAAATATCAGGAGAAATGACTGTAGTGGGATTAGTAGTTTGCCAGATTTCCTGGTGAGTTTATTTGTCACATTTTGGAGAGCCAACTATGATTGCTGAGATCGTTTCAGAACCCAAGCTTAAAAAAGGTTTACATTCACTTTGCAGCTTCTTCTCATCCCTAAACTAAAGTATAAAGCAATAGAAAAGAAAGAAAAATAGATAAAAACAATTTATATATTGTAACAGCGACATGAGTTGTTGAGCTTCAGCAAGTTTTTATTTATTTCTGCCATGGTGGAACAAGTTTAGCTGAAAATCGATGTCAACTATAAACAGAGATTATTTAACAAACTGTTTAAAATTGATTAAACCTTTGTTCTGCTTGTGAAAATACAACAACAGGGTGTAAATGTTTTTATGTTTTTTTTTTTTTTTTTTTTGCCACTAAGAAAATGACAATAAAAAACAAAACAACAAAAAATCTGCCATCCATAGTGTTGCCCAATCTGGACTGTATTATTTTATGCAGATTTCAGATTCTTCAAAGTCTATTTTCTGAATTGTGAAGATTTTACTCTATTTATGAAGTAAAAATGTTGATTCTCAGTTTTCCCAAAAAATATTGATAAAAGCTTATCTTATTGTGTTGTATTGAACCAAATACATTTATTATCCTGCATCAACTGCAAATCTTTACACCTCTTGACTGAAAAATTTATTTATTTATTTATTACATTCCTAATACCAAATAAAGTGTGGTTTGTGTGTTAGGAGTGGATATCACTGCTATTTCCCAACCACAAAATAAAAGAATAAAAAAACGTCTTCGAGTTATAGCTCATTCTGACAGAATGTAAAAAAAGAAAAGAAAAAGTCCATGTGGAACTTATCACAAGAAACCATATTTCCCCATTACTAGAAGCAATTTGTTTTAATTGCCTACTTAGAAGTAATATGGCCTCAAACTTGGATATTTTTTCCACAAAAAAATCTACATGAAATATGAGATTGCCCATTAACTGCCACAATTACATTATAATAATCAGAAAATTGAGTAGTGCAGACTGGAAAGTTTCTTTGAGATGGTGGCATGCACTGGGTGTAACTTGGGTTCCCTGGACCTCAGACCATGTGGAAATGTAACATACATACTTAAAAATCAGTCGCTAACAAGCAGTTGTGAATTGAAAAATTGGTTTGTGAGGTATTCGTTTATTGGATAAAATGAACTGAAAAAAGACCAGGCAAGATTAGAAAACTACGGGACGCTCAACTTGACCTTTGGCTACACCACTTTGCATCACAGTTGCCCTGAAAAGTTTCCGAAACAGCGCGGTGGCCTCCGTTCACCCTTTTTTCTGCTGGAGTGCCATTAATATATATATATATTTTTTTTTAAATAATTTTTTTCATCACCTTGGATTCAGGACCAAAGCATATTCTGCTGTGCCAGTGTTCATGAACAGCCTCAGCTCCGACCTAATTTTGCTAATAAATGGCTCTGAGTGAGGCTTCTTGTGAAACAATTGGATTTGTCTAAGCATGAGTTTAAAATCTCTAGAAGATCAGCACATCACAATGGCTCTGACAATGGTGTTTATCTCTATGTCATTAAGAAAACCCTCTGATTCAGAAACACGAGTCACAATGCAATCCTAAATGGGCTTTACAGTGAGTCTAGCCAGCCTTTGATCTGCAATGCAGTTCTTGAATAATTTGTGCGACAAACACAAAAAGAATTAAATTAGAAATATTATGACAGAAAAAAAATCAATGCTTTTTGTTGCTTATTTCAGAAAACAAAAATTACAAAAAAAATGAAATTGAGTTGAAGCCTTTATTTCTTATAATTATGATAATGAGTTCCAGATAATGGAAACATAAATTCAGTGTCTTAGAAGAGTAGGATATTACAAAAGATCAATTAAAAAGGCATATTTTAGATAGAAATATTTGGGTTCTGAAAAGTCTACAATCTTCTTTTGCATAAATTACTATATCGGTGTGGCGTGGCATGGAGACGATCAGCCTGTTGCACTGCTGAGGTGTGTTGGAAGCCCAGGTAATGATAATGCTGGGCTTCAGGTCACTTGTATTATTGCGTCTGGTGTCTCTGGTCTTCCTCTTGACAATGTCCCATAGTTCTCCACGAGCAAGATTAATGGCCAATCAGAACGGAGTCAGTCTTCACAGACAGCCTGAAGACTGAGGCTGTTCAGGAACCAAGCAGCTTCTGGCTCCTGGAAAATAAAATTGGCATCCTCATAAAACTTGTCAGCAGCATAAAATGCCCTAAAATTCCATTAATTCTAAATAAAACACCAGCAGATGAAAAAAAAGCATCTCAAATCATTAGCAACTGAGAAAATTCACACTGGATCTAAGTAAGAATTTTGAAGCTCTCAGCTGTTCTTCAAGAATCTGGAATCATGATTCCCAAACTGAATATAAACTCTACATTCATCTAAAACTCTGAACCACTGAGAAACTGTCCAGTTTTTTCATCATTTATGAAAAAAAATATATGTCAAAATTCAAAGACATAAACGCTTGAAATATTTGACTTTGTGCAGTTATTCTACATAGTCTGAGTTTGACATTTTGAGACAGATAACAACACTGAGCTTTATCAGAATATTCAATACATTTAGTTTAGATGCACCTATAGATGAGGGAGAACGAGCCTATGCTGCACTGGACCAATATGTGAAACCATTAAGACAAAAAAAAACTATGAAATATGAAGCATTTGAATTTGTGCTTCGTTGACCTTGTTCACATTAGACACGCTTACCATCAAGTTATTTAAAACGAGTGTATGTACACACTCAGCACATACACATAACCTCTGGGGTGGGATTATAAATTTCACTGTAATAACACTACCTTTCTTTTTTTTTTTTTCTTGACAATAATTCCCACATCATGCTTCAGGCTGTACTTGACTTTGCTTTTCAAGTCATTTTTTATGTGGAAGAGGGTTTTAAATGGCTTTTATTTTTAATAGACAGGCATACGGGATTCTCATGAGGCTGTGACATTCCCATTAGGAATACTATTCCCACAGCACACACATGAAGTCAGAAACAGGCATTAGCCCTGTTGTCCCTGCCTGCAGCGGCTTAGACAGATTGTACTTAAATTGTAACCCCCAGTGAGGTTTTGGAGCTCTGCCTGAAGATTGTAGTGTGAAATTAAACCAGATTTTTCTTTCTTTTTTCTTTTTTTTTTTTTTTAAGCCTTCTCAAGCCGACAACCCAACTTGTGTTCATTTAGTAGCCAAGTAAATCCTATTTTAAATTCGAATTACTGCACTCTGCTTTAAAGTAGCCAAATTAACGTGGAGTGGGACAGCCTGGGCTGTTTAATTCTAGTTTGTCCCCCTGCAATTTAGCGTTTGTTGAAACAGATCTTCAAGGCATAATACAAATTTATAAACGTTGACTGTTTATTAACTTTATGATTCAATCGCACAAATAAATAGTGCTTTGCAAAAGTATTCATACCCTTTAAAGTTTTTTTAAATTTCATTTTACAACCACAAACTTATCAAGTTTTATTAGTTTAAGTAATAAGTTTATGTAATTGTACTGATGCCTGATATACTGATTGCCTTGAGAAGTCACATACATAGCAATCTACACTGAACAGGAAAAATTACTAAAGAAACACTACCATGAAAAATGCACAGCAAGAACATGAGCATCATTCTGAGATGTTAAAACTTCAAGAGATGCACAGAGCTTTAGCTTAGGTTGGGGAATTTGTTGACAGCATAACCTTTATTCCAACATTTCACAAAACTGACCTTTGGGTTGACAAAATGCAAGTCACTGTTGAATGAATGTCACAAGACATCACATTTGCTATAGGCAGCAACATGTGGAAGATGGAAGAGTGTTCAGATAAAAAGAGAGCAAATATTTTGCTCAGATAGTACCAAATACGTAATTTTTTTTAGGTTTTCGTGCGTAAAATGGTACTTAGTTGTTTTGTGAAAAACACCACTTATTCAATGTGCATATATGAGCTACAAGCACCAGTGTCTGTAAATATTGTGGTCCCTAAAAGTTCTGTTAGCATATGGAAGTGCAATTTATTTTTATTTATTTTTTTTCCAAGTCATCCATGTTGGTGTGTGCACAGCTTTGTTTCAATTTTGGATAATAAAGTGTAAATAAAAGGACGTGGATTTTATTTTTTTATTTCACTAATATGTATGTCTGAAAAGTGTGGCATGTACCCCAAACCTTGTGGAGGCTGTAGTTCCACATGTAAGAAAGTACTATGACTTACATCCAACATAATGGGGAAAAAAGCTATGTACATCAACCTTTACTCACCAGCACAACTGTGGAAAATCTTTGTGGCAACATCATATCCTCTGAAGATGCTTTTCTTCAGCACAGACAGGAACCATGGTCAGAATTGATGGAATGATGGGTAAACGTATATTTAAGAAATTTTTAAATATGGTTTAGGTAATCCAAACATTAGATAGATTCAGTGAATGATCTTGTTACCACAGAAAAAATAACCCTAAACATAACTATCCTGTTTCAAATCATAATTATTTATACACAGAGTTATTTATGCACTCTGACTTGGCTGGTCACATAAAAGTAAAATAAAATCACCGATTGTACTTGTAATACAGATTTATTGTGATGTTGAGACAACTGTATGCAATATTTAGAAAGCTGAGTACACCTGTAGCAGATTTGGAAACAGTGTCTGAGGAAGAAATGCATTATCAGTGGGGGTGCTGGAGACCAGCATCAATCATTGCCAATCAAATCAACTCATCTAATTTGCTTTAAAAGCAATGCACTCCCTGCAGGAGACACTGACAGATTTATTGCAGTGAGACCATGCTGCTGCGCCTAAAAGGGATACAGCTTGACCTGGATTCCATTGTCCTGGAGCCGTAGAATTGAAAGACAGAGATATGTAACATCGTAAATAGTTGGCTGGACTTAAATGATGTGCATTTGAAAGGTGGAAATATCTACAATGCACAATCAAACTGCATAAATTAAAGACATGCCTGATTTACTATACCTGCTGTCAAATCAAACTGCAACACATAAAGTATGTAAAGATAAGAACAATGAGATTTTTGCCAGAACATGAATGGACACTGCATATTTTCCGTAAGCTTTTGACTATAAGGAACTGCTGTCTGTAACATCACATTCTAATCTGTACACATTTTGAATCTCTCTTGGTTGTCATACACACATGGACCTTCTAGAATACTTGGCTGTAAGAAAATCTTTTTCCTCGGCAGATGTATGTTTCAGTGGCTTGAACATACAAGAGATCACAGGAAATTACAAGAGCAAGATTTGGGCTCAGCCAAATCAACAAATTTAATTACTTCATTAAACCATAATGAGCCTATTGTGAACTTTAGACTTTCTCTTAAAAACAAAAAAGTCATTTTTTGCCCAAGGCAGAAGCAGACAGATATATTTCTGAGTGCTGTCTAGACGCAGATAGAGAATGGATGAAAATTATATCAACAGTTGTGCAGAGGGTGAGGCAGGTTTTCCAGCAGTTGGTCCAAGTTGTACTTAACTTGTTGGTTCTGTTGATACAAAACTCCAAATCTTTAAATGTTTGAGATGTAAACCCATCAGCCTAGTAGTGATAAATATGGTGGTGGCAGAATCATGCTTTGGCAATGTTTTTTTAGCATTGCAAAGCAGAGTCAAGGGAAAGTCAGATGGGGCTAGACCCAAGTGAGTTATGGATCCAAAAGGAACTTGAAGTTCTTTCAAACATTTTCAGACATAGTGGTTTGGAAGCCAAAGTTTCATGCTGTTTGACCAGGAAAGTATTTGAGAAATATTTGTGAATATGTGACTTTGGTTTCTACAAAAAAATAAAATTAAGAAAAAAATAATAATAATAAAGCATTGTGTTTTATTACAGATCAGTGCTTTGGATTTAGAATGGTAGAACAACTGTAGCAACATTGGTATAAAAATTGTCAGCAAGAAGCAGTTGTTCGAGTTATCAAAACACATCATGCTCTGTGGTATCAAATGTTATTAAAAAGTCTAAAGAAAGAGAGCAGGTAAATTTAACACTGGTATATTTGGAGGAAAAGAAAACATTTGATACAGAAATTGGTGGTAGATTATAACCGTCCTTCACATGAACTTCAAAGAACCCTTCTTATTAAAAATGTAGGAAGCAGGGAGACAAGCAATCTGGTGCTGTATAAAACTAAAGTGATCTGATTTTTTTTTTCTTTTTCTTTTTCTTCATGCAAAGTAAGATACAAGTAGAGTGGAGAGTAGAAAACAGAAAATTAATTAGTTTTGAGAGTTTTGGCCTTTTCTGCAGTAAATTGCAATTCCATCTTTTGAATATGAAATGCAGAACAAAAGTCACGTTTTTTAGATTTGATCCCTCTTGGTGGTTGTTTTTCATCAATATTGTTTTGATTGTGTATTTGGATCTGGAAGAAAAGGGAAAAAAAACTATTGTGTTGAAGCAAAGATAGAGCACTGAATGTGATAACTGTATTACCTGGGCAAATATCTATTATGTAGAAAGTTTAGCTTTGAAGTTATATGTACAGAGTGTGGCTGGATGATAATAAAGGGACTGGAATGTGCAAAGAAACTTTCAAGAGATGTAACATTTAGTTTATATTCACATGAATGTTGCATGTCTATACTGCCCATAAGTATGTTTAGACTAAATGTGAATGTATTTCTGTTGAGTCTTTATTTACTATCACAAATCCAGCATTCCTTTTTATATGGGCTTGGGACTGGCTAAGACAAAGAGGATGGATTTTTTTATTCACACATTTCTGGAGGCAATTGTAATTGGGTTATTTTTTATATTTTTTTCATTTTGTTTTATTTTTCGGTTTTCAAGTTAGTTATGTCTGGTTTGGTTTTAAACTTGGCACAAAAGAACATGCAATAACCCACCCAGTGGTGGATATTTTCGCACGGATGATTTCATTTACAGTCAGGACTTGGAGGGGTATACATCTCCTCCTCTGATTCCAGCTGGGAGGGACTGCTGGACTGGGCTGATTGTTAATGTTTTGGGACAGAGGAGGGGCCCGTGGCAGCAACTACTGGTCCTCACTGAAAAGAATGAAGAATGTACAGTCTTTTATGTGCAAGTTTTCAACAGTCTACAGTAATGTTAAAAAAACATTGCTAAAATTTATCATTACAAAAAAGTATCTTTGAGGGGTCTGAATACTGATTAGATATCAATCAGAAATGAAATACATTTTCTCCTGTGAGTCAGAGGTTTGTCTGTAATATATCTAGAAGATGAAGGAGGAAATAAACAGATTGATGCTTCTATTCGGTTTGATATTGGTATAAAAAGGTCTGAACAAGACAGGTTGGGTTTTGATTAACCAGCCCACATTCCTACTCTTTTCTGTGCTTATAAGATGTTAAGGTTCATGGCTTGAAGTAGCGAACCTGGGACACAAGTGGATGAAATTAGCTTCCTGCATAGGGTGACTTGCTTCAGCCCAAGAAATAAAGTTGTAACTCTGTCCTTCAGGGGAAGCTCAGAGAAGAACCACTACTGTTTTATACCAAAGGGAATAAGTTGAGGTGGTTCATACATTTCGTAAAGAGCCCTCCTAGGCACCTCGTTATGGAAATTTTTGGGAATATCCCTCTGGTAGCAAAGCCCAGAGCAGACTATCCCTTTTATAAATATGGATGTCTGGGTTTTCCTCCTGGACCTTTTTTTTTTTTTCCACAACCTCATCTCAGAAGGTGTTCCCTTCAATTTGTGAAAATAAACTAATAAACTTAAAATATGCAAAGAAGAAAATAACAACATTGGATTAGATATACTGCTTCACTCCAGGGAATTTGCTTGCAATTTGATGGTGGAATGACTTATCTTAAAAGGACAATACAATCAGCACGAAAATATATCTAGATAATGTGAAGTATCTGTGAGAATCCCTTCAGGGTTGAAAAGTGTTATATAACTCTGATGTTGTTTTATTCACTTTGTAATATTTTACAACTCCAAATAATAGGTTTCGCTGATTAAAGTTGGCAGAAAAAAAAAAGCACTGAAGGTTAATAAACCATGAAAACATCTGAACAAAAATAAGTACCTCTAAAAAAAATCCATTGAATTATTTAACTGAAATAATAATAATTGCTAAAATATAAAAAGAAACAGACACATGAGCTTTGAACCACCAGAAATACTGAACAGCAGAACTGGAGACAGATAGAGATATGCAAGGAGTCAGGCCACCAGATGGTCTAATGACCACAGGAAATATTACAGCTGGCAACCATACACCAACATTAATGACATCACTCATTAACGAGCCCTGAGAAGAGCTGCTGTGTGTATGTATGCATGTCCTCCTGATGGGGTGTGTGCGTGTGGTTTGGTGGTTCCGCGAGTGAGTGTTTCACATTTAGCCGTACTACCAAAGTCATAGAGGTTTGCTAATTAATGTGAAATTGCTGAAAGGCAAAGTCGGGACACATTTTAACCTTCACTTCGTGATCCTCAAACCTTGCCTCTGGGTTAAGGTTTAGACAAGGGAATAAATGTAGGCTGGTGGCCTGGGCAGGTCTGGGGGTTAGATGTAAATGTACATCAGCACTGCTTCATAATGTCGACGAAGTTGGACTGTCAATGGTCATTTCTAAAAGACGTAAAGGTTGATTCTGAGTTTGGAGATACATATTTAAGCCAGGACATCGCTATGTCTCTTGGTTTTTAAGGAAACCAGAGATCAATATACCAACATAAGCAAACAATCAACACTTATCCCAAATACCATGATGTGCATTTGTTTATTCAATAGTTATTTGTAGGCACTTATTCAAACCTTAAATTCTGACCGTTTTCTAAAACAATATTAGAAAATATACAATGGGTGATTGAGAACAGTTTCACTGTTTAACGAAAAACAAATTACTTGAAGTTAGATAATGGTTCTAATAAAAATGTTAGCATAGCTAACTTTTAAAAGAATTCTTAGTGGATGTTACTTTTACTAGGAGATGTCGAAAAGGATGCCAGAGTTTCAAGATCTGACATCTTTGACACATTAGAATGGAAGCTGAATAGAGAATAACAGAAACTTGCCTGTACTATCTTCAACTTTTCTGTTATCTGTCAATTTGCTCCTTCAAGAATTCAACAAAATGCCCCAAGCATGCTTCCAAATTGACATGTTGTGGCAGATGGCTTAGTTTTTTTCACCTGTTGTACAAAAACATAAATGAATATTTTGCAACATGATTGAGACTAAATAGTTTTTAATTTACCCCCATAGGTAGGAGTTTTAGGCTAAATCAACATCTTCCAACAAATAGATCACTTTCACCTATTATCTCTTTGTTAATAACTTAACTGCCAATTATCAGTTTGAAAATCTTAATAGCTGAACCAATAACAAATTTATTCAGTAGTTAGTATATCATTTTCATTTATAGTCTCTTAAAATTTATGCTCATGGGAAACTGATGTGTCTTCCAATGAATATGCATTATATTTTTGACTTGAGATATTTCTAACATAATGGCTGTTATATAGAATGTTGAAAAATTCTGCAACATACTATATAAAGTTGCAAAACATTGAGCTGTTGCAAAAAATAGAACAACTGACTTGATTGAATGATGAGGTCTGTAGTTTCTGTTCAACCTATTTCTGTCACAATTTTGGTTTACCACTTTCCTGCTTCAGTGTAAGTCATTTCATTCCTTTTTCTCTTATCCTTTCTTTATGGAGCTATATGAAATATGCTGTCTAGGCTTCAACATATAATTAGAAACTGCTGAACCGTGGCTTCAACACAGGGGCTTTTCTTGTATCTGTTTGGTAAACGGGTAAACGGAGACAGTGATTCAGAGTCCTGTTCGATATCTTCATGGCCAGTATATACTACACCAGCCCTGGAATGGTGCTGTACAATACATTTAAGTAGATAAGAGGATAAAGGGAGAGTGAGACCAGTGGATGCAGGAGGCAGAATGGATAAATGGACTGATAGATTAGGCATAAAGAGAGAATGAAGAGATATGATTTGTCTCCATGAGCAGTGTTTTCTAAAAACAAGGGTGAAGCTAATTTATTATTTGTATTTTAATTAGCCATGCAAGACTAAGACTTTAAATCAGAAGACTAAAAAGTTTTAATTAAAATTAACTGACAATTTTTAGCTAATAACACCTTTTATCATATTGTGCAGTTATTGTTTGCCCTTTAGTGTACTTGCTGTTATAACTGACCTAATGTGAGTGTAATCTTCCATGTGGTGAGGCTTTGACTTTTACCTGACTTTGTTCAAGCTTTTTTTTAATAATGTCATGATGTGTCTAACTAGCTATACACTGTGCTGATGGCTTATTACTGTATATTAGAGAAGGGCCGTGCAGCCTTTGGGACAATTCCCATCATCGCCTGTCCTTGGAACACTCAGACATTTGCACATTATCTCACATGAACCTGCACACACACCAATGAAGCACAGCCAAGCACTCAATCAGCACTTATAACATCCACATGCATATGGCTCAGTTTTTTTTTTTCAGAAAGCTTTCCGTTTTTACTAGTGCATAACATGAATGTCCAATAGCTAAGCTATAGCTGGTAATTAATATTCATGGTGGCAGATGACCACTGAGTCACAAGACTGCATCCCAAAGCCTTCATATTAAAGCAACCAGAGTAAAAATAAATAAATGAAATCTCCATCTCTTACTGTCTGCCAAAGTAATAATAATGGATCATGAAGTGATTTGTTTCATCATATGAAAATAAACCATTTGGAGAGGTACAGTTTGTCCCAGAGTTGGTGTGTGATCCATGGGTGTTTGGAAAAAATGAAAAATGAGTGTGTGGGATCCCGCAAGGTAATGCCAAAAGGGGTTTATTTGTGTGCTCTGTTGGAATTGCAATGGTTTTACAGCAGCTTCCATTCATTGTCTCAGTCCAAATGTTCTCTATGTGTTAATAGGTAAAGCTTACTTAAACATCTAAAATCATTTACTGTGCAAGCATCCTCATTCAAGAGTGGATATTGTTTAAAGAAAACATGGAGCTTGTCAGTCAGTGTCTAAAAGTCTCATTATAATTCAGCAGGCGATCTGAATACATTTGATCATTTGAAATTTGTCTCCAGTTTTTCCTACTTACTTTTGATTTATATATTGTCTTTCTTTCTTGACCACACTCTTTATTATTTTAGGAAGTTGGGCCTCTGGATTCCATTTTCAAGTACTAATATAAAACATTTCTTTCAAGGTTTCCCTGTATTCCTGTATTCCCATAGCACCACACTGTGATAATTATATTATACCATGGGGATCTTGTGCTCAGGACAATATGCAATGTTCATTTTCTGGCACAACGGTGATTTGTATGTAAACTTAGGTGAGTTAATTATGGTTTCATCTTACCAAAGTTTTGTTTTTCCATGTTTTCTGCTTTATATACATTGAATATAGAAAATCTCAAGCAAAACCTTTGAAACATTCTTTCAACAATCCTCTTATTCTTCCCAGAAATCTATCAGGGCCAGGTTTCTAAAATGTACAATAAAACGTTTTCCTGACAACAGATTCTCCCACCTAAGCAGATGATCTCTGCAGCTCTTACAGGGTCACTGTGGGGCTCTTAGCTTCTTTTCTCATCAGTGCTTTTCTTTCCCTTGCTCTGTCCTGGTTTGCACTTATCTCATATTCTTTCTGTTTTCACACTATGGATTCACAGTGTTCTGACACATTCAATGCTTATGACAAATTTTATGAAAACTTTGTTATAAACTTCTTCAGAACATTCTCCCAGACCTGCCTGGTGTGTTCATTGGTATTTATGCAGTTTGTTCACTGTTTTTTAAAAAACAACCCCTCCTTTCACATAACAGTTGTATTCAACATGCCCTTTTCTCACACATAACTTGACTCTAAAACTTCTGAAGAAAACTGGTGGTATTAAATTTTACTTTGGGATTTATTAGAGTAAAGGGAGGATTAATATAAATGCATTCCAAACTTTAATTCTAATTTACATAATTTAAACAGACAAATAAATTCACTTTTTTCCCCAAGTGTAATATTTTATTTTATTCATCTGAAATATATTTATTTATTGTGGACAAGCTAAAATCATTACATCAGAATATCAGCCTGGCTTTCATGTTGGCAAATGTTAATCAGAAGAAATAACACCCTAAGCTAGAAAATACACTTAGTACAGTGGTACCGCACAATCAAAATCTGTTAACTTAGAAAATACTTACATTTGTCATTTGGTGTACAAACATGGCTCCTGCTCTGTACATCTGATTAATTCTCTTTTGTTTTGACGAGGCCTTTCACACTAAAACCTGCCCTGCAGAAACATTTGGAATTCTCTACTACTGAGCATAAACAGACAAAACGCTGGAGTGGAGCTAAAAATGAGAATAAAAATAAAATTAGAAATCAAAACAGAAACATCAATGAAAAAAGTTTCAAAATATTGGGCTTTATTGGCAGGTTTATTGGAGCTGCAAAGTAAAGAGGATTGTTGTCAAAACAAAACTTTTGTGATGTTTTTCTGCTTCTAATTGTATTCTAGTCTATTTAAATAGGCTGAATTAATGTGACTGCTTCGTATGAGGATCATTTGTTCATATCAACCTGTCTAATATCCAACATCTGGCATGGTGTCTGTTTCTTGTGCTTTGATTACATCCAGATTCATTTTGCTCTGCGTCTAATGAAGTTGATATAAAAGCTCAAAAATGAAATGAGATGTTAATTTACTCTTGGATTTCCTGGAATCCCTCTCCTGCCATTTTTTAATTGGTTTAACCTTCCATGTCTTTTGCAAAGTATACACACACACACACATGCACACGCACACACACATACACAAGACCACACAAGCAGCAGTACACAAATGGACATCTGAGTCAATTCCAGTCACAGTCCAAAACACCTGTCTGCCAATCTTCCAACTGTGTTTCGTCTACCATTTCCTGGCCAGATTTTGTGTGAACCCACATTTGTGTTCATTTGTCCATGTGGATGTGTGTGTGCTAACAGCCTGACGACAACCGATAAGGTGGCAATCATCTTATCGTCCTGAGCCAACCTACCCAAAACCCCTCACAAACCTCAGGTGTCACAACCTGCTTGCGTTTCCCCAAGCATTGCCACATTTTCATGTCAGTTTGCTGCTCTCTTTTGGTCCCTGCCCTGCCCTGCCCCCCAACATTCCCCACTGTCCCACCACTATTTTTAATAGACAGTGTAAGCTCATTTTGGCCCAGTTCTTCATTTTCAGTTCCCCCGTATGCCTGCTTTTTCAAATCCACAAGCTATTTTGATCTTGCTCGGTACCCAGTTGGCTGTATGATCAGTCACCATGTTGTTTGAACAACCTTGGCGGAATTTATTATCTTGCTCCCTCACATTGTGCCCGCAAAACACACATCTTAGAAAATTTATATGAATAACAAAATGTTCCCCTTATTTTTCCAACTTACCCCCTGCCTTGCTTTTTGCACTGGAATTTGTTTTTGAATATATATATACTTTTTTTATTTGTTTATTTTTTTTTTCAAAATGTCTTATTTTATGAACTGTTTAATTTTGAGATTTTTATTTGCTCACAGGAAAAGACATTTTTTGAACAATTAGTTTTCTTTTAGTGTGACAATTTGTCTTATGTGTGACAGGGTTCTGTTAGGACTTGGACAAAAATGATGGGATAGTTCACTATTGTGCTCATCTTCAGGTGACAAAAAGTTCAATAAGCTGTGCAGCATATTTACAATGAATGTCCAAGCAGGTTAAAAACAGACACAAAAACAAACAAACAAACAACTAAAAAAACAACTGCAGGACTTTTATAGCAAAAGTCAAAAGTCCATCACCTTTGGTGTGACTTATTGAGAGTTTAAACTCAGTTTGACTCCCTGTGAGGAGTCAGAGCCCTCTTTTATAGCCCCAGGCTCTACCCACAGGAAGACAAAAACAAAACAAACAATTGAACAAAAGAATAATAATAATAATAATAATAATAATAATAATAATAATAATAATAATAATAATAATAATAATATAATAATAATAATAAAACAACTACACAATTACTTCTAGCTCATTTAAATATTACCGGAGTATACAAAGTAAATAAAATAATAATAACACTGAACAAAGGGGAAAAAAAGCCAACCTATTTCCAAATTAGAACACTCAATTAACACAACGTCCCGATGACGTCACAAACATTTATTACGCACGTGATCCCTCCCAGCACGCCTCTACCTGGAAACAGCTTGCCTTGAATGTTTGGAAAATGTTTGACGTTGAAAGCTACAAGTTAGAATGAGCATGAAAACTGAGGCAGCGATACCAAGAGTGCACTGCAATCGCAATGAACCGTGCTGACACCAAAAAAAAAAAAAGTAAGTTATTTTGGGTGTGCGTGTGTATGCATGTGTGCGTGTTATATGTCGGCACGGGCTTTTATTGTTGGACAACGTTTTAGCTCGTGACAGTCCCTCCGCCACATAACATTCAAGCAATAGCCTAAACAAATGCAGTGAAGTTTGTAATTGTTACGTAACAAAAATTGAAAATCTTCATATGTTGACCTTACTGATTCGTTAAAGTATCAATTTGAACAACGTAACAATAAATGCTTTCTTTTTCATTTTCTGGGGGTTTTGTTGCTTTACTTAATCACCTTTACTTGTATTAGGCTATATTTTGGTGGAAGAAAATTTGAAAATTTGAGCCAAGCAAAGGACATTTACACCTGCTCCTATATCTGGTAGATTAGGTGGTGGCACGACTCGCCCTGTGTAGGTTTTCAAGTTGTATGGAACACTATATGTACCAGCCATATGAAGTACCCTGCAGGCTTATATTTTTGGTTTAGGCAGATATTGCTTCGGTCTTTGAATGCCTTAGAATAGGGCCATTTATTCATTGATAACCATCTTATTGCCCCTTTGGACTGAAGTTTGGAAGGACAAACAAATAATGAAATAATGGTTGTACAGTGGATCTTCATGTTTTCATTGGGAATGACCCCATATTATGAGCCATGCACCTTTTGTCCATGAAATGATCATGCATCTATGTCCTGTTGCTGTTAGTCAATAATAAAGTAAAAAAAAAAAAAAAATGTGATAATTATTTTGCAATCAACTACATATCAATGCTTTAGGATAATCTTATCTGAACAAAAGGGCCCCTTCTGTGCAATGTTGCCCTGAGGCAACAAGCAAACATAGTTTGAGGATATAAATTATAAAAATAAAATGTCTTGAAATGATCTCTGATGCTTCTTTACATACTCACAGACATAAAAATATTTTTAGTTAGATTTACCCTGAATTTAAACAAGAAGAAAAGTCATCCATAACATACAAGTAGGAGTCAAGGTGTACCATGCAACTCTGGTTCATAAAAAAGGACTGCTCCTCTTCCAAGTAAAAGGTGACATGGACCTCAATACCTCTTTTATTTGGACACAAATATGTCTGGTGGTACTGTAAAACATACCCCCCCAAAAAATTAAAAAAAGGAGAAATGTGAGGTGCAGATATGTGGTCTGTTGCCTAAGAGAAACGCCATGCCATAGAGGGTTAAAGATAATTGTAGGGAAGAGTGCCCTCACCTTCCATGCTGAAATTTCAGCTCCAAACCCACCGACAATCAGACTGGTGTAGAACATTATAAAGTAGAAAAATGAGCCCCATTTCACTCCAAACCAATCTCTACATCTGTTGTAATGGATGCAATTATTGGATCAATTTTCTTTTTTGTCTTGTTAACCCCTTGTTGCTACCGAAGTCAAACGGAGCCAATACTTACTAAGCTGTAAAATTGAAAGAAGAGATCTACCATGCACCAACTGTACTTCTTTTTGTACTGTAAAAGCTTTTGTGTCAGGCTCATTTATTTTATAGTCAACATGGTATTAATCAAACCAAAATCTGGACTTAGGGATGCAACACTGACCTTCTAATTTCCCCTCACTGAATGCATATTAATGTTAGAAATGCATATGTATGAAACACATTCTAATTGTTTATTGATGAGTAAAAAAACCTAAGCATTGACCTGTTTACGTTCCAAGGTCTGGAATAATTGGATATTCAGACCCATCCAGTACATATGAATGTAATTAAAAATGTAACTTATTTCAGTAACTGATAATGATTTTCTGCTTATAAAACTAATGAAAGCATGTTTCAAATTAAAATTATTTATGATTTACAGGTTACCTGTAAGTTTACTGTAAGCACAACCCTCACCGGCAGTTGAAGCTTGGCTGACCTCTATTCTGACCATGATCTCCGGCAGGATCTATAAAGCCCCTCTGGTGTTTATCAATGCGTGAAGGAAATGCAAGTCAGGCAGGAAGACCCACTGTAAATAAAGGGCTTCATTTTCACGCCTTGGTCTCTGTGAGAAACAAATCACTTTATCTCATAATGACACACTTTAAAAGCCATGACAGTGTCATGCAGGTCTCTGTAATGTACACTGATACAATTAAAGTAAAGCTTTAGTCACTGGACTGAGAAATTGAAGTAGCTTAAATTTACCTTTTCTTCCCAAATGTTCCATTTTTACCATGTCTCCTACTGTTTGTTAAAAGGCTCAGACTCCATGCAGGTTTCATATTTCCATCATTAGAGAAATGATGAACATACATATGGAGGGGTAATGTCTTTTAGTACTGTATATGGATATGTGGATGATTATAAATTTTTTATATAAAGAAAAGAGCAGCTTGTATGCAGCTTTTAAAGATGACTACATGGCTTATATTTCAAATGCATTACACAGTGAACATACAGTCCTTGTTGGCTTTGCATTAATGGCCACATTTGCTTTGCATGGCCTTATGGCCGAGACTCACATTTACTCCCTTTAATCTTTACTGGGCTGATAAAAGTCCTCATTTGCTTTCCTCTCTTTGTCCTTTCTGTTTTCTTCACACCACACCATAACAAAGACCTCAATCATCCTTTTAAGTTAGTAAAATGCATCTGCTCGGTGATTTGCTCGGTCAGATGACAGTTACGAAGCCGATTATGGTTCTTCCGCAGTGAACCTTCCGCGTCCAGTTTGCTGTTTTAACCTGTGATTTAAAAACTGCAATGTATTTTTGTGAAAATGTATTCACCTCATGCAAATCTCCCTTTTTCCTTTTTGTTGCACTTGTGTTAAAATTATTTTTGAATTGCTTCAATTCAGCTACATTGGTGAGATTAGTGGGGTTTTTCTTTGTTTGTCTTTTAGCATGAGCAGCATGTTTAAGGTCATGACACATGTGACTGGATTTAAGTCCAGGCAAACAGATTTAATTCACTTCAAAACTATTCACAACCTATGCCTGCTTAAGAGCAAGAATCAACCAGTTATGAAAAAACATCCAGGACTTGAAATTAGCAAATTAGCTCCACAACATCACATTATTGCCTACATGTTTGGATTGTGATGATAGTTTGGTCCTCCCACAGTCCATATGGTGAGGTGTCAGCAGGATGTCCTTTTTTTAAAATTATGTATTCATTTACACATTGTAATATGTATTCCAAAATGTTCCAATTTCGTTTTTTCAGTTAACAGAACAGTATTTCTTGGTCCACGAAAAAGTGGCCTTGTGGGTTGTCAAGACAATGTTTGGTTCTGGTGTTCCTTTTGCTTAGCAGGATTTAATCTTAGAACTCTCCCAAGGATCCATTTATTTTTTGTTGAGTTTCCTTGTTTGTGTTTTTAATCATAAGCACTGACTCTAACTGAGGCAAGTAAAGACTGACACGCCTTAGATGATTTTCTTTCTTTACTTCCTGAAAATATTAAGAGCTCATACAATCATTGGCCAGCTAGTCCTGATCAGGATTAGTTCCATGTTGTGTGGGTCAAAACTCACTGTAGCTCTCTTTGAACCTAAAGACTTCGAAATTAGTTTGTAACACTTCCAGATTGACATGTGTCAATGACTTTGTTTCTAATATGTTTGTCAATTTTTTTTATGGATTGTTGTATTTGTGTTGCGTTTTGAGATATAAGTGGATTTTATAGTTTTATGATTCTCCAGATCTGGACTAAGACCTGGGTGTAATTACATAGACCGACCCCAAAAATCTGGTCAAACAGTTATTTTACAATTTATTAGATTGGAGAAGTATCTCTTCATATGGGGCAGGTTGATTTCAATTGAGTTTTTTCCTCCTAAAAAATGAAATCATCATTTGAAAACTTCTTTCTTCTCAGGTTCTCTTTTCTGGTGAAATTTGTTTAATGACCTGATTCATTTCAGTGCAACAACAAAGTTGAAACGGACTAAATATGAAAGGTGGCAAACATGTTTTTTTATTTACGTCAAAGGATTTCATCATATAATTGGATTTTATTTTTTATGACCTTTAAGGTGACTTGCAAATTTATAGATGGGGCACAATTATGATCCCCCTGCTCCTGTTTATGTTCTTTTGTAATTCTATGTCCCATGTGCTCTTTTGCGGATGAGATTTTGCAGATGCTGTTTCAACCAACATATTCTCTGGCACTATTTCTGTGGACACAGCTGTTCACTTTAGCACTTATAAATGAGACTTAGAAAACTGCTTAGTGGTACACATTGAGCATCTCTATCATTGCAGATTATTTTTAAATCCAGTAGGATTGCTTATATTTGATAGCACTTATGCTGCAGATCGTTTTTGATAGAGTGCATAAATATGTTGCTGTTTTGGAAGAAACAATCTTGCCTTTTACATGTGTGCACTTTGCTGAATGTATTTGACAAATAAACCTTGAGGTTGGCCTTATGTTTTAAAGGATCTTATCTTTAACTATAACCAGGGGCACCAGCAGAAATCTTGGGCCTCATGACAAAAAATTGTAACAGGTGCTGTTACAATTTCTTCTAGTTCTATTTCTATCTGACCTATTAAAAGTGTCACAATTTTAAAGGTGTGCAACGGCCTTGCTTTCTTTGGTTCAATACTGATGCTATCGCAATATTTACTGCTCGTGAATTTTACATGAAACGGTCTGCATACAGTTTACAAGTAGGTTGCTTACATTTTTTCTATTGGTTTTAGATTACTGAAATGTCTCTCCCCATGAGCAACAGTCATAGGCAACATGCAAAATATTCATGAAGCAATATGGAGTTGCATTTTATTCAAGCTGCAGTATATAACTTTAATAAAAAAAAAAAAGTTTTATCCCCATTTGTTAAAGTCGTCACCATGTCGTGACAGTTTATGAGACAGATGATCTGTGAAAACAATCAAATCTCCTCCACCTCCTCCCTGAGCTATTATCACTGGCTAAAGTGATGCAACCTTCCGACCAAAACAACAAATAAGAACAAGGAGGAGGGTCTTAGTGCTGTCAATCAACCTCATTCGCTCACTATTAAATGTGCTCATAGTGGAGAAACAACTTACCGTTATTGCCAGCTACAGCAAAGCACAGAGTAAGGAGAGGGAGGGAAGGAGGGAGCAGCCACATGAGGTTGTGATTGACGGCACTAAAACTCTGCTGTCTCTGATTAGTTGTTTCTCGATGGTACTGAGCGAAGGGTTAGAGCTGCTGCTGACTGACTCATCTGTTGTTAAATGGTAAAAGGTACAGGGACAAGTTATATATATATATATGGATATTGTGGTATTTTTTTTCCCTTTGTTCATAGAATGCTAGTAAAATGGAGGCAAACAGTAGTCTGAAACTGAGTTAATTCTGCTAAATGGTTGATAATCTCACAGTCTACCTACCTATCTTGGAGAAAAACTGGGTTATAAATTGTCCACCCTTTTGCAGCGACCCTGACTATAACAGCAGTCACATACAGTGTCTCTCCACACTCTTTCCTAACCTTTTCTTGCAATTGGCTAATTATAGGCCTCACTCTGAGAGAACAAAAAGAGAAAGAGGGAAGAAGTAAATAATCAGTGAGCTGCCAGCTAAATTCGTATTGGATTTCCTACAATGCTCTGCTCAGCTGCTTTTAGGACTTCTTTAAGTGCATTGATTCAAAGAGGCAGCATACAAGCATAACCTTATAATTGTCTGTCTTGACTTTAGTATTTTGTCCAAACTTATTTCCACTCTGGACAAGGTGCATGCAACTTTTACTTTCTGTTAAAACTAATTGCAGGACAGTTGTCTGCACTGTTCTTTACCAAGAACATATTGCGTTTCACTTCTATCTGCCTGGAGTATGCATGTTCTCCAGGTGGATGTGTGTGATCTCTCCATGTCCTCTGGCTTTCTCCCACAGCCCTAAAATATGGATTTTAAGTTAATTGGTTACGCTAATGGTCGTTAAGTATGTATGGTTGTCTGTTCTCTGTGTCTCCAACAAACCTATTCACCCAATTAAGAAAAGTGGGTATAGAACATCGATGAATGAATGGTACAAGCTGTAGTTCTAATTTTTCCAGTAACCTTACTTGTAAGATGAGAACATCTGTTAACATCTTTTCACCTTTCAGACTATTGCATACCTGCCTTTTTTATTAGAGAACAAAGATACACAACTTTAGTATGTAACATCAGTCTGAATTTTCCTTCCTATGATAGTAGTAGCTTTGTTAAAATAAATGACTGAAATTTAATCTCCAGCAAAGCCTTATTTCAGTAGGTTTGCAATGTACAGATGCTGAATTTTTCAAATTTTAGAATTTAAATTTCAGTACAATGATGCTTCTTAATCTCAGGATTTGTAAGCAGAGATTAGTCTGCATTGGGGATTCACTTACCTCTGCATGCTTATTCCTTAAAATTACTGACAGAGAAGGGAGACTAGACCTGTTTCCTACAGCTATCAATTAAGTTGCTTTAATAAACTCAGATTAAACATAAAACTTTTACCTGGGGCCTCCAGATGATTGAGCAATCAGTACAAAAAGTAAAACAAAACAAAACACTGATATGTCGTAATATAACAAAGGTAGCAGATTATATGTTTCACACATCATTCCATTATACTTGTACGATTTAAAACGGTGCGCATACTTTAAAAATATACCCACCGTACTTAACTCAAATAAATGCACAAGTTGTGATTTATTTCTTTATGTTTAGATTCCCCACCCTAAGACATCACATTTTGACCAACTTTTCATAAACTTACGGTCACAGTTTCTTTTGTATCAGGCCACTTTTAGCCTTAATAGTTTATGGTTATTATGAGCGTTATTGCACTGCACACATAATTTGTCAGGCTCGGCTGTAAAGATGTATATGGGAAGGGAAATAAGGCAGGAATATGGGGTACTGATGGATCAGGTTTGTCGTAGAGTTGCAGTAACTGGTGAAAATCAGTACAATATGAAGATATTGAATTAAGTTGAAACAATTTTTGTGAAAATGAATTCACACTTTTCTGTTTGGACTAAATGAGTGCTACAGCAGCAGTGTGAGCCATCTTGTACGTCAGTGAATGAATAATGCTCTCTTCCCAAAAGTGATTTTTTTTCATTTGATAATCGACTAAAAGAAGCAGAAAAATGCATGTGCATAATCCCATCTTTTAGCTGGCAGCTTAAATATTTGCAAAGTTTATTGTATGACCAGGAAACTAGGTAAGAGGTCATGCCACTGTTAGAGACCAAGCTTACTATAAGACTTTTTAGTATTTCATAAATCAAAATGTTGGATCATTCAAAGATTTTTATCAAGTTTTGTTCTTTGAAATAAAAATGTGCCCGTGATGATGCTGCAACATTTTGATTTATGTTTTGTAACTGTGCATTATTATGGACTTTTGGTGTGTTTGGCTGTGAAACCATGTGATCTGTTATTGGGGTGGTGAAAAGACACATGCTGAGTGTGTAATTATCTCTGAAAGTCGTTTCTCACTATTCACACTTTCTCCAATTTAGTTTAATCCCTTTTCTCGTAGCTACAGCACATTTAGACTTTTCACTTATTCTCTTGTGTTTTTTATTTATTTATTCTTTTACTTGCATGATCATGATTCAGTCTTCTCTTATCCCAGCAATCTTAGACTTACCTGCTAATGCAACCTCTTTGGAACTGCTAAGAGGCCAGTGGGATTTTTTTATTTTTTTTATTTTCTTTTGCTGATGTACTTGGTTTTATTTTTGTGACATTTGTTGTACTATTCAGCTCTGACAATATTTGTTTGTTCTCCGCTTGCATAGAGCTTAATGTGTCACCCAGAGAGTTCAGGAGCTGCTGAACTGAAATAGTACAGCTGGTGTCAAGGTCTGGGGGGAACACTGACACACAAGATAAAAAGACAAAAAGTGCTTTTGGAGCTTGAAAAACTCATAGTGGGGCAAAGTGACAGAGAGAGCAAAGGAGGTCAAGACAAGCTGAGAGGTGGATTGAGGTGCAATAAACATACTGCATGTGCAGAGAAAGTGTGTAGTTGACTAGAAAGTGATGTTTCACATGATAGCACATCCTGCAACATTGGAGCTCAGCAGTATCAGCAAATTCACTTTCCTTTTATTTATTTTCTATTTTGTCTGCAAGCGAAACAGTCACCCTTGGTCTGGGACAGAAAGAAATGACCTTGAAGACACTGATGCCCTGACTTGCATTTATTATGGTGACCCTTGATTCTGCAATAGATGAATTAATAAAAGCAAGCAATATACTTCATAAAATCCCCAGATATTTGTCATCGTACAACAACTTGAATGGATGTTTTTGTGATTTTATGTGGTAGGTCAGCACATAATTTGATAGGCAACTAATTTGTTAAATTAGTTATCAAATTAAGTTAAATTAAATCAAACTTAATATAAAATATATGTCAGAATAAAGGCAAAATTAAATACATTTTAAGGATGATAAATTATGAAAAGAAATCAATTAAAGACTAAAAAAAGGAAAAAAAAATACATATATGTCTATTCTCATCCTCCAGGGATTTAATTCTTTCATGTTAAGGATTAATAATGAGGAATGTGCAATGACAAATCACATTATATTTGGCTTTTAGCTGATATGGTATCCTCAAATAAATCTTGAAATTTAGGATCTAGTGTATATTTTTCCAGCATATAGTTATTATTTTTACCCTCAATCTGAAAAGTGTGGAATGATTTTGCTCTTACTTATTTAATCCATTCACAGAATGTCTGTGTGTTACTTGAGTTAAACAAGTACACAAGTCAGAGTTGCATTGCTTATCTGCATTTAATTTTGCTTTATTTATCAGGCACTCTCCTCCAAATTCTTCTGAGAATTCCTGAGGTTAGAATGGTATTCTAAAGCACAATTTATGCTATGACTTTGTGCTAGTTTGTGTCCTGTGTTTGCTGGTTAAGAGGTTGTTTGAGCTCCTCGTTCTGGACTCTGAATCACTTCATCAGCCCTGGTGTGGCTTCACTAACAGCCGTTTTACAGAGGAGCAGATTTTGCTGATGTGCATGACAAGTTAAATTACCATAAAGTAAAAGCTAATGTATGTTGTGGGAGTGGAGGGGTGTGCATGCATGTAGAAGTCTGTCTCCTGAACAGTGTGAGAAGCGTGTAATAGGCTCACCTATCCATGGCTGCAGACTGATGGGCAGGTGGAAAGAATTGAAACCAGATGGATAGAAATGGCGAATGCACTGTGGATATAAGACTGCTGCAAAGTGTTCAGTATTGAAGACATTAGTTAACTTTTTTTCCCCATTACCACCTAAACCAAAGCCTGAAAAACTATAAATTTTATATCTACATACAAATATATTTATCCTTGGGGTTGCGGTGCCACTTTCTGATGGGCAATGCATCTCCCTGCACCATCTCAGGAGGTCCATAGCTGAATATTATTTTCTGTCTGCAATAACAAAATATATGGATACATTGTGTTCCTGTTGTCACTTTTACAACTTTTTTAATATTGTGTTTATTTGTACTATATGTGATAAACAGACACATTGTAATACAGTATTTTGAAGTGTTTTTTTTTTATGTGTAGTTGTTTTCAACACTGCTTTACTCTGTTCAGCCAACTATAAATCACTACATAGGTTTAGTGCATTTGTGGTGAAGCTTATGCCACCTGACTCCACTTTTTGCCATTGTAATGTTTTCATTAGATAGATGAAAGGGTAATTTGATGCTGCATTTCTATTCAGAAATTTATGTTTGCATTCCAAGTTGGAAGTTTGGTAGTTGTAATTTAACAAAATGTGAAAACATTCAAGTTTTTTGAACATTTTTTGCATGGCATTGTGGCTGGCTATCCTGAAATTCTGTATTATTGTTAGGCTGTGTGACTAGTTATTAAATCTTATTTTCTACCTTCTGCTGAATCATTTTTCAGATGAGATACATTTAGACTCAATGCAAATCCTAAACGTAATGACTGACTGCATTTTATCTGACAGGGTGAAGAGGAAGACGGAGCCAACATTTACTCCAGTCTATGGTAAATCTAATTCTTGTCTTTGGATTTTTGCAAAGATCTTTTATTTTTTTTTCTTCCAATTTTCCCTTTCTGTATTTCTGAACTTTTCACAGTTTTTGAGAGTTGGAACCTTGGAACGATTAAAAAAAAAAATCTCATCAATAAGCTGTTGCTGTAAAATTTTATGATTTCGTTCCATCAATTCCAAAACCTTTTACTCTTTTGAAGCAGCTTACATTCACAATGAACACTCAAGATCAAGTTAACAATGTAAGCCACGTGTGAGAAAACCCCCCACTGTGTGTGCAGTAGCTCGTACAAATAACTCTACATTCTAAGATTTGCAGAATTTTCAAGATTCTCAAGAGTTTTTCTCTAAAATAATTAGGAGAAATCTGCATGTTTGGAGCCTCTGAGACCACCGGTACTGTTGCTACTCTGTCAATATCACATCTTAGGTTGTATCTGGTTGCCGTGGTGACATGCATGTGTCAGCAGAAGGATGTGTGAGTCTGAGTGTGTGTGGAGCGGTCGGTGTTGAAAGAACTCTGGGGAGCCGTATAAAGTTCTTCTGACCAGAAATGCCAGCGACATGCTTATGTCGATGGTCAGATACAGAAAAAGTTGGAATGCAGATATTACCCTCCACCCGGGAGGAACTTTCTGGCATGCCTGTACACGCATGCACACCCCTCCACATGCACATGAAATATGCAGACGGTATGGACACACATGTAGACAGATATCCAGATTCCATGCAGGCCACTGCAATGCATTCAGACACCTCAGGACTATTGGGTTACATACAGGGAAGTCCAAGCCTGCCGCACTACTTTGAACAAGGATAGTATGCATTCACACTTTTATTCACTCATCCAGAGCTAAAGCTAAAATTAAATATCACTAAAATAAATTATTTTTAAAAATTGCCTGAAGTCGTTCATAATAGATTTATACATAAATGAAAAATTATATTTGCATAAAGAGTTACCAAATGCAAATTGTTTTCCACTTGACTGCTGCAGACAACAAATGGGAGTTTATGAGCCTTGCTTTTGGGCAGCTTGACTTCAATTGTGGACGAGGGGGATGGGGTTAGTATGCATTGCATATGTGCTTCCCCCCACTCATATTTCCCCTGTGCCAGTGGATTTAACCAGTAGACTGCTGAAGCTCTAGGCTTATGCTGAAAAACAGGTGTAATGCAGCATAATTACTCTGAGAATCTCTTTTCAGCCATTGCCATAATTGAGTCCAAGTTCAAGAATTTATTCTCTCCCTCGGGATCGTCTGTCTGGTGGCCTGGTGGTTGCAGTGATGCACGTTCACAAGAAACCAGCAAAATGCAGAAATGTTGGACTTGTGAAATGATGAGGAAACAAATACTCTGTCACTGAAAAAAATGTCTCAGAAGTTGAAGGTTATTTACAGAATTTCAGATTTAACAGAGTCCGTTGTCAATACAACAGGGACATTTGTATTGGAAAAAATTATATGTATGATTAATAATATATTATAGACATGGACCAAATAAATGAAGGCCATAACGGATCTGGTAGCGATGCATGCAATCCACAGATGCAGAAAACACACACACACACACACAAAAGTTTTTATCAATTAAAATGTAAACGGGCATAAAGAGCCAAAAACCTAGCTCAGACTTGTCAACATTTGCAGAAGAACTAATCTCTTTATCAGTCCAAAAGAAATGCTCAAGTTTAATTAATAACTTGTACAATAGAAAATATCTAATCAGCCAATCAAAATTCTGTTGTAAAAAAATATTGAGCTGCAGAATTCGAATCAACTTCACTGGCCAAGATTGCCTGCACAAACAAGGAACTAGACGTTTTCACGTGCTCAAAATGTACAGACAATAGGAATAAATAGATAAACTTTAGAGGAAATAAAACTCAGATCAGCATATATGTGTTTTCACAGGTAAAATGAGATGTGAAATTTAATTAATTTTTTTATTTTTATTGGACTTGGGAGATGACATCAAGAAGTATGAAGTCTTTACTTCAAAGTTTGTATAAATTAGCAACTTTCCAAGGGGGATGAGCTAACATTACTTACAAAGTTACCCTTTACATTTCCATGTAAAGGGTTCCAGTGTTGTAAGTAGAGGGCTAAGTAATAAACTGGCCGTTTGATTTATCATTTCTAAAATCTTCTGCAATACAATTTTGATCTTCAGGAGGGGAGATCAGAAGGAATAGCTAAAAACGTGATGTATATTCTGATGTATATTCTGCCTCACAACTATTCACTCAGCATCTAAAGAAGCCTCCATCAGTTGTAGATGTGAGACAGCCGATGGAGATGCAACATTTCCTTTTTGTTTTTGACCACTGCAATAGTTCCCACTGACATGCACTGCAAAGTGCATGGATCTCCTGCTGATGAGTGTGTCTGAGTGTGGTGGTGTTATTGATGGTTGTCACTGGCAGGGGGCCTGGACGGGTCACCAGTAATGTGAGAGTTTGTGTTTTGATCTCCCTGGGTTGCACGGGCGGCAGAATCACCTTTACACATGCATGCAGTCCCTCATACACACAGATTCATATTTTCCTTTCAAATCATATTGGCATTGATTTGTCTGTTTCACTTCCTGATTTCCTCCTTTGCAAGTGAGTTTTGCTGTTAAATTGACTTTGAAATTGACTTTTTGGTTCTACAATTATGACAAGTACATTTTTAAAAAATAATTTTCTTCATCTTTGCCTGTGCTTGCGTCAGCCACTGTTTCACCAACAAGTACGCAAATCCGTGTGTGTGGATGTCTGCGTGTGTGTGCATGTTACCTAAAAGCCTGTTCTGTCCTAATGGATTTAAAATGACCTGAGAGCTCTTCCAAGTTCACTCATTGTGTCAGGCATCAGGATAAATTTTCCTCCTATTCAAAATGGGTAATTTCCTTTCATTTTTCCCCACAACACCTCTTAATAGAGTTTTCAAGTTAACGTTCTAAACAAAGACATGTAGATGAGGGACATTTCAGAAAGAATAGGCGGTAATAGTTTTCATTTCGTAATGGCAATACAGGAATAATTTGTATCTCTCGTATAATTATGATTGAATAAATGTGTCCCTTTCTTGACAAACTTCAAATAAATTGCTTGTTGTTGTTGTTTGTTTGTCTGTTGTTTCATAGCTC